>NC_139346.1:217539293-217614293 GCF_055883805.1 Amblyomma maculatum | reverse complement strand
ATGGCCGATTAATTGTCGCCTGCGTACTACGTCATAGACCATTGATTATTATTTTATTCTGTGTCGCGTAATGATGTGCCCTAGTAAGAAATATTACAGAGAACGTTTTTACGAAGGACATTGAAATCACAAATTATTCGGGTTTTGCCCGTTCAGAAAAACTGCAATGTGCCTCGTGATTTATTTATGTTGATGAGGCTGTTGTGTTTTTGGAAGAGCCGTATGACGGACCGCCCTGCCGCATCTCCACGATCATTATTTCGAGAGCAGTGCGCTTTGGGGCAGGGAGTATATAAGGCAATGGAAGCAGGCTGCCGTATCTGGATGCGTGTGCGTCCCTCGCAGACATTGATGATTGCAATTCGCTGAGGTATGACGCACTGGCATTATGCAGCCTGGTGATTCATGGACTGGTAGTGTTCTCTTCGACAGTTTTGCTATGCGAGAAAGAGAGAGCAAGAAATGCTGCGGCGATAGTTAGATGTTCCGTACTTGCTTCCCACGAGAAATTCCTGGGTTCGAATTCGCTTCGATTTCTTCTTTATTGCGAAATCACCACAAGTGGATCCGGAAGCGTCAGACACTTTTACTAGGCTCTGAAGTTCCGCACTTGTGCTGTCGATACTAAAGCCTTAAACTGGACATAAAACTAATCGCTCTAATTATTTGCTCCGCTAGCTGAGGCGGGAGTATATGCTTGAGCGAATAAAGTTATTTTGATTATTCACATCTATATTGAAATAATTATTTCAGGTACATTCCAAACTTAGCTCTCTCTAATTAGATCATGTATTGCCTCGACGGCTTCCTGGCCGCGAACTTATTTTATCATCTTTTGCTCTTTTGCACCTATGCGTCACGCAGGACCTCACCGGCACTCCTCTTGGGCGGCGCTCTCGAAACGGCAGTGCTTACACTCTCTACGAGGACGACGACAGTTGCGCCGTATTCCCAGGTATGCCCTCCTCCCCATCTTAACTTGAAGTGCACAATTGGTTCGCGGAGCTCTGCACGATTTGTTACCGCGAAGCACGCATAAAAATAAATTAGCCATGGTTAAGCGCGGTTAATCCAAATTTGAGAAGTGATGGCTCTGTTTTGGTTGTTTTTGCTAATACCACGTGTTCAGCTGGCGTAATCGCGCGCCTGTCACATGAGCTCCTATGTGATTGAGAAGCAATCATATTCCAAGGTCAAAGGTAGAGTTTACCATAGCATAACACGATGGGCGAGACCTGTCGCTAGATAGGCTCAGTCCCAGTTTGACGTCTGTTCAGGTTCAAGGTCTCCCGGGTGGAACCAAGCAGGGTTTTTACGTGATGGAGCGGAGCTATTGCTCTAAAAGGAGTCTTGGCTTTCACACGGAATCAGCAAGTGCAAGATGATTTCGGTGGCTTAACTCTGCGCGTAACTTCCAAGGTTGGAGCTCACAATACCTTCATACTTCCATGTTGCACGAAAAGGCAACATAAGACTGCTGTTCGCTTCATCCGAGCCACTTTATTCCGTAAAAGACTTCACACAAAAACATTCATCAGCTCGAAGGGACCGATCTGTCCCACCCGATTACTGTTTGGAGCGAGCTAATCGCAGTTGGTGAATCAATAGTATCTACATTGATACGATGGTTACTGTCGTGACGTGGATCGCTAGTTTACTATACATATATACCTTAGAAGTGGACACTACATCAACACTCCTGCGACTCAGTTATAGCTATAAGCGACAGGTATAGCACGCCGAGATGGTCTCACGCAGGGCTCCGTAGAACAGGTTATTTCTTCCGGCGATGACTGATCTCTCTGAAGACAGGGAAATGTATGGCCATCTTGGTGGCTATTCTTACTTCTTTTAGCCACCTATATTCAGTCCCACCGCGAAGGCTCAGTGATTGCTCTCGACTACTGAGACGGCCGGAAGACAGTGGCCGCGTTTCGATGGACGCGAAACATTAGGCGTTCGTGCACTCTGTGATATAAGTGCAGGCTAAAGCTCTCCACTACGGCATTAAACGTAACCTCAGTAGTTTTGGGGCGTTATATCTATAAACCACAAAATATTTGCTTCATTTAACTTAACCAGCCAACATTAATTTCATGCGAAACACGCATCCTCCACACAACAGAGCACGGAATTGCATCCTCGAGTTAAATGCAGGGATATAAAATCTGAATGTACTTTGGATATAAGGCGGTGTATGCCTCGTTTTTAACGCACATTATGTATGCGTAGCCAGAGTTGCGTCAACAGCGATTCCACGAAACGGCCGTTGTTTGTGAACGCCATAGCGCATTGCTTTGTAGTGATGAGTGTGATCATTACGCCGTAAACGACTTGGCACTTTTTAGCCACACGCATTATATAAAGCTTCTTTATCACTGCCTGGAAATAGCTTAATTATCGCCATAATTCCCGCGACAGTCAGACTTATGGGAGCAGCAATGCCTGCGCACTCTCGAAACTCGGCTCTTTTTTCAGTTTTTTTTTTCAGAAACATCTGACTCGGCAGCCGACCGTAATGTCTCTCTGATTTGGCAATATTAGGACACATATCTGAGCATTTACAGTGGTGCATTTATCGCTGCGGAATGATAATCTGTACTGCATGCTCTGCAGCCATCGCGCGTCGATGGTGCTGGCACGCAAGGAATGTATTGCGCGCTGTGCTACAATGGAATTATCCGATTATATGCAGACACAGCTTTAATGCTATGGCAGCAGTCATGCCATAATTTTTCTGCGTTCTCTTCGTCGTACGATTGGCCTGCACGGGGCAATACTGCACCCTTAATCGGGTCCCACATGCGCGTTAAAAAAGTTCCCGTTATAAGTGCAAGTTCCACTTGTATCTGAAACATTTTTGACGCGTATGTGGAACCAGATTACGAGTGTACATTTTGTGGACTCAGCTTGTAGTTAGATCAGTGGTTGTTGGTTTAGCCGCTCGCCTTCTCGCTGTTTTGGCTTTTATAATGATGGATGTCTGGGGGAACTTTCGTCTGTGTAAATGCCGTCTATCTCGACACGTCGCCGATCCTCGTACGCGTCGTGCCTGAAAAACTTCCGCGTCGATCTGGGGACCTATTTTGTAACAATTTCTTTTCACGTTCCTTGATCTGCCTTTGTGTAATTGGCATTTGTAATCTTTTAAGTTAAGATTGAAAGCTAAACAAGCGACTGAATAGCTCCTGTATCGAAGGCTGATATACGGCCCCTGAGCCGCAAGTGACATGTGACTGCAGTCGAGGGCTGAAAGAGGACGAAGAGTTTCGGATGCTTCTCTGTTTGTTGTTTCATTCTTTTAGCGCAGAATCCCTGAAGTTTCGGATAAGTTCTTGGTATAATTGGCTGACTGCTGGTCTGACTAAAGATACGAGTGACCGTTTCCACATGCTCCTCACAATGCTCGTCACTCGACGACATGTAATGTGCATTCATGCCTCTCTCTCTCTGGTTACCTCGAGATTTGTCAGCACGAAATGTGCGATGAACACAGTTTAAACGTTCCTTTCCATTTTAAGGAATCAGTGAAGCTATGCCGGTAACTCACGTTATCTGACCTCTTTAGCCAGGTAAATAACACGGGACAAAGTTGCTGAGGCACTTTCTTCATCTTTACATCGTGCCTTTTGAAGGGGCCGTGCACTTTTATGTGTGCCATGCCTTCTAACTTGGCGGTCTACCGGTGCCTCTCTCTTCCATTCTGTGCGCAAATGTCTGCAGTTCGGAAATCAAGAACCAGAAGCCGGCCTGGAGCGAATGTACAGAGTACGACATAGAGCTGTGGTAAAGAAGCTCGAAGCAAGTTGCAATTGAAGTTTCGCAAAGCAGTTCAACGCCGGTTTTTGAAGCAATTGTCAGAGCGAAGTTTAGACGGGAACCCTTTTGATGACCCCCTCAAAGGCCCGAGGAGCGTTATCCCAGAACCGGTTTATGTGGTGGCGGCAAAGCGGCGCGAATAGAGAGTAGAAGAGAAGAATGAGATAGATGGGAGCATGATTATGATGAAAGAGTTGGCACGGTGTGTAAACGTATGCCGCCCCTCTGCTTCAGCCTTTTACCACCTGCTAATATTGCATGACGTTGGCATGCATTGCCTTTCGCCATACTACCGCTGCGTGGAAAGTGCGGCGGAACGGTCTTTGTGCTGCGGACCGCGTTCCTGCCCAATACCAAGCACGTCTTTATTAGCGGGACGCCATAAGATCCTTCAGCGGAGAGCGCTGGTAGATTATCGATAGAGCGCGTAACTGCAGCTTCGGCCGTTTGCCGCCGCTGTTATAACGCCGCACATGGAAGGATGACGCAAGCCTTGTGCCGTGCACGACAATGGTACGCCGTGGTACCATTCTCACTGTCAACGTCATTGGCAACGTCACTGTTCAGGGCAGAGGTCATATACCGATTTCGTTATTTGTAATATTCTAGTTGGAAAAATAAAATCAAGCGCCACGAGTGACGTTCTACTTCAAATGGCCGCCAATTCCGTTCGGGATACTTTCTAGCCGAATCCAAGTCCGGCGGATCGACCTTAATTGGTATTAGGTCGCCCACGTTCGGTCTTCGTAATAAGGGTGGTCCTGTGGTATGGAGCGCTGCGATTAAGTTTAGCGATCTTAAATATATATCGTATGTCATATATGTCTGCTCATTATGTCGATTTCGCGAGAGACTGTGTAAGGTTGACTGACAAAAAGATCGGCAATATAAAACAGCAAGCGTTATGAGCTGTCGGAGATGCAGGCTTGTTGGCTGGCCACAAATCGACATTTAAGTAATTAATTTTTGAACGTTGTTACTGGACAACTCGCTTAATTCGCGCTGCCACTTTCCGCCCCTAATGATTGTTAGGTATTCTCTCACGAGCGTTTCCTTTTTTGGCTCCATGAAAACATGATCGCCGCATTTGTAACCACACTGTGCTATCACGAAGAATGCTCGAGATATGTGCTGGTATAATTCCATAAAGATACCGAAGCAGGCACAGTTCCTATCCACGTCTATCTAACGTTCAGAAAAGAAAAAAAAACTGTGGTAATGTGAATGCAGTTATAGGGTAGACACGCTGGTAAAAACGGTTGGGGGATTTATGGTGGAAAAGCAGAACAGCTCTTCAAGATACAAGCTCAGGATTCATACTGGAATAGCATAAAAGACAGTAGTAGTGTTTAAATATATATTAAAGAATTTCTAGATAGTACTATAAGTTTGCCACTTTGGTTACGGAAATGTGCATAGAACGAAGTGTAGAAGGAAGTTCAGGGCGAGTGCTATGGGAGAGTAGCGTTAGAATTAGTGTTCTTCCTGGACGGAGCAACCGCTGCTTCTGGCGGGTGGTGTGATCGGCCACCTTGTGCCGTCTCCCTCTCCGTTCTCCCGATCCAATCCAGCAATCATAGTGAGACACTCTGTACTCCTTCTCCGGCGACTCTCTTCGTCTTCCCTGTTCCACTTTGACTTCCCGTCTTCGTGCACTGCTCATTTGAAATTGCCAACCACACGGACGGAAAGAACACCAACAAAGTTCTAAGGGCTAAGGAATTAAATGCACCAAGCATGGTGGCGCCCACTACCACACAACTTCAAAGGGTGCACTCCTAATATCTATCCGTCTACGGCAATGTTTACAGCCCGCCTTACATGTGGGGGTAGTTGAAAGCACGCGCTTTTTCTTCTAGCCGGCAGGCGATATGCACGTTTTTTGAGAACATAGATTTCTCAGAAAGTAACGCGTACGTTCAGTACACGTAAATGTAGAGCGCGATAGAAACGAATCTCCGCTAGCCGCGGCTGCGACTATTGGCTGCTGTGTGGTATGAAGTTTTACGTCCTCAAGCGGCTAGTTTCAACTGTGAGACACTTATATTTTATTCGATCGTGCACGCTCGCTTGTTGGGACGAAGAGGGCACGCTGATTACTAAATATCTTGAGTCTACAGCTGGTTGAAAAATATTTCATTTTGCAACCCAAACTGTTCCCTCGTTCCGAAGTTCTGTAACCAACGGTAGGACGGTCCTGTCTCAGTTCAAGTACGGTACGCCTGGAAATCCAGATGAAGGAAGAGGAAGCGAATACGTTGTTGGTTATCATTAAAGTCGAGCGCTCGTTTCTTTCCAAAAATCGGTCTTGATTGTGCTGAGTAACTTGACCCCTTTATGATTTTGCCCTTGGCTGCTGAGTAAGTCATTCTTGACTGTTGGCAGCGAAATCCCTTCTCGAGAGCTGCAGTACCGCGCTAACTCATTGATATGTTTACTTAGACGCTCCAAATTCAGAAACACCGCTGTGAGTGAGCTCCATTTCAGTTTCTTTATCATACTTCAATTAGCAGTAAGAGTCCTGGAAAAGCGGTGTGATCCGTCTTGTTAACCCTCGCACCTACCCGCCAACTTACTTACTCCTCGCCCCTCCTCCAGTTGTCCTCACCCAGTAGGATGGAAAAAGAGACGGCGAAATCAAATTCAAAGATGCGATCGGATGCCGATCATTGCAAAAGCGGATGAAATGTGAAAAATAGTTCTTCATTAACGTCAAACCCAACGTAAACAAACGCTCTCAGGCACATTCCGACGTACCGTCTCCTTCTGTTCGATATAAAGCTATGATTAATTTTTTCTAATTATTATTATGTCTAGCTTCATCGCCGCAGGCGCTCTGCTTTCGCAGTCGAAGCTACTAGACGAGGGTCAGAATTATCGCGAAGGAACAGAGGCGGCGGCTATTTCCGGCCTAATCAGCGAAACATGTTTGTACAAGCGGCCCGGTTTTCATTACGCTTGTATGGTCGGAGCGAGGAAAGCTGTCGTGAGACATCGCCTGACGATAAGATAAAGCAGAGATTAAACGTCCCTGTCCGCAGACACCTCGTGCATGCAGCTTTGATAAAGTTTGTGCCTGCCGTTGAACAGACGATAAATTGACGCTTTTGAACGCATACGCACCCGGCAATTCTTCCTTGAAAGAAAAATAGCGTGAATACCTTGCTTTTCCTGCTTCACTGTGAAGAACAAAAACAATAGAACTGTCTTAGTTATCCTGAGCTGCGAACAATTCTGGAGTTGTCTCAAAACGCCCTTCCCAAATGTTTACAACTCTCCGACCGAACAAAATAGTACTTTATTGCATAACTGGAGATAACCGAATGCACATTGTGTATTGTCGCGACGCTGGCGATATCTCGACCCGGTCTTCACTTGGTAGCGATCGGAGACTTCGGGTTGAGGAAGGAATGAAGCTTCGAAATGGGTAACACGAAAACAAGCGGGTTTAATTGCACTTTGAGAATACACGACGAAAAAGGTAGGAACAGCAAAACGGCAAGAGTTAAGAGTTCATCGCGAAAAAGTGTCTGGATGAGCCGTTTAGCCAGGGCTTAGAGCGTCATTTCGTGCTCTGCACCGACCTTAAATCCTTTTAAGTCCAGCCACTTTCTGAAGATACTGACCAATCACTTCAAGGGCACATCCCTCAGATATCGGCACCCGATCGAACACATTACCGCACTGATCGTCAGATGCACTGATTGGTCCCGTATTGTTTCTATGGGCGCGGTCACTTGTTGCCTTGTATAGCGTGGGAACGGCCAGGAGGTAACAAACTCTGCTTCTTCTGTAAAGATCCGCCATGACGGTGTTGGTGTGTTTCCCTCTCCGGAGCACATGTATACGAGGGACGCCACGGAGACGGCTCCCAGCATCGTTGGGCTTCCAACTCTTTCTTGCGGTCACTGGTGGTGGCCTCTAATTGCCGTAGTCCCCAGGCTCCTTTCCTTTCCCGAACCTCTGCGGACGGGTCATTCGGATCGTGCTCCGCTGACAATGGGCGCCCCTCGACGGGAAGGGTCAAGAGGCGAACGAAGCGTGGGAAAACACGTCTGGCAATTTATCACGGGACTCTGTTTATTCTTTTTTTTCTTAACTTCACGTAGTCAGACGAAACGTCGCCAACTTGGCAGTTGTACGGTCACAAAACTACGCGCATCCAAACTTGCGTCGCATATACCTCCCATGTTACATTTTCTGAAATCGTTGTAAAAGTACCGATTATTGTATACAGTGCAGTCACCAACGTCCATGAATGACAGGCGGAAAACTGAAGTTTATTTACGCACAAAACGATAATGTGGTTTATTGAAAATGCAGCAAGGAATTCGGATTTACTTTTGTAGCATTTGAACTTCATCGCGCAATTTACGGTTAAACGTAAAGTGTTCGTAGGGAAAGTTCAATTTCACACATTGGTGTCCTTAAGAAAAGTGGATGGATGTAATGAAAGAGCTGATCTTGCAACTAAACGGTTTCGAGTGAGTTTAATACGCTTAATTTAACCAGCCGTGGCCTCGGGGTAGAGCATCCGCCACGCCTTCGGGAGGTGGTGGGTTCGACTCCCACTGCCGGCCGGACACCCACCGGTTTTCTCAAATGGGTACAAGCCATTACCCGGCCTGGTGCTCGGCTTCTCAGGGTCTATGGCTTGGAAAAGGAGACTACGGCCTCAAATCCCAACCAGGTGGGGGGCTCACTGCGACTCTACGTGTACTACTGCTTAGAACCAGCTTCAATCAGCTGTCATTATTTTTTTCGTCTCCCTCTCACCTGTTTAAGGAAATGCTGCAGCGTCGTCCACTGAAGAGGTAGCGCGGGACGTGGTGAGAACTGGCCGCCAAATTTTCACACAATCTTTCTTTATTTTGGGGCTAAATTTTGTAGCCGTCCGTTTCTCCGTTTACTTTGATGCGCAGGCTAAATGGAAAACGTGGAGGCGAAGCCGCATCGCACATAAACGTCATCGTCGTATTCAAAATACGGTGATTCCCAAGTGACGCGCAACAGTTCAATTGCGCATCACTCTTAACGCCAGAAGAAGGATTGAATCTTGCTTTGAAAGACGGCGGACCGCTCTTAGGTGGCCAATGGCCCCTGGGCTTCGGCGACCCCCGAACCCCGGCCTTCCTCCCCTCACCTTACTCAGTTATTGGATTCGATAAAGCTGTCTGCTCCTGTAGCTTCTTCGGAACGTGATGTGATGTGGATGACCACAGCTCGCCTCTTGGGTGGCGGAACTTAGGCGTTCTTTTCCGCGTTGGAGCGGCGGCGTGTTTTGCTGCGGAAGTCGTGCTTAACTCTAGCCTTTCTTTTTCCTCCTGAATTCTTAGGCAAAGCGCGAGATTGCTTCCACCAACGGGCATACAGCGAAATATATGGAAGATACCGCGATAGCTGGTGGCCGCCGTTAATGCCTGCAGTGATCTCCGAAAAAACAAAAAAAAAGCCTAGCACGACAACAGCACTCCCGTAGTTTATGTTCAGCGTTATCAGATACCTTCGCCATGAGCCAATACCTCGCAATGCACCCGGGCAACAAGCACGCTGGAAGGCACGCGTAGTGCATATGACTCCGGGACACACACACACACACACACACACACACACACACACACACACACACACACACACACACACACACACACACACACACACACACACACACACACACACACACACACACACACACACACACACACACACACACACACACACACACACACACACACACACACACACACACACACACACACACACACACACACACACACACACACACACACACACACGCACACACGCACGCACGCACGCACGCACACACACACACACACACACACACACACACAGTCTTTCTTTTCCATAAACTGTTTGCAGATATGTGAATGTAGCGCGCGGCAGCATTTCCTTACGATCGTACCCTTGGTGACTGACATCGCAATACTACAGATGTCAGCTCGAGCTTTCGGGTTTTCTCCATTCCTCGATTTGTCAACACTTCCACAATAAATAACAAAGTTATGTCACTATAGGTCTGTCTACGAAATCTTCATAACCTCAATCGCCCCTATCACTGAATGATTTCGCTTGACGTGTGGTCTGCTCCTTCTCGCGGTGTCCAAAACTAAACTGTGACCAATATCGATTTTCAAAACATATTGTTACTGAGTGGTATTCGCTGGCCGTGCTGACGAAAAAGAAGTGCGACAGACTCCGGGAAGAAGAAGACGCAGACGAGTGCTGTGCTGTGCAAGTGCTGTGCTGTGGTAGCTGTGATCATCCTCAGTGGTGTGGAAAAGTGCCTTACAGTGGATATTTCCCGTAACATCACTTGGTGGAGGTCAATCTTTCGATCCCCGTCACAAGCTGGATCTCCGCAGCGGCCGACGCATTATTACCACCACTATGACAACTGACGCCGCTACATCTACTGCCGCCGCACCTGCTGTCGTCATGGCCCATCCCCGTGACCCCGGAACCTTCTGTGGGACCGACGACGTCGATGTCGACGACTGGCTGGCTCTATACGAACGAGTCAGCAAGCACAACAGGTGGGATCCTACACTTATGCTTGCTAATATCATCTTTTACTTGACTGGGACAGCGCGGGTGTGGTTTGAGACCCATGAAGAGGACCTCACATCTTGGGAAATCTGTAAGCAGAAGCTACACGACCTCTTCGGAAAGCCCATTGGCCGTCACCTTGCCGCGAAAAAGGCGCTGGCTTCTCGCGCGCAAACGTCTACAGAGTCTTACATCACTTATATACAGGACGTCCTATCCCTGTGCCGCAAAGTCGACCACGCCATGCCTGAGGAGGATAAAGTTGGCCACATAGTAAAAGGCATTGCCGACGATGCTTTCAACCTCCTTTTATGCAGGGATTGTTCCACCGTGGACTCTGTACTACAAGTGTGCCGACGTTTCGAACAAGCGAAACAGAGACGCATATCGCATCGTTTCGACCGTCTACCGAACACGGCTGCCAGCTCTTCCTGTGTCGATCTTCCGCCTCCTCGACCGCCAACTAATGACACTACTCTGACCCGCATCGTCCGCCAAGAGCTGGAGGCAATGACTCCTGCAGCTTCACTCTCGCCTACCCACGACAATACCTTGGCTACCATATCACTCATTCAGGCTGTTGTTCGCCAAGAGGTTGCCAATATGGGTCTTCCTTCTACCTGCCGCACCGACACCGTGGATTCAGGACCTGCCCCTCCAGTAATTGCAGCCGCCTCACCTACCGCCGGTTTCTCGCCCCGATATCGGTACCGCAATCCGAATGAGTGGCGTACCCATGACAATCGTCCCATCTGCTTTACTTGTTCCCGAGTTGGCCACATTTCCCGTCACTGCCGTAGCCGTTGGTACACGCCATCTCGTCAATTCACCTACGTCGACCGCCGCGGAGACTATGCCCCTCGCTATACCTCACCTCGCCCAGACCAGACCACTGTTGACCCCGGTGTCCCTGCTCGTGATGCCAACCGTTCACCATCCCCGCAGACCCGACGCTCGCGTTCTCCTCTTCCTCGCCGCCGTTTGTCCCCGTCTTATTCCAGCCACATACCGGAAAACTAGCCAATGCAGCTCCCGGAGGTGACGCTGCATTTGTGACCCGGACTGAAAAACCTCTGCTGACCCCTGCCCTACAAAATAATCGCATCGACGTCCTTGTGGATGGTGTTCCCGTTTCTGCTCTCATTGATACCGGCGCCCAACTGTCCGTTCTCAGTTCCTCATTTCGCCGTCGCCTCAAAAAAGTCCTTACTCCAGCCGTCTCGCCCACAGTTCGCGTCGCCAATGGAAGCCCTGCTGCCGTAGTTGGCATGTGCACAGCGCGAGTTACCATTGGTGGTCGTCATGCTCCAGTGTTGTTCACCGTCCTTCAAGAATGCCCCCACGACGTTATCCTTGGCATTGACTTTTTAACAGCCCACTCTGCCCTCATTGACTGCTCTACCGGCCTACTTCGCTTGGACCTTCCGCTCTGCTCTGAAGACCCCTCCTGCTCACCCCGCCTTCGATCAGCACAGTTCTGCCGCCTTCCTCCTGAAGCTGCCGTCTACATCCCTATGTCACCATTCCCACCCGTCCCAGACGGCGACTATCTCGCGTGTCCCATTACTGATGTTATCTTGCAGCGGCACGTCACCCTTCCTCATCTGATTGTGCATATCTCCCAGAACCGTACCACCCTCCCGGTCCTTAACTTCAGCTTATCAACTCAGGTTCTGCCCGAGGGAATTTCACTAGCAGACCTGTCGCCGATGACCGATTGTGCCATTTCAGCTCTGACTACCGATAATCCAAATGCCGTCCCTGCAACACCTCCCTCGTCCTCTACATCGCGAACTGATCCTGTTAAAAGCATGATTGCAGCTGATCTCCAGCCTCAATTCGCCGCAGAGTTAAAACAGCTTTTGCTTGCCTACAGTGACCTTTTTGACTTCGGTACCCGCCCATTGGGTCAAACCACAGTTGTCAGTCACCGCATTGACACCGGTGACGCCAGTCCTATTCACAGGCGGCCCTATCGTGTTTCGCTTGCCGAGCGACGTGTCATCCAAACAGAGGTCGACAAAATGTTGGCGAACGACATAATTGAGCCTTCCAGCAGCCCCTGGGCATCCCCTGTTGTATTGGTCAAAAAGAAAGATAACAGTTGGAGATTCTGCGTCGACTATCGTCATTTAAATAAGATAACCAGAAAAGATGTGTATCCTCTTCCGCGTCTAGACGACGCGCTTGATACTTTGCACGGAGCCAGCTACTTTTCGTCCATCGACCTTCGTTCCGGCTACTGGCAGATCTCTGTCGACGAGAGAGACCGTGAAAAAACAGCGTTTATCACCCCTGACGGCCTTTATCAATTCAAAGTCATGCCTTTTGGCCTTTGCAATGCCCCAGCAACCTTCGAACGTATGATGGACTCTTTGCTCCGAGGCTTCAAGTGGACCACTTGTTTGTGTTATCTTGACGATGTAATAGTTTTCTCGTCTACATTTGAAAGCCATCTTCGTCGCCTTTCTACAATCCTAGCGCTTTTTCGCCGCGCGGGACTGCAACTAAACTCCAAAAAGTGCAGCTTTGGTCACCGACAAATCAAAGTCCTTGGTCACTTGGTTCATGCTGCCAGCGTTCAGCCTGACCCCGACAAGATTCGTGCCGTCAGATAATTTCCCACTCCACGTTCATCCAGCGATGTTCGAAGCTTTATTGGCCTATGTTCTTATTTCCGACGATTCGTCCCGAATTTTGCAGCGCTAGCTCGTCCTCTCACCAATCTCCTAAAGAAAGACGTTCCATTCTCCTGGGGGCCTGAACAAGTTACAGCTTTCTCGGAACTTATTGCTGCTCTCACAACTCCACCCATCTTGGCCCATTTCAACCCATCTGCCAATACTGAACTCCGCACCGACGCAAGTGGCCACGGCATTGGAGCTATACTTGCCCAGCGACAACACGGCCACACAAGGGTGATTGCGTATGCCAGCCGCCTCTTATCTACGTCCGAACAAAATTACTCTATCACAGAGCGAGAGTGCCTGGCACTTGTTTGGGCTATTACAAAATTCCGCCCTTATTTGTTTGGCCGGCATTTTACTGTTATAACAGACCATCATGCCTTGTGTTGGCTTTCCTCCCTCAAAGATCCTACAGGCCGTTTGGGGCGCTGGGCGCTTCGATTACAAGAGTATACATTTTCCGTCGTGTACAAGTCCGGCCGGCTTCACCAAGATGCAGACTGCTTGTCCCGTCATCCCGTCGACTCCCCTAGCCCTACCGACTCTGACGATGACGCATGTGTCTTGTCTGTGTCGGCCTTTTCTAACATTGCCGACGAACAACACTTAGATCCTTTACTCCATTCCATTATCCTCCGTCTGACCTGCGACCGACCTGATCCATCTCTTGCCTTATATGTACTCCACGAGAACACCCTATACCGACGCAATATGCGACCAGACGGCGCAGACCTTTTGCTCGTCGTTCCTCAACATCTGCGTTCCACCATCCTTGACCAGTTTCATGATGCTCCAACAGCTGGCCACCTGGGTGTCTCTCGCACATACGACAGCCTGCGCCGACGCTTCTACTGGCCGGGGCTCTATCGCTCCGTCCAGCAATACATTGCCGCATGTGAATTGTGTCAGCGTCGAAAGAAACCCACAATTTTGCCTTCAGGCCATTTGCAGCCGATCCCCATACCCACTGACCCGTTTTCCCGCGTAGGTGTTGACCTTCTTGGGCCATTTCCAGTTTCCGCCTCAGGGAACAAATGGATCGCCGTCGCCACCGATTATGCTACGCGGTATGCTATTACCAGAGCCATCCCGACCAGCTGCGCCACAGACGTCGCTGACTTCCTCCTAGAAAACGTGATTCTACATCATGGTGCCCCTCGTGAGCTACTAACTGACCGTGGTCGCTGCTTTCTGTCGCGAGTAGTTGACGAAATTCTCCGTTCGTGCTCCGTCCGTCACAAATTCACCACAGCCTATCACCCCCAGACCAACGGCCTCACCGAACGCCTAAACCGTACCCTCACAGACATGCTGTCCATGTATGTGTCTGACGACCACCGGGATTGGGACGTTCATTTACCCTTCGTGACATTCGCCTACAATTCATCAGTCCATTCTACCGCTGGATACTCCCCATTTTATCTGTTATTTGGCCGACACCCGTTACTGCCCTTCGACACATCACTACCCGCGGCAGACGCCACCAGTACTTACGCCAGTGATGCCGTAGCCCGCACTCATGATGCCCGCCAGATAGCTCATGCCAGGCTCTCTGCATCCCAAGACTCTCAAAAGTTCCGGTACGACAGTCGCCACCGTGATGTCCACTACAGTCCTGGGTCACTCGTCTTGCTGTGGCTCCCGTGCCGTCGCGTGGGCTTGTGTGAAACACTTTTGCCCCGTTACACAGGCCCTTACCGAGTTTTGCGCCCCGTGACAGACGTCACATACGAAGTTGAATCTGTGCCTCCAAAATCCTCGTCCAGAGCGCCATCCTCTGAAATAGTGCATGTGTCCCGCTTAAAGCCTTATTATGCACGTTCTGTTTCACAAACGTAGAACGCACCGGTACTGTGCTTTTCCCGAGGGGGGGTAGTGTTACTGAGTGGTATTCGCTGGCCGTGCTGACGAAAAAGAAGTGCGACAGACTCCGGGAAGAAGAAGACGCAGACGAGTGCTGTGCTGTGCAAGTGCTGTGCTAGCTGTGATCATCCTCAGTGGTGTGGAAAAGTGCCTTACAGTGAATATTTCCCGTAACAATATATCTAACGCAAGTTCCAGTCTGGAGCACTGAGCTGTTTTCGTTTTGTTCGATATTTTCTATACCGTGAGCTGCCTGGGGCTCGAGCTCGTTACAGTGTGCTTTTACCAATTGCTTTGTGCAAAACATTCTTCCTTCTCTTCCTCTTTTTTGAGATCGCGTTGCGGTTAGTAATAGCGTACTAGTTTTACGGCACTATACTGGATTATGTTACACCCTCCCCTCACCCCTCTCCCCACTCAGCACGGTCCTGGAGAGCTTTGCTGGCGGTACTTCTCTCGCATTTTCTTTTTTTTTTTTTGTAGAGCCGCCATCCTCTACCCCTTTACTATCTGTGGTGTTCGCCATAGGCTGAGTGGCTTTGGAATGTTAAACCTCGTAACTAAACCAAACCGCACATTACAAAGTATTCGTGACGTCTTATTTTGGGGGGCGATGCGTCACAGCCTTTTCTGCACTCTCTGCAGTCTCCCTGCTGGTTTCTTCTTTTTGTTAATCATTCCTGCGTGGTCACTATGTAGTAGCCTTGTCGCTTTTCAAAAGAAGACTGATACCCAGTGTGTGGGATCAGCCAATTATATATCGGACTGTTGTTTATAAATGTATCAGCGGGCGGTTTTGGAATATTAAAAGCGGAATACATTTGATGAATTTGGCAGTTCCAAAAGAAGGCAAATTTCTCTTATATTATTGCTTGCTCATAAATTCATTTTTTATTATTGAGGAATTTTTCTTGCCGCTTTCTTTTGTTGTGCCTCGACGTTATTTTCAGCGCTCACTGTTCCTTACGTTCTTGTATTATTAGTTCCTGCCTCTATATGTTACTGTTGCCCACATTAAGCGCTTACTGATTATCCCTTTGCGCCAATTGGCACCCGAAGTTGTGAACATTATAAACATCTCCACAGAAAAAAAAAAAAAAGAATGTAGGGGGCACTTTGGATCACTTACTTGTGATGAGGCGAAAGCCTCTATCGCGTGGTGGCCGAAGCTCTTCACTACGGCACCTCTTACTCTGTTTTCACTCCCACCTTCGCGATGACGCGATAGCATAATTTACCAGCCAACATATAAAGCCCCGCTTTAACCAAGCCGTATGAGCTTGCCTGCGTGGCCTAGGGATAACGTGAATAACACAAGGGTCTTGGCAGGCTGATGCTGATATCCCACATGAATGGAGAGGCGAGAGTTGGCAGCACCTGCCAAACGTAATGTCAGGAAGCTCTACTTCCAGTCAGTGCTCGGCCATGTCAGCTGCCAGCTACCGCCTCCCACGTAACGAAAGCGTTACGCACGGACGGACACGATTCATGAGCATGAGCCATTAAAGGCTATCGCCTTAAAATATAGAAAGAGAAAACTGAGCTGGGAAAACATTATAGGTGAGATTAACAAGAATGGTTTCATCTCTTCCGCAGAGCGCAACTTTATGCTGGATGGGGCAAAACACAGCTAAGTGCTGTGCACGTCAGTCACATGCAGCAGAAAACATATCCCAAAGAAATGGACCAGCCGCAACCCTGTACCTCTTGCAGTGCGACCCCTTTTTACAGGGACGCATATTTCCATTGCATTGAAGAGAAGACGTTGCTTGAAGTCAATCAGTCAATCAACTTTTATTTCCAAACAGTAATACACATAAAGTTATGCTGGTCAATCTAAGCACGCAGTGCTTGTGCGAAGACCAGGCAGGCAGTGTTGCATGTTTTACAGCAAATAATGTATTAATAATTCAGAAACAATTCACCAAGAAAAAAAAATAATATTATGCATACAAACACAACAATAACACCACGTTTCTCACTAGGCAAAGAAAGAAACAAAGTCATGTGAAAACTCGCACATTACAGTACAAAGTTAACACCACTACCTTACGTTTTTCAGCATTTTAATTCGTGATTTTGATACATACAGTGTTTCACTAAATTCATTAAAAGTTTCCGGTATATAATAAATTCTGGCTTTCTTTCCATAATTAGGGAATGCCCTTGATTTAATGTATCTCTCAGTTTTCCGCAATGATACATCTTTTTTTTTTTTTTACTATCTTAAAGTATTTGAATAGTAACAGCGAGTCAGCACAATATATTTAAATAGCTCGCGTACTGGAAGTATTTCTAGAATGCGGTATTTTTCTTTCGTCTCAGCTTGTTCCCATTCTGTTCCATAGGTTATGCGGTTGACAATTCTTTTAAATATGTGGTTAATAGTTTGTTTTTATAATCAGAACATGGTACCGTATAAACTGACACCGTATGCAATTACCGGTCCGGCTAATACCTTATATACAGTTCTTCTAATGGTGACAGGAATTTTCCCTCGCAGGCAATACATCATAGCCGCAACAGCCCTCAGCTTTCCGCAAACGTACCGGACATGATTACTCCAGGAAAAATGCTGATCGAACAGGATTCCTAAATACTTACCTGGCTCGAACTGTAATTGTTGGAAAAAGCATATGTTACAGTTAGAGGTATGCAGATATATGTTCCTATTTAACAAAATCGTCTTATGAGGATTACTGAAACACATTAGTTTTGTTATCTTGGTGTTTATGAAAATTGAATTCTGTGAGAACCATTATACGGTCACTGATATGTCCTTTTAGAAGCTTAGATGTCTCGTGTGAACATCCTGAATTTCAAGCGCACTTGCAGTGTAACCTGCGTACTGGAAAAGTTTTAATTTCAGGGGTAGCAGGCCGAGGTCAGAAACATATATGTTTAATAGTATTGGCCCTATATGTGCTTCTTTGCGGCACACCAAATTTCATTATATGAAGTTCACTGCAGTAGTCCTCTATTTTAACGCACTGCAGCCGGTCAAAAAAATAATTTAGAAAACAAATTGATAAAATCGTCCTCTGAAACCTAGTTTCACTAACTTTTTTAGCAATATATTATGGTATACCGTGTCAAATGCCTTTAAGTCTAGGAATACAGCTAAGACTGCATTATTGTTTTCTATTGCAGTGCTTATATGATGAGAGAATTCTTCTAGCAATAAAGTTGTGTTTTTATTTCTTGTGAACACGTATTGGGGGGGGGGGGGGGGGGGCGGTGTGCGGTGTTATTCAGAGAATACTTTTTGCAAAATGACATTACAGACACAATATACTTTTTCATTATGTGTGCAAGTGGAGGTAATATCGCGATCGGTCTGTAGTTTGCACAGCCATTTCTCTTGCCATTTTTGTAAATTGGCCTCGCAATTGAAATTTTCAATTCCTTAGACATTATACCTGCCTCGAATGTCCCGTTCAGTATCTCTAGAAGCACCTGTTCGATTGTATCGAAGTTTGAGTATAAATCTCGAGTGAAAATTTTCTCAAATCCTGGTGGCTTAAACTTTTCTTATTCTAGCCCGCATAAATTCCGACATCTCCGGAAGATATGCAGAGTGCGCGCATGCGCGTTTCGGCTCATATTCGAACTGTTGGTCGCCCTGCGTTGTTCTCAGCTTCTCCGCTGCCGCGATTAAAGTTCCATTAAAGTTATCACACAGCTTTTGAAGATTTTCTATTAGAAAATTTCGTTCGACGGTGTCATCGATACCGCCTCCTTTGGATCTGCCCATCAATTCATTCGCCTAGCCCAAGTTTTTTTCACGTCATTTTTGCTGCATGCAAATCTATGCGTCATGTATTTTCTTTTTTTCTTGCCTTAACTTAAAGTCAGACCTGACACTCTGTGACAGAGCATGGCGAGTGCACCTGACTGGAATGTGCGATTTATCGAGAAAATGAATAAAACATCATGCCACATAGTTTGCACAGCTTGTGACATCCCCTGCTCTCACCTCATTTTAGTATGCGCTCGAGCCGTACATATCGCTGTGGTCGTTATTTCGGTCATCGCGGGAGCGCTTCGTAATCTCGGCGGCTGACCTTGTCGCAGCATATGGGGCAAAGATAAGGGCGCCTTCGTGACACAATTTCGCCGGTGTGGCATGCAGGTTCCACCGACCGCCCGTTTGACAGCGGAGGATCGACAGCAGAGAGCCGAAAACGAGGCAATATACTATAACCCAGCCGGGAAACCATGCGAAACAATTTGGCAACGATAAGGTCACGCTAGTTGCGTGCAGTGCGCAGTGAGCTTTCGCTACGTCGATGCACGTCAGTTGCCGAACAATTAACGACTCTTCTTTTCACACTTTGAATTGGTGAAACTTGACAAGTTTTCCAGCAGTGGCGCAGTAAACTCGTGTATACGTTGCTATGACTTTGGTCAGTCCCTGGTACCCTAATGATGTTAGCATTAAGTCCGGCCTTTACGCACTGTACGATTTGTAAAAAAAAAAAAGGGTAATGTTTTTAAATTCTCAACTCAGTATTACATACCCCTCTTCTCCCTACAATATTTATCGAAGCAAAGTCGAACTGTTACTTGGCATCGAAGCAGAATGCTTGTTGGAGTCTTTCGTCAGCATCACCATCATCAGCCGGGATATGCCCACTGCAGGGCGAAGGCTTCATCCACATTTCTTCAATCAATCTGGTTCTTTGCTAGCTGCATCTATTTGACCCCTGCGGACTTAACCTCATCCGCCCACCTGACTTTCTGCCACTCCCCACTACGCTTTCCTTCCCTTGGTATCCAATGTTTTACCCTTTTCAATCCTCAGTTATCCTCTCTCCGCGCTACATGCGGCAACGCCCAGTCTGTCCGTAGGTGAGAGGAATAATGTACCAAATCCAGTGCGGTAAGCATCGAACTTGTCGCTCTGCGCGACACCGCATCCTTTTCTTGTCTTAGGCTCTCACTTCTTTTGGATTGTTTGGCATTTCTCTTTGAGTTTGGTAGTCGCTGAAAGAAGTACACTAACATTAGAGAGATGTAGAATAGCGGACGCGTGCTAGCGTTGAAGTTCACCAGACGCCTGCCGCGCATGCGCAATGGCATATGTGTGGCAAGATCTGTTCACGACGAGTGCGCAGCCGCATTCCCTAAACCGGGATACGTCTGTGCTAGCACGTCGCCGCTCGGCTGTAGTGCGTGCTGCTCTTCCCGCATGAATGTGTACTAACTCGCAAAACTCGGTGTTTTAAACCGATAGCGCTAAGGCCCCCGTTGAACGGAAAACCCGTCGTTGGCCCATCGGCTTTACGCGTCGTGCTGGGAAAATCCTGATTGGTTGATGGGGTTATGATGTCACAACCACATGACCCAGTGCGGGAATTTTGAACATATCACAACGCTCACCTGAAACTCCATACCATGTGTTGAATGCAAGCGAATTAAATATCACATCTAATGTAAACTGAAAGCAGCCGCATGTTTTAAACGGGGAATTGATTGCATAATGAGATTTACTTCATTGAAAAATGGCAAGCATTTCACGTTTCATTTGGGATTCGAAGCCACGGCTGTTTGAGCGGAAGTCAGGCACGTTACTGACTAGAACTGTAAATAAAAATATATTGTTTTTTTCAAAATTCCAAGTACAAGTATTTTAAAAGAGCAATAACCAGGAAACCGAAACCGAAAGTCGGTTTCAGCCGACCTCTCACGCGGCATGTCAACCGATGACGTCACGAATACAGCCACAAAACGAGTCTTGTGCGCGGTTAGTGGCTAAACTGACGAACGACTGTAAGTGACAGGTGGGGTCATTATTTTTCTGAAATTAAAAAAAAAAAAGACAAGCTTTGAATTTGGTCCTGCAGAGAACGCGGAACGAATATAGGCGGCCTTGAATGCAGTGACGACACGCGTCCAAGATTGCCCGTAGAAATCTTCCCGATATAGGCAACGAGGTGGGAAATTTTGAATTTATTTTCGCAGTGACAAAACATCTAATCACTGCAAGATTTGGTACAAATTATCAGGGTGCAGAGGAGGAGAACGACCTCCTCAGAGATATTGTTAATCAATATCTCTTCGTGCAGCTTACGCACAGTGGCGTCTTCTGATCGGAAAGCTATGGATGCTGAGAGCATGTATATTAAGCTATGTGCCTGTAAGCTTCCTGTATTGATGACTCATAAATGCAGAGTGCGCAAACGGCATGTCACAGATTCGCGATATGGGGCAGTATACAATAAGCTTGGTTTTGCCAGTGATTTTGTTTTGTGATCTTGTGTTCGTCGTTAACCAACAGGCAATAGATAATCCGCCTTATGCACAAAGAGCACTGCATCTAAGCGAATTTATGATATTATTATTATTATTATTATTATTATTATTATTATTATTATTATTATTATTATTATTATTATTATTATTATTATTATTATTATTATTATTATTATTATTATTATTTATTTATTTATTTATTTCTCAAAGCAGCGCATGCATGAACATTCCCGGGCATGCCAAAGCCAGCACTGGCTTGTTGGGCAAAGCCCGGCAGCAGGCGGCGATAATCTGTGTTTTCTGAGAAACGTGCTTCAGATATGTGTGAAAAAGAAAATGAAATAAAAGACACTCGAAGAAGAAAACAAGTTAGATTGACGATAGGGCACTTTTTAACTAACTACACAGCCGTTGGAACGGCCTCACACCAAACAGAAAATGAAGAATACCCAAAATAGCACTGTAGGAAACAAAAGAAGAGGGCAAAAGAAAGTGAAATTGTTTACAAAATTTTGTGACTAATTAAAATCCAGGGAAGGAATAGCTCAAGAGGGCTTTTTTTAGCGCCTTCTTGCTCTTGAATTCCCGTATCTCGTCGGGCAGTCTGTTAAATATTGCGGGGACATAAAAACAGCGCTGGCTTACACCGTACTTTTGGCGGGGTAGGCAGTGCATAACGGTCGGCGTCACATAAGGGGTGTGAGGAAACTCGATGAAATTTGTAATGTCGAGTCCACTTATTCCTGACAACAGCATACTGCAGAAACACCGTGTCAAATTTAGGAAAGTAGAATTTCTGGAACAAGTCGTCTCCTTTTACCAAGGAAGCATTGTACACCACACTTTTTAAGGCACTTTTTAAGAGATTATTTTCCCGCGTTTTCCAAAATTCAGCACAATTGAAGAAACAGCATATGTCGTACCGCAACACAGAATAGCCTAAAGAATGAAGTGTCATCCTTCTAACAGATACAGGCATATATAATTTCATAGTGTATGTCACAAACCCCCGCCTTTACGGTCAACACAGGCGCGGGATCCCCTTTACGGTTACCCGTCGTCCCCTATGAGGTTTGAGAACACGGTTAAAAGTTAGGCCGGTCAACCCATGAAGTACGTGTGTCGGTGTGTGATTGAGGAATAAGTTCACAAAAGTCGCTTACAAACAATTGAAGTAGTCCAAACTACACTGCATAAAATAAAAATAAAAATAAAATAAAACACCACGACATGATAGTGATAAAAGACAACTCGGTAAATGACAAGAGGAAAACCGGACAATGAACAAAACACTGCGATAAAAGAAGACTCTAAAGATAACAAAGCAAGTATTCCTGATATAATAAGTAGGGGCAAGAGCTACACAGAAAACACATAGAAAAAATATTAAGTCAGATCAAGGTTAAACAAAGGCGAAAACAATATTCTATTAACCGACAGTGTGTGTCAAAAAGGAATTCTCAAGGCTTTCTTGTTAGGTGAGGCATCGATGTCGCAGAGCTGGGCCCATATTCCGAGTTTGCGTCGTTATCAAAGTGTCGCTGTCTCATGTCACCTCGAGCGATCTGATTGGTTGAAACGCCGGAACCGGTTGTTGCCACTATGGTACCGGAAGAGGCGGCAACGTCATGTTTTCGCGTTTCCTCAAATGAGATGTCTCGAGGTCACGTGGGATAGCGACACTTCGATAACGAGACGCGAACTCGGAATACAGGCCCCGGTCGGTAGCGGCGGCCATCGCGGACTCGGTGAAAAAACAACACTTGCCCAGCGCGAGCGGCCGCGAGAGAGGCCAAGAAGACTGAACCTTCCTAGAGCGCACTGCCGCGGGGGTGCTGCGGTATACCTTTTTATACTCTCGGCTGGGTGCTCTGCGGCCGCGTCAAGGACGCGCGGTCGCTGCCCCAAACGTCATGTCGAAGCGTGCTCGGAGGAGCGGGGAGATCCCGTAATTTTCGCTCTATATGTGAGGCAGGAGATCCCGTAACTCCCACTCTGTAGGTGAGGCAGCTTGTGACAGCGTACAAAAGACAAGATACCGTTCTCAGCTGTTTACATATGTAAGAAAGACGAGATCGCCAACTGAGGTCAAAGTCCAGAAAAATGCCCATATATTTCATCATTTCAACGTTGGAACCGGCGAACAATTACAAGAAGTGCAATTTGATGAATGCAACTTAAAGGAGCATCTAAGTTTGGGCTCTTAAGAGGGTTTCTAAAACATGCAAGTTGTGTCTTTTTGTTCTTTATAGTGATTAAATTTGAATCATACCAGTCTATTGCAGCAGTAACGTCTTTTTGAAGCATCTCGACGCAGGCATGATAGTCAATATGGCGGAAAATGAGAAGGGCGTCATCTGTATATTGATACAGTTTACAGGAGGTAATACTACGCGACAAATCATTGACGAACAAGTTAAACAACAAGGGTGACAGGATAGAGCCCAGCGGAACACCACATTTTAACTGTACAGGGAAGCTTCCTACACAAACAAACTTAAACTTCCTATACAAAAAGCTTCCTATTTTCCTATACAAACAAACTGAGAACAATGGCTCAGGTAACTTACAAAGAGCCATGAAAACGACCTCGGAAGCCGTAGATATGCAATTTTTGAAGCAAGACTTCATGGTTTATTGAGTTAAATGCTTTTGAGACATCCAGAAAGAATGATTAAGCTCGAAGGTTCAGTGCAAGTAGTCCGAGACGTCTTCCAACAGACTCTTTGTGCCTTTGCCTACCACAAAACCGTGCTCACTGTCAGAAATAATGTCATCTGTGTTCACAAAACTCTGCATAACCCTGAATACGTGTTTTTCTGATAATTGCCACAGACGGTAGCACGGATATTGGTCGGTTGGTATAAATTTCAGAGAGATCGCATTTTTGGGCACAGGGATCACTCGTGCAAGTTTCATAGCAGTTGGGATTTTGCATGCCGTAATGATAGTGTTCATTGTACAGAGAAGCACATCCTTCACGTCTTCATAATTTCTAGCAATGTCATCCATTCGAATATCATCTATACCAGCGGTCATTCCTTTTTTTTTTATTTTTTTGAGTCATCGCAATATTTTCCGCAAATCATTATCGGTCATATCGGGTAGAAATGCCGCCTCTAAGATTGCGACTTTACGCATGCGTGGTAAGGAAGAAGCACTGAAGGATTGCTGGCGGTGCAATGACGAGAAATGCAGGTTGAAACGATCAGCAAGACAACTGTCTGCAGGCCCGAAATTTAGCTCAATCACCCTTCTCTAGCCAGTAGGCTTGCAACCGCGCAGCTCATTTACAAGCGACCGCGTTTTAGCCGAGTCGTTTCTGGAATCAGAAAACTCCTTCTGATAAATGTTCCTTATGACGCTCACACAAGTGTGTTATTTTCCTCCCTCAATATACTTCCAATAATACATGAGTACGATTTAACTGCCTAAATGCTTTGTTAAAATACAAATATTCCTTCAAGTATAGTCGCATGCCTTTTTTACGTTTGTGTAATTTGTCGAAACCACCAGAAATAATTTACGGCACCAGGAAAAGAGAGCACTGATTGTTTCTATTTTCACGCTCGAATCATGAATATGTTGCAGTATCGTATGCAAACTTTACTCAATAAATGCCACAACTCTAATATAGATATTTTTACTGTATCAAAGAAGCTGCTAAAAGATTTTGTTAATAATGCTTTCTAGATATAGCATGAAAACTATAAAAAATATATAAAATTCGTGCTCACGAAATGCTTGCAGATCTGTACAATTGCATTGTATTTTCTGCAGCTCATGCGATACGCCTGCTATTTATTTGTCCGTGCAAATGCTGAAACAAGTTATATTGGTCGACCTACATGTGTCGTCTTTGTGGTCAGACGGCGGGGCTTCTTTCTTGGCCCTGTGGCGGGGCACTTTTGTGGGCTCCTTGTGCTCCGGTGGTATATAGGGGGGAGTTAACCCTTATCCTCGCGTCTCATAGCCTTCTGACGGTACTTGCGGTCACATCCGCCTGCTTTGACTACCGTTCCGGCGCCTGGCGTTACCGGTGGGCATCTGACGACTGCCCATGCCTCCTCTGCATCGCTGACGTCCCAGAGTGCACTTGCTCCTCACCATTTGACTCATCCAACTTCTTCAGTTGCCTCACGTCAGCGCGACTCTCCTGTTTTCGCCGGTCTCCGCGGTGGCGACGTCGAAGACTGGCTACGACAGTGCGATCGGCTCAGCGCTTTTAACGGCTGGGACGCTTCTATGAAGCTATGTCTCGTTTTACTCGAGTGACGTGGCTAAGACGTCGCTCCTCAACCATGAGGACGCCATTCGTGACTGGCTTCAGTTCACGACACAGATTTGGAACTGTTGGTGCTGGTCCGGCCTCTTTCCAAAAGAAGGAGACCCGTGCGCAGATTTCAGGGGAGACATACACATCCTACATTGAGGACGCACTCAACAATGTCATGGTCTAAGATGAACGTGTTGGCCATATTTTAAAGGGAATTGGCTCTTTTGCCTGCGCAGTCAGAATCCCGTCACGGTAGCAGACATTCGTGCCACTTGCCATCGAGTCGATCATCTACAGTCGCGCCGACTCCATAACAACTGGGAATCGAGCCAAACTCCCGAAGCTGATCTCCACGCCATGATCCGCTCTATTATACGAGAAGAGCTCCACATTGATATTGCCGCATAACTAATCACTCTTGAGGCGCCGTCATGCGGCCAGACGGGATTACGGACGTTTTAGCTGGCCTTAACCACGCTAGTGACTTCGGCGTCCTTCGTCTTCCTCTCTCGAGCTCCCTCCAGCCATGCCGCGTTCCAGTACCGTGTCACTGTGAATAAACCCACCTTCACCGTCTGGATGTTTGACGGTGACATTTGATGGAGGTGTTGGGTATCGTCCCATGTACGCTGACTTCGAAGGCAATTTTGAAGCCAGTTCCGAGTGCGTGGATACAACACCTGTCCACAAGGCGAGTAGTCGTCTGCGAGGCCTACAGCCTGAGTTCAGCGGCGTGAGAACACCTCCAAGAGCCATGACGTCTAACTCGGGTAGCCATCCTCCTCAGCAGGCTGCAGGGCCGCCGTTTGTCCTACACACACTTCGGTCACCACCTTCGTCCCATGGTGATAGGTTCGAGGACGTTGAAAACTGGTTGGCCAGTTTCGACCGTGTGGCGGGCTTCAACAAGAGAGACGGTGAGCGCAACCCTACTGAAAAACCAAGTTCTACCGGACGATAAAATCTCATCTAATCGCATAGACTCTCATACGGTGCACATCATTATCATAAAATATCGTACATAATTTATGATAATGTACAAGAAACTATGAGACCTTATGCAATTATATGAGACTTGTATGTGGTTTGTTACGTGAATTGAGTGAGATTGTATGAGAAAATGTGAGGTTTTTGCCTCATACGATTTTTTCAGTAGGGAAGCTGCAGAATGTCTTCTTCGCATTGCTGGATTCTGCCAAAACGTGGTACGAGAATCACGAAGCTTCTTTTACCACCTGGGAAGTTTTCCTCCGAGAGTTGTTGGCGACATTTCGTAGCGACGAGAGGAAAGAGAGAGCCGAGCTCGACCTGCACTCAAGATCGCAGCAACCAAATTAAAGTGTTGCCATGTCTATTGAAGACTTGACGCGACTCTTCAATCGGGCTGATCGAGCTATGCCCGAGGCTAAGAAGGTGCGCCACCTAATGCGTAGTGTAAAAGAGCTGTTTCCCGGACTTGCCTGCAACCCTCCGACAACTGTGGCGGAATTTACGAAAGAGGCAACGGGTATGGAGCGCAGTACGGCTGACTTGCTTCTGTAGCCACCGCCCATCACTGCCCGCCTACGTCGCTGCCCGCTGAGGAACTTCGAGAGTTCGTGCGGAACATTGTGCGTGAAGAGCTCCAGAAACTACGCTTCGAAGCTCCCCAGACAGGCGTCGCTGCAGTAGCGGACGTGGTCCGGGATTAAATCCACCGTGTGGTGCAGTCACCTCCAGTAGCACTGCAACAAGAGCCCGTACATAATGACTTACAACGAGGTATTGCGAAAACCTGCGCCTGTGCCACAAGCCATTCCTCCTGTTGCTACTTTACCTCCTGTGCAGTACCAACTCCCAGCTCTGCCTTTCCAACAGCAGAAATTAAGGCCCGCCATCCGCAAGGCACACGTGTGGCGAACGCGAAACAACCTGTCATTGTGCTAACACTTCGGAGAACCCGGCCACGTTCGGCGTGACTGCCCTACCGCCAGATGGGTATCAGGGGTTGTCCCGACGCACCTCGACCACGGTACAGTGAGCGACCGCAGGAGATCGAGCACTACTTGGCCGCTAACGTGCAGCCCCCGACCGCACAACGACGCCAGTCCCGATCCTAGTCTCCACCTCCTATAGACCTCTGGCCAGTTCAGAAGCACGTCCCCACGGCGGGAAAACTAAAGACGGCGTCCTCCGGGGGTAGGGCTGCCGCAGCTGTGCAGAGTCAAGAGCCTCCACCCGACGATTTACCGCGACGTGCTGACCGACGGTGACTCGACCTGACGAGCCTATCGACGAGCTGCGAAAAATTGCTTTTCGCCGACATTAAAGTAACCGCCGACAACCATAACGTGAATGCACTCGTGGATACTGGCGCCGATTTTTCGGTAATGAGCAGCTCGATAGCCACGACCCTCAGAAAGGTTTTGACGCCTTGGGCCGCAGATCTGGACAGCTGGCGGCAATATGGTGACACCGATTGGTGTCTGTACCTTGCGAAGGCGTAACTTTCCCCGGCTGCTTCGCTGCTCCAAAGACCTGATACTCGGTTTAGATTTCCTCCGGGATTATGGCGCTGTAATCGACTTTAAGGACCTAATCGTGTCGTTTTCCGCCCACCACACTCTTGACGCCGAACCATACCGAAGCTGCGAGTCTGTGACAATCACGTTGTGATACCGTCAAGATCCAGCATGTTTGAGACTGTAGAGTTGCGATAGCAGCCCCGGAACTCGTAGCATCGCCGAAGCCAACAGATCGCTGCTTCTTGGTCGGTAAGTCTGTGAGCTCGAGGACTTCATGAACTGACGGACAGGCGAACCGACCTTTTGGTGACGAACTTCGGTTGCGAACCGCAATTTTTGGCGAGCAAAACAACGATTGCGTATTTTGAAGAACTCCCGGAATGCGCAGGGCAGTACGCGTTGTCCGAAATCACAAACTCATTAGAAACGTCGACTACTCCAGTTAAAACCGACGTCAACCCGGACCTCCTGCCTAACCAAAAATGCTACCTAGCGATCATTATCGACTCTTTCCGGGACTGTTTCGCAACGACCTCCAGGGTTAGACAGACACCACTCACAAAGCATCGAATTATAGTCGACGACCACCAGAGACCATTACGTCAGTCTCCTTATTGGGTCTCTCATTACCCTTCATTACCCCGGACGGTTTGTACGAATTCAGGGTGCTCCCTTTCGGCCTACGCTCGGCTCCTGCGACCTTCCAGCGGATGATGGACACTGTGCTTTCTGACCTGAAATGACAGTCTTGCCTGGTGTACCTGGATGGCGTTGTAATTTTCCCGACACTTTCGAGGAACACCTGAGGCGCCTGTGCGCCGTTTTCGAAGCCATTAGTTCAGCCGGTCTGTCCCTTAAGCCAAGAAAGTGCCACTTCACTTTCCAAGAGCTGAAGTTTCTGGGCCACATTGTGAGCTCCAAGGGCGTTAGCCCAGACCCCGACAAGATAGCCGCCGTAGCTGCTTTCCCCATTCCAACCGACAAGCGAAGCGTGCGTCGTTTTCTGTGTCTTTGTGCCTACTATCGGCGTTTTGTGAAGAACTTCTCGCGGATAGCTGAGCCCCCAACTCGCCTCACAAAAGAGACCAAACCGTTCTGCTGCGGTCAAGAGCAACAACGGTCGTTGGAGAAACTACGAACTCATCTACAAAGGGCGCCTATACTTTGTCACTTCGACGAGGAAGCCGACACATAACTGCACTCAGACGCAAGTAACGCCGGCCTTAGAGCGGTCCTTGTACAATGGCAGGATGGTGTGGAACGCGTAATCGCATACGCAAGCCGCACCTTATCCCGGTCCGAGGTGAACTACTCCACTACCGAAAAGGAGTTTCTTGCTATTGTGTGGGCAGTGACTAAGTTTGACCCCTACTTGTATGGCCGGCCTTTCCGAGTAGTGAGCGATCACCACTCACTCTGTTGGCGAGTCTCAAAAATCCTTCAGGGCGGCTAGCACGCTGGAGCCTTCGACTTTAAAACTTTGATGTTACCATCGTCTATAAAGTAGGCAAGAAGCACAGTGATGCAGATTGTTTTTCCCGCGCGCCTCTTCAGCATAACAGCACTGAGTTCGACGACGATTCTCCTTTTCTTGGCGCTATCTCCGCGGACACTTTGGCTCAACAACAAAGAGACGACCTTGAACTACGGCTTCTCATTGAGTATCTATAGGGAAATAATCCGACTTCGCCACGAATCTTCTCGCGTGGATTGTCATCGATCTGTTCACGATATGGGATCCTGTACAAGAAGAACTACGGGTCGTCGGAAGCTAATTACCTTCTCGTCGTGTGCCTAAGGCTATTCGCGACGAAGTCCTGCAGGCGCCCCACGACGACCCTTCTTCTGGTCACCTGGGTTTTTCCCGAACGCTGGCACGCATACGCCAGAAGTATTATTGGCCTAAGCTCACTCAGAAGAAGAGTACAGGACATCCAAACAAGCATAATTACATTCTTCATGCTTAATTCTACACGTCAGTAGTTGTGAATCTATGCAGTTACGTATGACAGAGATTAACTTGAAAAAGAAGGTCGGAGGCTAAAGTATTAAAGATTAATACGAAGAAAGGATTTGTTTTAATCTCAACTTTGTTTTCACGCGAAAGGAACTTGCTGGCAGTTAATTGAGACAAAACGGTATGTAGTACCTGCGGGTGCGCTGGCCGTACCTGGTGGAGCTGCGAGGCACCCGATAACGATATTTAGGCCGGAGGCAACGCGATGGAAAGCATTCGGCTTTGTACTTGTGTGACCAGAAATGTTTGAGGATAACCGTTTCTGTAAGAAGAGAGCGAAAATTTGAGAACCTTAAGGCTTTGAAAAGGTCAGCTCCGGAAGGTAATCCTAAATCATAGTTAATAATATTCAAATATATCGAAGATGCAGTTTATTGTATTTTTTTCCATCGACACGTGCAGTGACCAAACACCGTAATCCGATAAAGGAGTATGCTATAAACAAAGGCATGTAATCATTTTACGAATGGACAGTTCCTGAAACTGCACGATGCCTTGAGCATAGGTAAACCAAATGGGAATTCCAGACGAAATCACTGTCAATGAAGACACCCAAGTAAACACAAAAAACAGGCGAGCAGCTACAAGGTGGGCGAGAAGAAGGGTCAGCTAGTAGTGGAAGGTTTAAGCTAACTTTATTTAGCAGATTGTAGAAAAAAATAGGCTTCGTTTTGTTTGGATAAGTTTATTTTAATTACATTTTTATCGAACTAGTTCATGACGCCATCTTGCAAACGGGGGATTGCGTTTGAAAATTGGGAATTTTGTGACAGGATAACTGCGTCGTCTGCGTGCTGAGAAGTATTGGTAGGAATGACAGCGGTGAGGTAATTGACGCATGCATTACAAAGAAGTTGACTTAATACTGATCCCTGAGGTACTACGGCTTTTATTGGACTTGTATAACTGTCATACTGCCCAACAGAGACGAATTTCGTTCTGTTTTTCAAAAAGTTAGGAGTTTTAGAAAAGGCCCACGAAATCCTATCAATGAGAGCTGAGTTAATAAACGACTGGGACATACGCCGTTGAAAGCTTTACTGACATGAAGAAAAAGAGTCAGCGTCAAAGGCTGTATTTATAAGGACCGAAATATCCTCCAGGAGAACCTGTGTGCCTGGTATAATGCCGTACTGCGCATTTGAAATAATGTTGTTAGCATCGAGATACTTGGACGTGACTAGGAGCAGAGTTTTTTCTAGTATTTGAGAGAGACACGACAAAACAGAAATTGGAATATAATTTTCGTGTTTGTTTTGTGCACCTCCCTTAAAGAGAGTATTTACTTCGGCTTTTTTTTTCTTTTATGAGGGAATAACACCACTAACTAGAATAGGGTTCACCAATATTACTAGCACATATTTAACAGCACCGAATTTCTGCGAATTGCTTCCACTCCTCCGATTCCGAGTCGAGTCAGGGTCCCCTTTTGAGAACAACTCACTGAAACCGGGAACTATGCACGGTGCGGCGGACTGTATATCTCGTCGCTACCGTTCCGAGAACAGTACACGCAAGCCAAACGATAAATAATTCACAAATACAACTATCAGTTGGCATGGACATGCAAGGAATGACGGATCTTTACTGAAAAACTGAAAAGTATATATATGTAAATTAACTCGAAAGCAAGAACCAGGCACCACTGCCAGTTTATCCTGGCGCTCCCGCGGCGGCATCGTTGCGACTGTCAAACAATGCGCTATTACGAGACTGCTGATGTTGAGGCGCGCGTGCAACACGCTGGCGGACAAAATACCACGCAGCGAGCTAGGTAGAGAACGACTTCACCGGGCTTGGTCCAAAGTGCTTAGCGGAATCCCTCAAGCTTTAGCAGATTTGAAGGGGGGGGGGGGGGGGGGATTAGTTTTTGTTAAGGGATTGAACCTTAAAGCACTACCTGCCCAGGGCAGTCGCTCTACCAAACGCGGAAAACTACCACTTTGCAGGGTGAGAACATATTTTCAAGTGGGAGGTGGTGGTATAGTGTTTCTGAGATTAGCGGAATCCATCACGGTGCACCATATTTTGATAAAGGGAGTAATTACGAGCACAATTAATTTCTTATTTTGAATTTGTTGGGAGGGGCTTGTCATTGGTCGTCGGCCCATTCAGTCCAATCACGTCAGCTAAAAGCATTGATTTCAGCAAATATCGGCGTAATCGACAGTTGGGGACCTTAGTGGTAGCGGACCGCAAAAAGTTTGGGACCGCTTAACGCACCTTCGGAGCGCAATGCTATCGCGGTGTGTTTGAAGCCATTGCATGCGCATGGCTGGAACCCGAAGACGGGAACGATGGTGAACAAATTAAGTCGCTTGTCTAACTCAGCAGCAGTTTAATCGTATGGTTCTTTCTGAGAAGTTGTGTGCGCCGTCGTTTGTAGTTGTGTCAACATTCATAGGGGTGAAACGCTCTTCAGTTCAGCTGGTGTGACTGATTCATTTCAGCGATGCTGAATATTGGTGCGGTTTATACCACGCCATCGTATTCATTACCTTGCTGTCAATAGCCGTTGCCCTGTCCACCTGTTCTGTTTTGTACTTTTTTTTTTTTTTCGATCGACGATTTTGATGATTTTCGTGTGGGAATCAATTTGTTTTTCTTCGTTAGCTATATTAGTCCTCATGTAGAGGATAGCGGGGAAAAGCGTCACAGCTAGCAATGAACAAATCATTGATTTATTTTTAGAATTCCCAGCTATCAACAAAAGAGCACTGCCGATATGTTTGATAGCATCTTGACATCACGTTCAGTAAATATGGAAAGAACAGCTAAAATGAAACAGAAAAAAAATATTATATTGTTAAGTTAAAGCTGAGACGCGACTCCTCAGTTAAGGGACTACTTATATCTGTAATTAAGTCAACCGACTTTCCGGTCGGGAAGCGACCGGAAAGTCCGATGATGCAAGGAGATATATCACATAGCAACATGGAATGTAAGATCTATGACGCAAGGTAAACAGGATGTCGTCAAGCGAGAAATGGACATATTGAACATTGATATCTTGGTCATCAGCGAGCTCAAGTGGACCGGAATGGGAGAATTTAATTCCGGCGACCATTATGTCTTTTATTGTGGGCACGAATCCAGAAGAAGGAATGGAGTCGCTCTCATAGTAAATAGAAGAATGGGCAAAGCAGTGCTAGGGTACAACCCCAAAAACGACCAAATGATTTCACTTCGGATCCAAGGTCACCCTTTCAACATTACAGTTATCCAAGTCTATGCACCAACCACTACTGCTGAAGAAGCTGACGTTGAGAGATTTTATGCTGACCTGCAATGCCTTTTAGACCGCACCCCATCATCAGACGTACTTTTTCTCATAGGAATGCTAAGGTGGGGAGTGAAGAAATATTCGGAATTACAGGCAAGTTCGGTCTTGGTGAGCCACATGAAGCTGGGCAGAGGCTAGTAGAGCTTTGTCAAGAAAACAACCTGACCATAGCAAATACTCATTTTCAACAGCACAAGAGGTGCCTGTACGCGTGGTCTTCACCGGGCGGTCTGTGCAGGAATCAGATTGATTATATTCTTTGCCGGCAGAGATGGGGAAGAGCTATACAAGCAGTAAAAACAAGGCCTGGGGCCTATTGTGGCACCGATCATCAGCTTCTTGTTGCCAAAGTTAAGCTTCGATCGACGAAAACGCAGAAGACTAGAGGGCCTTTCAGGTATGATCTAGATCAAATTCCATCAGAATATGCTGTGGAAGTGAGGAGTCGATTTCCAGAATTAGATCTAGAAGACAGAGATCCTGAAGAGATATGGACTGATGTTCGTGATATAATACAAGAAGTTGCTACTAAGGTAGTTCCAAAGCAAAAGAAATGCAAGAAAGAAAACTGGTTATCTGAAGAGGCTTTGCAAATAGCTGAGGAAAGGAGGATGGCAAAAGTTATGGGGGAAAGAGAAAGATACAAGGTTTTTAATGCGGAATTTCAGAAAATAGCAAGGAGAGATAACAATGCCTTCCTGAACATACAGTGCCAAGCAGTTGAGGACGACAGCCAATTGAGGAACACAAGAGCTCTGTATAAGACAATCAAAGATATCAGAGGAAGCTTCTGTGCTAAGCTGGGCGTGATAAAGTACAAACGAGGCAGGGACCTCACTGAAGCCTCAGTGATAAAGAAGAGGTGGCAGGAATACACAGAAGAACTGTACAAGAAGGACCCGGATGTGCAAACCTAACATAAGATGGTTGTGATTACTGATCTCGAGCAGGGCATTCTGAAGAGTGAAGTTGAATGGGCATTAGCCAGCCTTACTAAGAAAAAAGCTAGCGGAATTGATGGCATTCCAGCTGAGTTGCTTCACAACCTCAACCATGACGCTGTTAACATTCTGCATACATTATGTCAGAAGATTTGGACAACCCTGCAGTGGCCACAGGATTGGAGGAGGTCAGTTTACATCCCCATTCCAAAGAAAAGCGGTGCTAAAAATTGTTCCAACTACCGCACGATCGCGCTTATTTCGCATGCTACCAAGGTGATGTTGAAAATCCTCCAAGGTAGGCTGCAGCAGTAGGTGGATCAGGAGCGGACGTGCAAGCTGGGTTTTGCAAGGGCAGAGGAACTAGACACCAGATTGCCAACCTTCGCTGGATCATGGAAAAAGCAAGAGAGTTCCAGAAACCCATCTACTTCTGCTTTATTGATTATGCGAAAGCGTTTGACTGCGTAGATCACAGCAGATTGTGGCAAGCTCTCCAAGAGATGGGAGTTCGAATTCGCCTCATCTGTCTCCTCAGGAACCTGTATGAAGGGCAAGAGGCCACAGTCAGAACTGGGCATGGTCTTACTGATTGGTTTCCGATTGAGAAAGGAATGAAACAAGGCTGCATACTGTCGCCCTGCCTATTTAACCTATATGCTGAGTGCATCATGAGGAAGGCCGGTCTGGACGAGTCTTCAGCTGGAGTGAAGATTGCTGCAAAACGTGTCAAAAACCTTAGATATGCGCATGATACCACTTTAATGGCAGAAAGTGAAGTGGAACTCAAGAGACTTCTGATGCGCGTACAAGAAGAGAGTGAGAAGTTTGGGCTTAACTGAACAATAAAAAGACAAAGATCATGGCGTCTTGCCCTATCAAGTCCTGGAGCATGAAGAGACAAAGAAGTGAAAGCTGTGACAGATTTTCTCTTCTTGGGCTCTAAGATTACCCCGGAAGGAGACTGCAGCCATGAAATTAGGCGACACCTGCTTCTGGGAAAAAAAGCCATGGCTAGCCTTGACCGCCTAGTAAAGAGCAGAGACATTAGTCTGCCAACCAAGATCCGTATAACTCGTGCTATGGTATTTCCAGTTGTGATGTATGGATGCGAGAGTTGGACTGTGAAGAAGGCTGACCGCCGAAGAATTGACGCGTTTGAATTTTGGTGCTGGCGGAGAATCTTGAGAGTTCCTTGGACTGCCAGAAGATCAAATCAGTCGATATTGTCGGCCATAAACCCTGACTGCTCATTGGAGGGTCAAATTCTAAAGTTAAAGCTCAGCTACTTTGGTCATCGCATGAGAAGAGAGAAGTCGCTGGAAAAAGATTTGATGTTGGGAAAGGTTGAGGGGCACCGGAGAAGGGGTAGGCAGCGAACGCGATGGTTATATGGCATCCTCGAGGCGCTGCAGATGAAGTTATGTTATGCAGATGATGTTAGGAAGATAGTGAGAGACCGGAAAGCGTGGCGTGCCATAGTGTCACGAAGAGTCGGACACGACTGAACGACTGAACTGCACTGATTTCAAGCGATGTTCACTTCACTGGGGACCAACGCAATATCTGGGACGAGCAATCTATCTAGACACGCTCGGTTTTAACGCAACTCTATTATATCCAATGGCGGCGTGGTGAGCAATTAAGGTCGTGGACTGATTGTTCGGTGCATTGTTCTATCCTATAGAGGCCGATTGTAAACATTTAGTCGCTCCAAAAAAGCTTACTGCTGCGTTTTGCCACACGTGTAGTTTGCTTGTAAAGAAAATCTCTTCATTAGGCAATGCGCTAACGTTACTAAACTTTCAGGACACCTTGAGGAATGGAGGACACCTTGTTGTTTGAGCGACTCAGAAAAAAGATGTGACCTGCACAAATGTCCGCAGTCGGTGTCCTACTTGGAAGAAAAATCAGTATTGTCATCCCTCAGCTATGCGTGGCAGGTCTTGTTAGAAAAATATTCAACTCATTGGACAGTTTCTTTAAAAGTTGTGGGTGCTAAGTACCATGAACAGTGTCGGTCCTCAATAAGATGCGATGTTCAACTGGCAAAATAAAATTGGGTCACAGGAAGGGAAAGGCACAGTAACTGTCACACTTGCTCTGTGGACACCCGAACCGCGCCGTAAGGGAAGGGAGGAGGGTGGGAATGAAAGTGGAAAGAGAGAAAGAGGAACCGTAGTGGAGGGCTACGGAGTAATTTCGACCACCTGGGGATCTTTAACGTGCGCTGACATCGCACAGCACACGGACGCCACTTCGTTTCGCCTCCATCGAAACGCAGCCGCCGCGGTCGGGTTCGAACCCGGGAACTCCGGCACAGTAGTCGGGCGTCTTACCACTGCACCGCCCCGGTGGGGCAAGGGGCAAAATAATATATGGGAAAAACAATCCGCTTTCAGCATGCAAAAGGTGACCATGTGCAAAGCTGGCCTATAGTGTTTCGAACATCCGTCTCATCGTATGCCGCAGGAACAGTGTTCGATTTCATTTACTGTGCTGCGACGGGTGCCCACCGTTACTGACCTGATCCAAGCTTTCAAGTTGGCCTAGTGCTGGGCTTCTCTGAGGTGAAATGAAAGCAATAACGGTCTTCGACTTGCGCAGCCCACTAACACATTAGACATGGCGTTGCAAGACTCTTCGTGTCGCATTAAATCAAAATATTTGATGTTCTCTCACGACCCTTTAGGACGTTTGAGAGTCAAGTGAGCAGTTAATATTTGGCATTCGATAATAATGCACACATGTTGTTCATAAAGTCTTGAAAACCAGCACTTGCTCGTGAAGCTGCTGCCTTACCATTCATTATACAAGAAAAAATCGTCAAACTTCCACTAAGAGGAGCGTTGCATCGCGGAATGCTCAGCGTACGAACAGATTTTCATATTGTTACTAGCATACAAAGGTATACCAGAAGCCGCGTTATGTCAACAGCCTGCGCTGTTTTTGCGCAGTAAGACGCTCGGAGCGAGCGTGACTCAGTATTGTCTTCGTTTCCCGTTTGCAGAGCCTGAAGCTTTTTCGTTCGCCTCGCTGCCCTCCGCCGACCAGCAGCCTCGGCACCGTGGCAGCCTAAGCGCCGCACAGTCGGTGCCCTACGGCATCAGCGAGCTGGGCAACGATGACTCCTCGCCCGACGAGAAGAAAGACGTCTACTCAAGGCTGTTCACCAGAAAGTAAGTGGTTACCTCCTTTGTGAAGCTCGTCGTGTCAGCAACGTTTACCACTCTGCGCAACATACAGCGCACATCAAGCAGAGGTAGACGGGACAGGCGCTACCTTTATGGGATATGTGCTGGACGTTATGAGTGCCGACTTTACCTTGCTGGGAAAGACACTTGTTGCCCGTGTTGGATCCTTTCGGGCACATTAACGCAAAAGCATACGCAACAAGCACCATGCCCGTACTCAACAGCCACGGGTGCTGCACGGTGTGCTGCAGACAATCTTTGATATGCTTCAGTGGGAAACCAACGGTGATCCCAGCCAATCAGAACGACGTGCGCTACATAATTGTCGTGTTTCTCCACGGCCGTCGTCCCTTTACTGATGGCTTCATCATTAGGAAGGTAAAAAAAATATATATATTTATTTATTTCGAACATACTGCTAGTCTCTTTCGAGGCTGTTGCAGGATTGGGGTACATGAGTGCGCAGCTTTCGCACTTAGGTGTCATCAGCCGACTGGGCGGACACTGTTTGCGAATGGCGTCGCGCACCTCTTCGTAGCATGCTCCCGCAGTTCTATGTTCGTGCGGAGTTCCTCCGTTGTAATAAACTGAGTGGAACGCTCGTTGTACTTTCGAAAGAAACGGCAAAACTGGGTTTCCGATTCCTGCCATCATTGTTTGAAAAATGATCAGCACTGCCCAAATACTTGAGGGACTATTTTCTGTGCTCCTCGGGCCATAATTGGATAAGATAGTTATAGGTTCCACAGGACTGCAAACAACTTTCGAGACGGAGTTATAGGTATACGCAAAACGTCGGTGTCATCGTAAGCTGCGCCTACGCCACTTTAGCACCGCATTTATTCGCATATTGGTCATTGCTCCGTACTTATTAAACCCTAACTTCGGTAACTGAAAAAAAAAAAAAAAAAAACATTATACAGCTAAGCTTAGCAGCTTATCCCTCTTCATTAATGGACTTGCATTACCGGTTGACGTTTCTAGCGCGGCAACCTTGTTATGGCATTTCGCAGCCGTCTCGCAGGCCCTTCTTTAGCTTCTCTGTATCCCCGCGTACTTGACTTTGTTTAGCGGTCGTCGTTCTCCCTGTAGATTATATTCAGCTCCACATTTAATCTTCGAGCATAGTGCGATGCCCTGCTCTCTTTGCAGCGGCGTCTGTGCTCCCTGGCACAGTGAGCCGCGTATTTGTTGCGCTTCGCGGCCTTCTCCTGACTTACAGGCTCCCTTGTGGCTGCGCAATACTCCAGAATACATGCAGGGGCCACGCGCGAGCTTCCATTCGTCATTCACCGACTTCTGGTCGCATACGAACAGGATTCCTTAAGATATCTCTTAAAGAGTGAACGGCGAAAGCCCACTTTTCCTCTTCTTATTAATCGCCTCTTTCTTGCCTCTGCTTTTGACCTATTTCTCGTTCCTTCTTTCTTTTGGCCTCTCATTTTAGTCATTACTAATCATTTTTAGTAATTTCTAATCAGTTGTAGTCGTGACAAGTTGTCGTTAGACATATTGGTCATTTGTAGTCATTACTACTAGTTACTGAGCATTTTTATCATTTCTAATCAATTGTGGCCACTACAAGTCGTCGTTAGACTACTGGTCATTACAAATTATTAGTAGACATTAACAGTCCTTTCAATCATTACTACTAATTACTAAACATTGTAGTTATTTCTAAGGAAGAGTAGTCGTTGCAATTTGTCGTTAGACATATTGGTCATTATTAGTCATTATAACCTCTACCAATGTCTATTATAAACTCTGTTAGTAACTATTTATCACTATCAATCATTGTCCTTCTTCATCTATCTTCATACGGTGGACATTTCCTGATGACGCGTCCGGCAGTCACGTCCAGCCGACGCACCATGAGCCTAGACAGGCTTCCGCCTTAAAAATGGTTGTTGGGCTTTTAAAGTACTTAAACCAAGTAGGACTTGGGCTCTTGCGCAAAGATTATGGTTGAAGAAGACGACGACGTGCAATGCACAGTGCCACGCGGGGCGATAGCTAGGGCGTTCTCCTTTCCCACGAGAAATTTGTGCGTTCGAGCGTAATTCCATTCTCTCAACGGTAGGGTCCCGGAACTTCTTTCTCGTCACTGGTCTCATGTCAGTGAGTTAAGCAGTGATTACGACGCAGACGTGTTTCTGAAGCAACCTAAAGGTAACACAAACCAACTGAAGGCGGGAAATAATTACTGAAATAATTACGGAATTAAATAGTACGAGCATGGCCATACCACAGCATTTATTGTTACCTCCCCGCTCGTATAAGGTTGTTTTTAGGGCTACTTTTATCCAAAAACCAGCCTAAAAAGGAATACACCCCATGAAAAATTATTTTACTTTATTGTTGCGAAATGTAAAAGAAAAAAAAAGAGTATAGATTAAAAATGTCACAAGTGGATTTGAACTTTGTTTCACCGATCGGAAACGCAGCGTTAATGCATTGCACCACAGCAGCTTTTTTTTTTTTTTTTTTTTATCGTCTTCTCAGACAACAGTTAAAAAAATACAGACACTGCTAAAACACGCCAGTACAGGCAGGCCTGGCGCGGTAATTTTTTATTTTTTTTTTTCAATCTAACCGATTCTTCAAGAACAGCCATCGATTGCGGCTGCTCCGTTTCTGCGCGATACGCCTCTGCAACGTATGTTACACTGTCTATAAAATTTTCACGGGCAGAACGAACAACGATGTCGGCATGTCTAACTGTCATCCTTGTCTTCTACAAGCTGTGGAGGACCAGGAACAGAAACATATCATACGGTGTATCCATCTTACCCCTCTGCAGTAAAAGCATGATTCCTGAAGGGGTAATATCGGGTCCAAGCATCAATAAATACATGTTCAATGGTTTGTTTTTGTTTTTTTTTGCACAAAAGGATAATAACTGTCAATGTCCAATGGTTATAAAGCGAACAATACCGCAATTAACGCCGGCCCTTCCTGTCGCTCGTTTTCGCTTTAACACTATTTCTGCTATTTGTCGCCAGGTGACGCTGCTAAAGGGACCCTATCGTTGAGAAAACGGAATTACGCTGCGTTCGAGTCATCTCCACTCGGAAGGCTTTTTTGTCTTTTTTTTTTTTCGTCTGAGTTCGGCATGCACAAGCCACAGCGCTTTCATTGGATTTTACCACGTGATGTCGTTCTTTCGCAATAAAATTATCCGAGGTTTAACCTCGGACCCCGACCTATGATACCAGGTTAAATAAGGTTCGAATTACCTCGCCTAAACACGTGGACTTGGCGTCTCTCATAGCCTGAGTCGCTTTGGGACGTTAAACCCCATAAACCAACCAACACGTGGACTGTAACGTCACGATGTGGCAGGTCATTCAGGAGTCAGGCACAAGCAAGGTCGCTGCTCGGCTCTGAAGCTCGTGTGAGGGCTGCAAGTTAGCCGGGATGCAAATCTTTCCGCAGTCGCATCGCTGACATCGCTTTCTCTCTCCCCTTTGTGCGTCGCCATGTAGTCTGCTAACACGTTACCGCCCTCGTCGCACGCAAACTTTTACCGTACCGCGTAAAAATTGCGGATGACATGCCTTTCATTTGTTTCTGTTATCAGAACATTCTGAATGGAACGTTTCCGTGTTGCATCTGCACAGGTACTCTGTATGCCTTTCACCATGCATGTCCCTCGCAGCAAAATTTCGCCGCTTGATGCAGTAGTGCTCGCTCACTACTTCCGGTGCTAAGGTTTAGCGGCGCATTCTACACGCGACCCTCTTTACAGCATTTAGCGGCACTCTGCGGAAAACCTGCTTCATGTAGTAAGTGGAGGAGAACAGGCCTTTGGCGGTAAAACAGTCAATGAGCATTAGCCTAGATATTGTTGTCTTTTCCACCGACTTCGCTACGCACCTAGAGCGCTTGCAGCAAGTTTTGGTTTGTCTTACTGACGGTGGCCTACAACTGAATCTTAAGAAGTGTCACTTCGATGCCCGGCAGTTGACAATTTTGGGTCACATCGTCTCTAAGGAAGGTGTTCGCCCTGATCTGGCCAAGCTGCGCGCAGTGGCGGAGTTTCCTAAACCGGTCTCACTCAAGCAACTTCGAAGCTTCATAGGTCTGTGCTCGTATTTTCGGCGCTTCGTACGGAATTTTGCTTCTATTATTGCACCCCTGACGAAGCTACTCGGGGGAAACAGTGAGTTAACTGCCTGGTCGGCCGAGTGCGACGAAGCGTTCACCGCATTGTGCCGTCTTTTGACATCGCCACCAATCCTTCGCCACTACGACCAGACAGCACCCACCGAGGTCCATACTGATGCGAGTGGCGTTGGCCTCGGAGCTGTCTTGGCACAACGGAAAAACTGCTTTCACGAATACGTCGTCGCGTACGCGAGTCGTGTCCTCTCTAAAGCTGAATGCAACTATTCAGTTACGGAAAAGGATTGTTGAGCAATTGTGTGGGCACTGACGAAATTCCGACCCTACCTGTACGGTCGCCAGTTTGATGTCGTCACGGACCCCACGCGTTATGTTGGCTGTCCTCTCTTAAAGACCCGTCCGGCCGTCTCGCACGATGGGCTCTCCGCATTCAGGAATTTGACATTCGTGTTATATATCGCTGTGGCCGTAAACACATGGACGCCGACGCTTTGTCTCGTTCTCCCCTCTCCAACGAACCTGCTTGCTCCACGGTGGCTGATCCCGTCCTCTCGTCTCTAACCATCGCTGACATGCTTGCGGAGCAGCACAAAGACCCGTGGCTCGCAGCTCTTATCGACATCGTGCTCACTTCTCCTAACGCTGCTGCGCCTTCTCGGACTGTACGCCGTCAAGCACCACACTTTGCCCTACGAGACGGTCTGCTCTACCGCCGCAATTTTATGCCTGATGGTCGACGGTGCTTCTCGTCATTCCCCGCCATTTACGACATGAAATTTGCGCCTCTTTCCATGGCGATCCTCAGTGTGCCCATCCTGGTGTAGTCAAGACGTTTCAAAAAATTCTCAACACTACCATTGGCGCGGCATGTACGGTTATATTCGCAAATACGTCCGCTCCTGCATCGCCTGTCAGCGCCGCAAGTCATCCACACCTCGTGCTTCTGGCCCCTTACAACCACTTCCATGCCCGGCCCGTCCTTTTGATCGCGTTGGCGTTCTTTACGGGCCACTTCCCTGCACGGTCTCTGGGAACCGCTGGATTATCGTCGGCATCGACCACCTCGCCCGATATGCGGAGACCGCCGCCCTACCTGCCGCTGCTGCCCATGAAGCTGCCCTGTTTTTGCTTCATCATTTTGTTCTTCGCCACGGCGCGCCGCGTGAGCTACTGAGTGACAGAGGCCAAGTCTTCCTTTCCAACGTCGTTGAAGCTTTACTGGCCGAATGTCGCATCATACATCGGACCGCCACAGCCTATCGTCCTCAAACTAACGGGTTGACTGAGCGCTTCAATCGTACTCTCGGAAATATGCTCACGATGTACAGCCTCGTCCACTTCTAGCTATAACATGGTCACTGCTTTCAAGGTGTCATTGCATCCGACCTGGCCACGCAGTAATCTAAAGTGGCTGGCCATGGGAAGCAGCACATCTGTGTCTCTGTGTGCTTGCATCGCTTTGCATCGATATCTGCCTGCGTCAGATATAATGTTGCTTTAAAATCAGTGACCGTGTTCTAGCTAGAAGTGGACGACCCTGTACGTTGCCGCCGATCAGACTAACTGGGACGCTGTTCTTCCTTTCGTGACGTATGCTTACAACACCGCCACGCAGTCAACTACTGGATTTAGCCTTTTCTTCCTTCTTTATGGCCGTGAGGCACCGTCCACGATGGACACTATATATTACCATATCGTCCCGACTCCTCCGGGTGGATTCCCCTTTCCGACGCTGCAGAGCACGCGGAGGAATGTCGCCAGCTGGCCCACAGTTCGGAATCTCAAGGGCGCCAGAAGCATCGTCACGACAAAGATCACACGCCACTTGTTTTCCCTACAGGATTCCTTGTTTGGCTCTTGGTTCCTGGCACCCCACCGGTATTGTAATCGAAATTTCGATCTGAGTGCCAGGGCCCCTGCCTTATCGTTCATCAGACCTCCCCCGTAAATTATATCGTGGAGTCACTCACTCCCTCTTCGGACATGCGTCATCGCTGCCGCGAAACTGTGCATGTGAGCCGCCTCAAAACGTACAACGACCCGCTCATCTTGTCCTCGCCATAGGTCGCCAGGGTGACTCCTCTTCGCTACCGGGGAAATTGTAATGAATGAAGAGCGGATTCACGAAGACGAGGAAGAGAACGACGAAGTGCCGCTGCGAGCTCGCTGGTTTAGTCCCTTGACGGACTGTGTTCTTGTGCTGTTCGCCGTATATATATATATATATATATATATATATATGTATATATTTTAAGAGGAGGTTTAATCTATACGTCGAGGACGGCGTCGAGGTCGGCAAGGAAGCGCACGATGATCAAACCAGCACGATGATCTGCGCGATCACAATTCTACAGACTGCTTCCTCTTCATCAGCGTCCAGCAAAAAGGGCTCATCATCTTCTTCACAATATATATATATATATATATATATATATATATATATATATATATATATATCTATATATAATATGAAGGAAAGAAGCCAACAGTCGGCGAGGCCAAGGAAAGTGTAGGGGATGTATGGAAGAGCACCGGACGCGATATTCGGAGGTCGTGGGTTCGGTTCCCACCATCGGCACGTTGTTTTTTCTGCTACTTTTTGTTTAATTATCTTCGCCTAAACAAGATTACATTATTAATTTCTTTGATTATACAAGTAAACATTAAAAAAAAGGACATAAAGTAACATACATCCCCTACACTTTCATTGGCCTCGCCGACTGTTGGCTTCTTTCCTTCATGTATTATAACGAGCAACCTCATATCCCCTTTATGTATATATATATATATATATATATATATATATATATATATATATATATATATATATATATATATATATATATATATATATATATATATTCGTGCCTTCGACGGTTTGCATGACTGTTATGCATGAAATAGGTTTGGTGGGCGCGCGAAGCATTTAATAGGCCTTATTTCGGAGCAACTAAGATGAACAACACGATCTGTCGGGCTAGTTGGTATGATACATATGGAACTAAGATGAGTCGTACAATCATTCAGGACTCCCTACTTTTCCCAAAATCGCAGCTTCAAATTATTGCCGTTCACTTGCGCGGTATTGGCCGAACGATAGCGCCAGTTGTTGATTCGTAAAATGGTGTATTAGAAGCGAATCTGCAAGGACCTAAACGAGTGTTGTAGTCGAGGGTTCGACGACATGCCGTCTGGTCAGGAATCATGGTTTGTTGATCGATTCACTGGTCACTGACCATGGTCAATTTTAAAACAAATGACGTTTCGGGAGCGCTACGGCTCCCTTGTTCACAATCTTGTCAGTGTTGTCATATATAACAATACTTGGCCGTAGCTGAGTTGGTGAATAGGCAAGTGCGTTAATAGACTGCCAGTCACTTCATCCCTGTTGACGAAGCGTACTCACGGACGAAAACGGTAATGATCCAGTAAAAAGGTCTCAGAGGTAGCAAAAATATCCCGGGGAACAGAGTGAGCGTTCGGGAAAGTGACTAACGTGCACCTCTCTCCGCTGCTCGGAATATAGCGAGACTGCGCAATCTTTGTCCTGTGAGCGATCGAACGCGGCTCTAACGGGGATGAAAGAGAACTCGCGTGCGTGGTGTGCGAGGAGCATTTCGCGAGTCCGGTCGACCAATTTACGAGCTTTTGTGGTGCCCAGAGGCCGGGACACTCCCGCTGTCCACCTATAGGCCTAACGACCTCTCTTATGATGGCTAGGCTTGAAAAGAATAGCAAGAGGCGCCCACTTCTTCCGAAGCTCTTCTCTGCGCGGCTGCTTCTCGCCGTCGCTTTCATGTGTCACTTAGGAACAAAATATGTCCTCCGTTCACGCTGCCTAGCCTTTCAGCCGTTGTTTCCCTGTCAGTAAATAAAGACCAAGATAAGGAATCTAGGAAAGAGCTTCGATTTGTGTTTCGCTTCTTTATTTATTATTATTTATTTATCACATACTGCGGACCAAACATAGTCCAAGCAGAAGAGGCAGAGTGTAAAACAAAGTACACTGTGCATTGGTATTGACAGAACAGCATTGGTATTGACAGCAAGGACAGCAAGGACAGCATTGGTATTGACAGAACACACCTCTGTTCCTGATATTTTTTCTCTTTCCCTGTCTTAAATGCTCCGAGGCTCTCGTGCATGTTTATTTATTCCTTCTTCTTTTTTTTTTCAATTGGAAGGATGGCTTTCGAGATTAATCAGCTGCAAATCATCAGTAAATCGTTCTACACTCAGCTCTAGTAGGATGAGACATATAAAACAGCAGTTGCTAATGGGCCTTGGTATGCGAGGTGTATGTTACTACGCTGAACAGTAATCGCGATTAAACTTTGACATTTGACTATACCAAATAAGCCAGAGGTGTCAGAATTCTCGGATCTATAATCTGGCCTTATGGTTAGCTATTTATTTGGGTAACAGGAAAAGCAATAATAAAGGGCTGCTCTGTGCCTAGGAGCAGTTGTGTGTGGCGGTTACTGCAGAGTTGTGCACGACTGTAGAGACCGTTTCGTCCAATCATGAGAGAGCGTTAAACTTCCTTGATGCCTCTTCGTCTCCTTGTCTGCTGCTCATGGCGCGTGCAAATTCTCGAATAAGAGTATAGATAGACGCTTCCTAGGTACCGAACTGTTTTTTGCGGATATTCCGGACTCTTTCTCTGTGTGTGTGTGAATAAAAGTGGCAAAATCATCAATAAAAATAAAAAAATGAAGCAAATATATTGCTTATGCTCTGCTGCGGGTGAAGACCCGAGCCTATACTTCATGACCAGTGGACGCATTGTAAAACTTAGTAAATATGACTAATTCGCTCCAAAGCGAAGGGCCCTGCTTCCACCACGGAAGAGTATAGAAGGGATTCAGCTCAGGACCAGCAGATCGTGGAAATGCGTTAGAAGACTTGTTATTAAAGCCAAAGTACTCTTCTGGACTTCTAAGTCGAACTTAAGCTCCGTATATTTGCTCCGCATTCAACTTTCTGCAACGAGACCATTAATGGAGGCGATTAAAGGTCAGCTGCGGTCCGGTAATCCATGAACGGGTCTATTTGCGCGGAGGCTGCGATCTGCAGGCCGTGAGGAGGTGGGTGCCATGCTGTATTTATTTTTTTATATATATAATACGCAACGGCAGCGGCTGTATGCAGACTTGGAAGAAGTTTCAAAGTCATTATTCGGAACACTTTATATACCGCTGTTTTATTCGGCACTCCTTCTTTCTCCGCGAAGGGACGAAACATAAATGGTCGTTGGCGTTTGCAAGGAAGCATTGTGTGTTTTTTCGCATGAAGAGATCACACGCTCCTGCCTTTTTTGGTTCTATACCTGCGTTGTACCGACGTCGTCAGCGACCGGCATCTTTGAGATCATAAGCATGGCAGAAACCTTCGTGTTCTGCTGCACGGGATCGCCACATGCGGCGACCTGAACTGTGGAAAATTACTCTGGTGGTGTCATCTTTAAAATATGCGCACTTTAAAGGAAAATTGGAATTCTTTACTCCGAAATTTAATTGCGTTTCGTGTATTCTCTTCCGGCGTTAGAGACCTGCATGGTCAGTGATGCATCGCCACCGTTGCCATCATCGTCGTAATCCTGAAGACCTTTCCGTGTTTTGGCCCCGTGTGTCTTCTGGTACATATTCGCCTTCTTTTAGTTCTATTTAAATTAGGCTTTACGGCATCTGTAACCATTTTACATACTTCCTCGTCACCGGATGTAACCTCCGAACCTCTGTTGCCCACCCGTTTGGTTTTTGTTCATTGTTTTCTCTTCGCATGTTTAGTTGCGCGAACTGACAGGCTTCACTTATACATGCGCTTCCAACAAACCATAACTGGAGCCCTTTTCATCGATGATTCATCTCATGACACCGGCTGTTGCTACCCGCACCGTCAATCGCTATTTAATGACGGCCACCGCGTCTGGTCTCACGTGTCGGCCTCAGCTGTCCTAGGCAGCCATGCAAACGTCACGATGAAAACAGAAGATATATCGTCGACTGGAACGTATCTCCAATCCCCTTTTCCTTGTTGTTTTCCGCGCGCTTATTTTCGTTTATTTTTGTATCCTTTTGCCATGTCGAGTTGCAATTTATGCTGTAACGATTTAGCAGGCGGATTGGCGTGGGCGACTGCAAGTTTTATTCGCCGGTCCTTTATAACAGTTGTTGAAAACGGGCCACTCTGCACGCACTGATAATCTTTCCATTTATTTATTTTTTTTTCTCCTGCACTCAATATCAGGTCGCTGTGGCGTGTGACATCGTTGCAAGTCAGGTCATGATAATAATATGCGGCAAAAGATAACCCTAGTGATTAACGGGAAGCACATATCGCGATTGCAGCAGCGCTGTAATAATGAGCGGTAATATTTGATCGCGATGTTGAAGGATATCACATGGGAGTTACATATCGACACAGCAGCGAGTTCACGCTGCAACGCCTTTCCTTTCAGGCGTGACATCAGAGGATCTTGCGAGAAGTGTTATCTTTTTGCGTTTTTCGTGCTCGCTAAATGACCCAGCCTAGAACTCATAAGTGCGTAACTTACACTTTAATTCTTCTCGCTGAGTCTTCACTTTGTGCTCATGTTTAGCCAGGGCTACTTGGCAGACAAATTTTATGCGAACGACATGTACTTCCCTTCTTCGCTTGATTAGTTACCACTTTTTGGTCGCGTTTCTTCCAGCAGAAAAGGGTGGGCGGAGGAGTTGATGAGAAGAGGGCTGTACAAAATACGGCGCTCCCCGCAAGGTGGCGAACAATCCAGAGAAGATATTTCGCGAGTGTGTAGCCTTGCGCAAGCTTCTTGACAACGCCCGAGACACAAGGGCAGACATTGTAGCAGCACGGGAGGTGGAGACTACAAAGTCTAGCGTGATGCCGGATCTCGCCGGTTCACTGCTTCAAATCCCCGAAGACGCTGTGAAAGCCTGGCGAAACTAGCGCGCGCGCTGAATCTAGTTCACCATTAAACAGGGACGCGAGCAGCAGGCACCAAGGGGCGAGAAGAGCTCCCCATGCACTTACGCAACTATAAGAAAACATGGTGAATCAGCGTCTATCGGGTTACCTTACGTCTCTGTTTGTCCCTTTCTTTTTTAATTATATTGTCGTCTCTGTTTGTCCCTTTCTTTTTTAATTATATTGTCTTTAACAAGCAACACGCACCGGGTCGTATTTGTTTCTTATACATTTTCTTTTTTTCGCTTATACGTTAGTCCTCGCGGTACACAAATGGAGAGGGCTCCTTTGTTTAGCGCATTAAGAGTGCGACGCGATACCGCCATCATTTACTTTCCTTTCTTACTTGTTTGAGGTACTTCATTTAGTGGTGGTTAATTATTGCTGCAAGAAGATTAATGATGGCGCTCCTCCGGGGACAGCTAATGACCGGTTTCTCTTGCGCGCGGGGCATCTCTTTTTCTCGTTTAGATTTGAATCCGGAGCTGCTGTTTTCATTCTGTTCTACTTTTCGCAGTCGGCAAAGCATTTAGATTAAGGGGAATTGGAAATTTGAACAAAGAAAAAGCAGCGGTCTTCAAACTTTTCTCGCTGAAGTGACGTTGTTGTCAGTGGTTTTCTGCAAACCTGTATATTTGCGAAGCGATATGAAGGGGTTGATGTTAGGGCGAATCGAATCGGAGGGCTGTGGTACGGCGATCAGATAAGTCATGAAGCCCTGAGATATTGCAGCAAGTTAGCTAAGTTAGCTTATGTCGCATGACGTAATCTGGTAACAAGAGAATGCGAAATCCCCGGTGTCGCGTTCAGAAAGGCCTTTGTGTCAAAGCGTTTGCATTGATTGCCCATTGTCGCAGAAAGTGTTCTGCATTGGGTGCGGCGTTTGAAGCCTTGTTGGAGAGGAGGATACGTGGAAAGAGAGAAAGTTTTGTCTTTCATAAGGGGGGGGTGGGGGGGGGTTGGAAACGGCTGGTGGTGAAATGAAAACTGCGGTAGCCAGTCACAGTCCACTGTTCGTAAACTGGAGAGGGCGTTCGGTATGTCTTTCGCTGAGCTCTCCACCCTGCTACAGGGTTTGAACCGCGCAGCGGCAGCGGATGCTCCATATGGGGGGGAACACTAGTGATAACGCAAACTCTGCCTCATGAATCGCATTTATCGTCTGCAATTTTCTGATATATATTTCGTTCCTACCGCGCGAACCCTAAAAGAGTCAATTCTGATTGGATGCACAAGTGGATACCAAGTAAGGTTCCTTATCACAAACTAAGTCTTAGCCCTCATTCGCAGATGCACGGCGGCGGCGTTTGAACCACGCATTGTAATGAAGGATGCGGCACTCCCTCAGTCCTTGATGCAGCCTTGGATGCGACTGGCAAAAAAAAAAAAAAAAAAATCGACAGTTATCACCATAAGCTGGCCCAAACTCTCCCATTGTGATAAACGTCGCTGCTATCCTTATCTGCTCTTTCATCCTTTCTATAGATCTTCGTTCGCTTTCTTCCTTTGCTCTCTTCTACATGGGATTCCGTAGCGCGCATTATTGTTTGGGCAACCTGCACCTCCCAAACAACGCTACGATTGTTCTAACCGCGAAACATAAACAGTCGCTGGCAGTCTCTTGGATGAAATGAAGAGCGCATTCTGATCTAAACTCTCATCACTGATAACGTGTCTGGGGTTGGCACATGCACGCGGTGCGGCGTAATCACACAGACGCCTCACGTGTTGATTGGGCGTACACTCCTGCCTTGAGCTAAACTCGAGCGGGTGGCGTCGTTAAAGCGCCGTGCATTCTTATCAAAACTTAGTTCCCTCGGCTCACAGAGTTTTTTTTGTTACGGTTCCACCACTGGAGTTTTTAAAAGTGGTGAGAGATTATCATCCTCATCATCCAACTTTTCCGCCATTTCTGTCCATGGATCATTGGAACTAACAACACTCGCCACCCGCAGGCATTTCGAGTCAATACAATTTATGCACTCCGTCGTCCAGTTGCGTTTTCTCTCCAGTGCCTGCATGCCACACCAACGCTAACAATAAGCAATCACGGCCTTAATCTCGCACCTTACTTTGTTCGCACCGACGCCTTTATAAACAGTTTTTTTTTTACGCGTACCATTGAACATTGCGGTTCATTGCCTGGCTCCGTTTGCCTCCAGTATGTAAATCAATAAATTAAGCATTTCTTAGTGTATTCTCTAACATGATTTTGATTTATGTGCTTTAACTCCGGCAAGTTTTCGACACTACTGAGTTAATTATTAATTTATATTGCTGAAGACTTGGTCATCACAGCACCCGATTACATTCTTTAATACGCAAGCAATAACTTTAAATAAGCAAAAAAAAACGTCAATCAAAATTAAAACTCCCGCGCAGGACCCAGAAAGCAATGCTTTGCGTGACGTCACATTATGACGACAAAGGCGTGCAGCCGAACCGCATTCGCTCGCTGCCGTTCTGTCGAGGTGTCGGTGTTTCGTACGGCACCATGTGAAAGATACTATGGGATGTCAGTGAGGTGGTGGTAAAAACGTTTATTGTATATTTGGAGGTTTGTTTGACGCGGAGCCTTAAGGGCCTCGGCCTTACAGTACTGGGTGGAGACCCTAGTCAGGGACCCCATTGGCGGTTGCCGCCGCCCGCGCACGCCACGTTAAGGCCCTTTGGGCCTGTAGGTCGCAGCAGCCAAGCAGAGTCGCCTCCAAGTCCTCCTGGGAAGGGTTAGGGGTGGGGGAAGGGATGGGTTTCGTTAGCAGGCCCATACCACGTGGTAGGTGTCAGCCACCTCCCCACAGTACTGGCACTGGCCAGTGAATTGGGAGTCAAAATGTTTAAGCACTGCCGGGCACAGCATCGTGTTAGTGAAGAGGCGTAGGAGCAGCCTCTCGTTCGCTTTTCCTAACCCTTTGCAGGGGTTAGGGTATTTGCGATGCGAGTTTTGATAAAAAATTACAATATCTTTGAATGTGTAGGCCGGATTGGAATCGATGTCCTCAGCCGATTCGAGTCCCGAGGAAACTGCCCGGAGAGAAAGCGCGCGGGCGGCTGCGTCAGCTGCCTCGTTCCCTGCAAAACCCTGGTGGCTAGGAGCCCAGACGAGATATCGTCACGCGGGGTCCGTGTCCCGACTACAATTTTGATATATTCTATAGGCTAAGGGGGTGCTCCACCCTTGGGCGACGTTCCGACAAGCCCCTCGTGAGTCGCTGATGACGTATTTAGAAGTGTGGTGTGAGGCGGCGAGTGCAATGGCTACCTCTTCAGCGTGTGTTATAGATTTGGCCTTGAATGTAAGGCCATCGACTGTGTTCCCGTTGTCAACGACTGTGGCCGTATACCAGCCCCCCGGATGGGGCCCCGAGGCATCCACGTAGAACACGCCTGATTTGTTGCCATAATGGAGGGCCAAGGCTTCCGCCCGTGCCAGGCGCCGCCCATTATGGTCTTCTCGTGACATGTTGGCAGGGAGAGGCCGCACTCTGAGGGCGCGTCTTCAGAGTTCTGGGATGCGGAGCCTCTCCTCTGTGAACTGTTCATGTTGAATGTATAGCCGGGTAAGAAGGCGGCGACCCGACACTGTCTGTATGAGGCGGGTGTATTGGTTCATCAACTCGAAGCTTCCTGAAAGTGTTTCCCACCCCTAAGGCGAGCCGAGCCGACTGTTAGAAGTGGAGATTGGGAAGTCGAGGGCACGTTTCTTGATTTTTAGGAGGATCACCTCGAGGGTGGAGGTAAGGAGTCGAATACCGGTTTCGACTGGTTACGAAGGCGTTTGCCAGCCGCAAGGCACCCTTACTTCGCAACCCCCCGCGTTTGTTAGACACCCGGCGGACTATAAGGCCCACCTGGTCGCCCACCTGGCGGAGTTTGGCTAGTGTTGTGTCAGGGCGTCTTTGGTGATGGATGAAGAGACCGAGTACTCTGATCTCTTTTGTTCATGAATAGGACCGCTCGCAAGCGAGAGCGAGATTTGTGTAGTGCATCTCGGAGAGGGGCGGAGATGCACAAACTGTGATTTCTGGGGGAACATTGAAAACCACAGCGCCGGGCATAGCGGTCAACTATGCTCGCTGCTGTTTTCAGGCAGGTTTCAATGTCGCCTACACTGCCTTGCGTTGCCCATAGGGTGATGTCGTCGGCGTAGAGCGCGTGCTTCACGCCTTCGACCTCGGCCAGCTAGGCCGGTAGACGCATCATGTCAATGTTAAAAAGCAGCGTGGAGAGAACTGCGCCCTGAGGTGTGCCCCGTGTGCCGAGCATGAATGGTCCGTGCTAATAATAATAATAATTGGTTCACAGGAAGGGAAAGGCGCAGTATCTGTCACACTTGTGTCTGTGGACACCTGAACCGCGCCGTGAGGGAAGGGAGGAAGGTGGGAGTTAAAGTGGAAAGAGAGAAAGAGGAGCCGTAGTGGAGGGCTACAGAGTAATTTCGGCCACCTGGGGGTCTTTAACGTGCGCTGACATCGCACAACACACGGACGCCTCTTCGTTTCCGTGTGCTGTGCGATGTCATTGTCTTGTATTTTGATGTAGGATTGTCGGTCTGTAAGGAATCGTCTTATATAATTGAAAGTATTGCTGCCACAGTGTGTTTCACTTAGATGGGTCAATATGACTTCGTGTATGACGTTATCGAAAGCGCCTTTCAAGTCTAGGGTGAGTACAACCCGGTCATTGTGGGGGCGCTCGAATAGGTTGAGAATTTCTCTGTGCCGCGAAGTTGGTTCCCAAGAGGGATGCGTGACAGGCTGCGGGACGTGCAGGTCTGCTTCGAGTAGGCTCTTCTCAATCTATGTCTTGTTGGCCGTCTACGAGCATTGCATTGTCGCAACGTGCATCTGAGAAACTGCCGACACTTCTGGGACGCCACGATTACCTTCCTGACCAGGGGGGCTCGCTTCCCGTAAATTCTGAACCCCGAAACTCAGCAGTGGCCTCCCGCTAGGCCTAACCGCCTGAGCGCGGGCTTCGGCCCCAGATCCAGGCGTATGCTACCACCTACATCAAGATGGCTACCGTCACGGGATACGACCCCGACGCAATGCAACCTTCCACAATCCAGGTGAGCGATTCTCCAAAATTTAACGCCTACACGGAGACGCTACTCGAAAGGCAGAAAGAGATATGGACCCAAGTGCGTTCCAGCCAGCGCCACGTCGCAGCGCCAAAAGGTCAGGAAGCGTCCGGCTCTGCAACGACAGACAGTTCACCACGGATGGGGCCGCCCCGCTGGCGTCCTTCAGCACAGGCAGAGATCAGCAAGGACGAAGCAGTCGTAATTATAAAACCCAAGGATATCCTCGATCTAAGCCAATTCAAGAACAGCGGAAAAATCAGCCACGCGCTTCATGAAGCTACTGGAATTCAGCCACAGGCGCGCTTACTGAGCATCTGGCCCGAATGGAACTAGAATCTCATCGTCATAGGAGCACGCAACGAGGAAGCTGTCCGCAAGCTCTTGAACATCAAGCACATTAGGGTCGGAGGTAATCTGTACGCAGTGACTGCATACATCAAGCCTCAAGATGCGACATGCAGAGGAGTCATTCCTGTCGACTTGGAAACCACGGAAGACGAAATCATGCAAGCCATTTACTCTCCACAAGCTGCGGTCATCGGCGTTCGCCACCTTTGGAAAACAGTGATGGTAGCCCTCACATTTGACGGGCACATATTACCCCGACACATCTTCTTCTACCAGCAAGCGACCCCGGTCCGGCTACACAAGAAAACCACACCGACGTGCCTGAAATGCGGCCAGGTAGGCCATCGCCAAGACGTCTGTCCTCATCCGGACGCGTCATGCTGTCCCTCCTGTGGTGTTCAGAACCCATCTTCTGGCCATGAGTGCACAGTTACCTGTTTCACCTGCCGAGGCGATCACCTCACCAACTCAAAGAGATGCAAACTTAAATATCGGACACCAACCCCCCGAGGTCAGCGATCTGGCACCGATCAAACCAGCACCCGCTCATCCAGGGATAGACAACGCTTGCAGCACCATGAGCCACATAAACATCAGCGCCTGCGGTCGTCCAGCGGAGGCTCTGCAAACTCCCGGCGTTCCAGCACTTCACCCGGGCGGCGAGGCGGCAGTCAAAGAGAAGACAAGCGAGACGGCTCCGCACAAAAGGTGAGCTGGGCTAAGGTAGCCATTACTTCCCCTCAGTTGTTGGCACAAACCAAAATGCAAGATAAGCTCAACACGCTCGAAGCCGAAAACCGCCGGTTAAAACAGCTCCTATCTCAACCCCAAAACAACACATCACCCACGCAAACCAACCCCCTACCCTCCACTGACACTAGCGCCTCTCCACTCGCACCCAACCCCCCTACCATCCGATCTGAAGCCACAGGGAAACCCGAGCAGTATACCGAAATTAAAACGTGGGTAACCCAGGCTATAGATAACCTAAGGACAGAAATTTTTCAAAGCATGCGGCAGATGATTCAGGAGGCTATGCAACCAGTCGTGCCACAGATGAGGGAAGAAATTAAGCTCTTACTAGAACCTATGTTTCAAAACCGACGAGTTCACGACGCAAAGATAGCCGCCTACAACAACAGGTGGCGGAACTCATGCGGTCTGCCTCCCCACGATTGAAAGGCTTCCGTCGCCGACACGCTGTCGAGGACGAAGAGTTGGAATCCTGCCTCGAACCCACCCTCGAACCTATGCGTTCCATTTCCGAAGAATCTTCTCCACCTGTACCATGCCTACCGCCCGGACAGCAACCACCCACAACTTAAGCGTCCTACAGTGGAACTGCCGCAGCTTCCGCCGTAAGAGAGCCTCACTCCAACAATACATTGATTCTCTCCCAAACCAACCAGATGTCATCGCTTTACAGGAGGTTAACAACTCCGCAAAACTCATTAATTACTCCACACACCAACGCATTCAAGCAACCTGCATTATGGTTCACAAGATTACACTGCACTTGCTTTAGATCTAGAAGATGATGATGTAGTGTACGACTTTCTACAAATTCTACCTAGACACTGCAACGGTACGGACACCTACATTCTCAACATTTACAGTAAACCCACCCAAATTGCCTTCCCTTGCGCCAGGGTGTTCACAAAGGCACTCACTGTCGCCCAAGGAGCTCCGCTCCTTATTTTGGGTGATTTCAATGCGCAACACCCATCCTGGGGCTACCCGAAAGCAAACAAGAAAGGCCGCATCCTAGCAGACACCATATCAAACCTCATGCTTACCATGCTGAACGACCCGACCCAACCTACTCGACTTGGCAACAGTGTCACGCGTGACACCAGCCCCGATCTCACACTAACCCACGGCGGTAAAGCTTGCCTATGGGAAAACACACTGGAAACTTTAGGCAGTGACCATTTCATTCTGATCATCCATCTTGCAAGCAAAACGCATCGACATATGCGCGGTACTGCCAAAATCACTGATTGGACCGCGTTTCGAAAAGAGCAAGCTGACCTTGATCACCCAGATATCACTGATTACGCTTCCTGGGCATCGGATCTTAGGCACCTGTCCTCTAAGTACACCCGAACCCTGAAAACATCTTTAGACCGCCCTGCTATTGACTCCCATCTCCTGCACCTGTGGGACGCCCGCAGAGGCCTGGTGAAACGTTGGCGCCACCAGCGCCACAACAGAACGCTCAAACGCCGCATCGCAACCCTAACGCAGGCTGCAGAGGACTATGCATGGAACATAGCTCAATCAAATTGGCTGACAAGATGTGATTCCCTGAGTGGTAACCTTAGCTCGAAACAAACTTGGAGCTTACTCAGATGCCTCATTGACCCCAACAACTCCAAAAGCGACCAACACAAGAACCTTGCTAGGGCTCTACATTGTTACCGCGGCTCCAATAGAGATCTCGTACAAACCATCAAACAAAAGTACTTCTGCACCACAGTCGACACGGACCCCCTCCCTCCCTATAATGCGCTGCCAAACGAGAAACTAGATGCGGAATTCACCGTCAAAGAAATACAGGCCGCCATCCTAGCCATGCGCAGAGGCACAGCTCCTGGGAAAGACAAGATCACGGTGGGACTCCTCGCCAATCTCCACGACGCAGCCCTCACGCAGCTCGCGAATTACATTAACAACTGTTGGCACATGGGCCGGCTGCCAAACGAGTGGAAGGCTGCGGGTGTGCACTTCATCCCCAAACCGGGCAAACCCATAAATATTAACAATCTACGGCCCATCTCTCTCACCTCCTGCGTAGGGAAAGTTATGGAGAAGACAGTACACATCAGGCTCACCCGATATCTTGAAGAAAACGACTTGTACCCACACACCATGTTCGGATTCCGGCCTGGCCTATCCACCCAAGATATATTCCTCCAGCTTAAGGAAGAAGTCATAAACCTCCCTAACAAGCCTTTCTTCAGGACAATTCTCGCTCTTGACCTCAGGGGGGCGTTTGATAACGTAAAGCACCACTCTATTTTGGAAAATATGAGCCACATCAATTGTGGTGCAAGGACCTATGCATATGTTAAATATTTCCTTCACGGTCGTACCGTCTACGCCGACCTCGGTCTGGCGGAACCCAGCCAAATACAGCTAGGAACACGCGGCACGCCACAGGGAGCTGTTCTATCACCCTTACTTTTCAATATTGCTTTAATCAAACTCCTAGCCCAGCTAAATCAGGTATCGCATCTACGGCACGCCTTCTACGCGGATGACATCACTATTTGGACCACGGCCTATTGTACCGCGGAAATCGAAGACCGCCTTCAAGAGGCCGTAACCATCGTGCAAGCCTACGCCGCTAACTGCGGCCTTACTTGCTCCCCCGAAAAGTCGGAGTTGCTGGTACTACACAGCTCCCGCCAACGCAGACCCACTGTTGAAGTCAACCTCAATGGAAACCCAATACCGCAGAAGGACACCATCAGGGTTCTAGGGCTTTACATCAACGACAGGGGCAGAAATGTGTACGCCCTCACTCACTCAAAAACACCAGTCTGCAGGTTGCGCGTATGATAGCCAGGGTCACTACCAACGACAGGCTCGAACAAGACACCCTGCGCCTGGTTCAAGAATTCATCATTAATAGAATTGTGTATTCGACACCGTATCTGCACCTCAAAACGAGAGACTATAAGCAAATCGACTTCATTATACGAAACGCAGTTAAAAAGGCGCTGGGCCTGCCCCAAAGCACTTCCACAGAACGTCTTTTGCAATTAGGGGTGCACAATACAGCCGAAGAACTCCTTGCCGCCCAACGCGCCACCCAGATAAATCGACTAGTAGCAACCCGCACGGGCCAGACCGTTCTTATGGACCTTAACCTGACTAGCCCGCAAGGTCTCGTACAAAAAGAGGCTATACCGCCCGGGTGGTCAGACTCGTTCATAGCCAATCCCCTACCCCGCAATATGCATTTCCACCAAGGGCGCCGGAAGGCGCGGGCCAAATACATCCAGGAAAACTACGGGACGGACACTGAATCCTACTACGTAGACGCAGCAAAGTCAGAATGGGGTACACGGTAGCGGTTGTGATTCACCAACAACAACTGGTTGATGCCCTCACCATCTGCGATGACAATATAGAAATGGCAGAGGAGGTGGCCATTGCTTTAGCCGCCACGCATACCACCTGCGCCTATATAATAACAGACTCTATGGCTGCCTACCGCAACTACATCAAAGGGCGAATATGTCCCCAGGCTGCCAGAATATTGAAAAATTATGGACACCCCGAACAAGACATGCCTCGTCTGGACACCGGGACATCAAGGCGTGGAAGGGAACGAGTGCGCCCATGCTGCTGCCCGAGCTCTCCTCCCCCGGGACTCGACCCCTCCATCCTCCACACCGCCCTATCCCGGCCCTCTGGCGACGTATGCGGAGAGGTTACAGCACTGCAGACTCTCTCGCAGAAAATATCGACCCCCAGCCAAGGGGCTCTCCAAAGCGGAGGAAGTTAGATGGCGACGCCTACAGACAGGTACATATAACACACCAGCCCGTTTAAACACAATACACCCCGGGTTCTGCGACCCCAAATGCAAATATTGCGGTGAAAAGGCAGGCCTGCACCACACGGTGTGGACCTGCCCACACAATCCTCCAGGTGATCCGAATGCAGTGCCAACAATTGAGGGGTGGGAGGCTGCCCTATCCAGCTCTGGACTAGAGGCCCAACGGGCCCTCGTGACACGTGCGCGGGTAGCAGCGGCAGCCGCTGGAGTCCCGGACTAGGGACCCCACCTACACATCCCCCTCCCTCAAATATACTTAATAAAGTTTTTCACTCACTCACTCACTCTCTGTGCCGCCCTCGATGTCATCTGGCAGTTACAGCTAAGGCTCGTCATTCAAATGCGAATTAAAAAGAACTTGGGTAATATTTGGAATTCATGGCCAATGGGGGAAGAATTAGGAGCGATCTTAAATGCGGCTATAATTAATGCCGTATAAAGCATTAGTTCACTAGAACTTTTACGTCATTTATGCAGTGACAAACACCGATGCAAGTGGCCGGCATACATGAGGGCGACCGATCGTTACTACAAATGCTCATTTCTTTCTCTCGATATATACCGACCCCAAATCCGCCTCACTGCGAGTGAGATTACTGCCCACACAGCAATACCCCTGCCAGAGAAAAAATTTAATGTAATTTCCACCGAATGTAATGTCATTTTTTCTACGCGCTGCTACACGACCAAAACCTTTTGCAAATGAAAGATGTTTCATGCGGCACTACGATGACGTAGTGTGAGGACTAGTAAAGCAGAATTCAGTCACGTTCTGGCAACATGGAGGGGAAACAAAAATATTTGTTCCTCAACGTGTGGTAATGTCAAAATAGCATCATAGAGAAAGGGATTGGTGGCATCATCTTTTATGCGCGACAGTCGTGGATCGGAATCCGAAATAATTAGGGAATTAAAGAGTGTGCGCGTTGCCATATCACAGCATTTCATGTTGGCTCCCAGCTCAAACACGGCTTGTTTTACTTTTACAGTATACTTATAAGCAAAAACATCACATAGTGCATCCTAAAAGGGAAACACACTCCGTTGAAAAAACGAGTCAGAAAAAAAATGTCAACTGGATTCGAATTACTGTTTCGGTATTCGAAAACGCAGCGTTAATGCATTGCGCCACAGAAGCGATGAGAAGTAGCGGCTTTAATTGCGTTCTTATTCGTTTTAAGAGTATTTCTGTCATTTGTCGTCAGGTGACGCTAATCACGCTGAGGGTCACGAGGTGCGGTCACGTGACGGAGATGACGCCACAAACTGTGTAGTGCACATACCAAAGCCGCTGTTTGTGCACTCTGTAGTGCATAGAGAATTACTATTTGCAAATAATGGTAATTGCAATGAATAAAAATTGGAGCGTACAAAAATTTTTGTGGGCCTTCAATACGTTGAGAAAATGATTGTGCTCTGAGCGAAAGTAGCTTTCAAATTCATGCTGATGTCTTACATGCCATACGTAGCTGATACGACTATCCATTACGAAGTTTGTTTGCGGTCTGAAGGTGCGCCGAGCCCGGGTGCAAAATTTTAAAACGCACGGGCTGGCTATGCATCTACGTGCACTTCGCAAACTAAAGCAAGTTTCAACAGCAACAAGTCATATAGGCAGTGCCTATAGTGTGCCGATCGACGGATACAACCTTCGAGAGCTTGCGCCCGACGGCGCAGAGTGTAGCCCCGTTCATCCCTTGCAGGATCGTTTGTTCGCTGTAATATGTGTTAAGCGGTACATCGAAATATTACCGAGCCCAGCTGCATCAAGAGAGTAGACGACAAATTCGCAACACTTACCACACTGAATGCAGCGAACTTACCGCAACGGTGCTGCTCGCGAGAGCGGTGGAGAACGGCCGGCGCGCTGGCCGTGCGCTATAGAAATTGATCAGCGCTATAGTAAATGATCCGTTTGGGGAACGCCCTTACTGTCAATCCATTTGTCTCAGAGTAAAAAAAAAGATGTAATTTCGGCGACGCCTTAGCAGCGGAGCTAGAGTACGAGATCGGATGAGTTGAGCCACATATCGGCAGTGAGCAGAAATTCGCTTGTATCGCAGTTATCTCCAGAATCTCGTTGCAGATCAGCGATCCTCAGTCAGGGTTTTTTACATTAGTTTATCCAATCGCATATTATTTAAGAGATCAAGAGATTTTAGCATGCTTTTTTTTTCTGACGGTGGCTCGCAAACAATCCGGCACCGGGGTGCACTGCAGCAGGTGGTTTAGCTTATGTGGAAAGATCGTCGACACAGCATCCGATTTCAACCATCGCCTAGTACTCGCGAAGCCAAACTCATGCATCAGAACCATCCTGTGTTGGTAGCAGCCCCGCATGAAATGTTCCGAGCATGCATGCGTTCTCAGGTGCACGCCGAGGGGGTGCCGGATCGCAGGATTCAATTTGTAGCAAAGCTCTTTTTTTCTCGGGAAATCGGTGGTGCGTTGTATTTCGTGGAATAACTCGTGCAGTCAACAACTCAACACTACCTACCACACATCGCTGCATTGGAGTGTGGGCTGAAACGGTGATTCCGCGATCTATGCTGCCGGCCGTGTCTGCGTCGTGCCAGGCTGTTTCTGAGTAGCGCCGCTGTCGCCCTGCCCCTCATAGAATCGTACAGGCGACGCCACACCATAGAGAAACATGTTACGTAAAGAGGGCCCAGCGGCCGAGCTACTACACTGCCGCTAGCGTCCCGAGTGGCTGGTCAGACTGCTAACTTGTCCTCCGAGATTTTAGGCTTTTGCTCTTTTCATTTTCGGTTTCGACAGCAATGCTTCCGATTTACCCTTGCCTATTAAAATATTCAACTGCATCGTCTATAGTGGAGCGCGAGGATTGTAATACTTCTTGCCATGCATGCAATAAATACAGACGTAATAAAATGGCAGATCGAACCCTTTTTACTGCAAATACCGTCAAGCTTCTATCAGAACATAAGCGCGGCTGACTTAGTTCATGCAGGTTGGAGTAATGTAATCGGAGCTGCTCGTATTGAAATTTTTTTGCGGTTATTCAGCCGCTTTTTTCACTGGCAGACAGTAGAAGGCAGTGGTTCTTCACAAATAAAAGTTTATTTTTATTGTTTACATATTGAATTGCACAGAAAGAATACTGGAAGTTTATAAAATGCGCCATTTAGCGAAGTCTAAAAAGAAAGAAAGAAAGAAAGAAAGAAAGAAAGAAAGAAAGAAAGAAAGAAAGAAAGAAAGAAAGAAAGAAAGAAAGAAAGAAAGAAAGAAAGAAAGAAATGTCCGCGAAGAATTGTGACAGATAGTGCGCCTTTTCTATCCTGTAAACCAATTTGCAATGCCGCTGATGCCTGCTGTACTAACGCCTCCTAGACATCTGGGTCTGCTTCTGTTTGCTGTGTGGTGCGGCGTTCGAGGAACCGCCAAATGAAAGACGCCACACGGACGCCTGGATCGGACGCCCGGCGGGGTCAGCTTCGTCTATTCATGAATCGGCTGGTGGCGTCATGATCAGTCGTGACGGTACATAGCTTGCCCCTTATCGAACACAACTAGCATTCCATTGAACGCATCAAAGTTCGCCGGCGTTCTATAATTCGTTACAGGAAATTAAAGGCGCAATTCTGTCACTCGTGGAATCCCGCTATCCTCACGGTAGACAAGGGGAATTATAGATAGATAGATTGATTTTTTGAAAGGAAAGGTAGAGAGGTAAGGCAGTTGGTAAAGCGCTTGGCTGTGAATCCAAGGGCTGGAGGTTCGACTCCCGGTGGAGACGAGGTGTATTTATTTATTTTTAACTATATCATCCTCGGAAGTGCGATACCATCTGCCGACAGCCTCTGCCGACAGCTCCTGCTGACAACAATGAGGTATTAAAGGATTTTGCCTTAACATTACCGCGATCAAAACTGCCCGTGTGAGAAAGGTATTACAGGGAGCCTACTGTACGTGACTAATAGCAGTAGATTTCCTCAAAAATGCAGGTTATGAACCGGCAGCAGCGATGTTTCGACATCAACGAGAATGTTTTAGCCACGACAAGGAACGCGACACGTAAAAATGGTGCTTATGATTGTGCATATGCGTTGAGGTAAACATAATTCAGAAAACGATCCAAAATGCGCAATAAACTGCTCTTGTCGTGCCAAATGAATGCTTGGTTATCGTACGGGTGATAAATTCTGTTTTAAGCCGTAGGTGTTGCGAGTGACTTTTAAATTGGAAGCAATGCACATGCTTTTCAGAAAAACACTACCAGTGGCTGCACGGAAAAAGTGCGTCCCTGCTCATATTCTGTTACACGCAGCACAACAAACGATTTGCTAACAGAATTATCAGTTCAAGAAACACCAAAATAAATTCTGGAAACAAAAGAAAACAAGTTACAGGCAAAACGAGACGACACGTTGAAACACGCGGTGAGGTGGGCGTACCAGACCAAGGCATATGTACCCGACCAGCGCCGTATTAACGTGTTATGAAAACGGGACGCTTAGTTGCAGTCCGGTGTATGTATGATAAGCTGTCTACCTTTGAGGTGAAGTGGAAGCGTACATCGCTACGCCGCTTCGCGGGTGGTCAGATCCTTACTCGCTCGGCCGCGAAACGGCTCGAGTGTCCGCTCTTTACGTAAGTGGGTTTCCCTATGGCCACACCGTATAAGCCGCGCCCAGTTGCATTGTCGTCTGCTCGACAAACCCCTGCACGTCATCAAGCACAGTCTTGGCCGAAAAAATTTCCTGTCCGGCAGCGCGAGTCGCGGGTACCGGAGCACTGTCTTTAAAAATACATTACGGGAAATCTAAACCGTCCTCAATAGTGCTTTTTGGAACGCGTAATCTTGACGTTGATAAGGACGCGTGATGCAAATTTTGTTGATATCTGTGAGCATCAAAAAATCGCCGGGGTTGCCCTTTAACATGTGCTGCTATGCCTCGTATCTTTTTTGATTAATGCGTATTGTATGGCTATGATTGCGATTTCGTGTCATCACGAGTTATTGTCCGCACATTACTTTCGAACGAATGAGTTCATAAGGAAAGGAATGGTTGAATCAGAAAGAGCATAAAAAAATCTCGCATGGGAAATCGGGAGGTACATGTGGGTTAATTGGTTAATTAAATTGAACCACGATGTAAATTGAACGAATTGAGTCTATCAGACGTCGAAATAGCTGTAGGGGTAATGTTGACGTCCAAAGGTGCTGACGGGGTTCTCGAATTCCCGTAACTTAGGCCTAACTTCCGGTGCCGGGAAAATTGAAATGTTTGAACGTGCACGAACTGGAAAGTGCAAGATTTGCGTGCACAAATGGGTGAAAATGGTTCAGAAGTGTGTAAAGAGAGGTAATCAGCCAGCTGGAGTCTGAAAAATTCCGAGAGCACTGCAGAATCTTCAGCGCAGAAATGCGAAAGCCTGAGCGTTGCTGCTGCCCACGGTACAATCTACAATCAGACGCAAGATGAAATCTTCCAAGACCTTGTGGCCCTTAATCAGAGCAAGTACTTCACCATCGCCGACGCATGGCAGCTCGGCAGGACCAAGTCAATTTTAGTCACGTTCATCGACACCGCGGAGGTACCGCGTCAACTGAACTTCTACGGCACTATTTATTCTTGCTACCCATTCAAGGCAAAAGTTGAAGCTTGCTTCAACTGTCGGAAGCCTGGACGCCGTGCCGACGTCTGTCCCAAGGAGAAGACTGACCTGTGTTCCCGCTGCGGCGTTGCCCATCCACCCAAGCAAACGCCGGACTGCACGCCCAGGTGCATCTTATGCGGTGAAGCCCACTTCACGGGGACCAAACGCTGCAAAGTGCGCTTCGAACGCTCAGGAATCTCCTCCAAAAAATCCACACCGCCGATAAGGCTTTCGGACGCTCGACCTCCTGAGACAACTCTCAAGTCATCTAGACCATCAAGAAGCCGGTTTCGATCGTCTTCGAAGTCGCGCAGCCGCTCGAAGACGGGATCCCGCCATCGCCACAGCAGAAGCCGCTCGAGGTCCTTCCCGCCACTCCCGGACCAAACAGTCCAGGAATCCACGAAACAGGTGAGCTGGAGGCCGCAGTCTTCCCCGCTCGAGCGAGAGAACGCGGAACTTAAAGCTCAGTTAAAAACACAGTCTGAAGAAATTGCCGAGCTTAAACGGCAGCTGCAACTCCTTTTAAGGCGAGAGCAGTCCCCTGCAGTATTGCAAACCCAAGCACCTCCCACCATTTCCAAAACTCCTTCAAACTCTCCCCCCTCCGCGTCATCTTCGCGCGCTACGTCGCCTGCTCGTGGCGTTCCCGCAAAACGCAAGATAGCCACTGGGGTAGTTCCTTCCGAGCCATCAATGCCAGACCAGACTGCCCTCCTTATGAGGGCAATGCAGTCCCTGGAACGCTCGGTACAATCTTTCCGCGCCGAAACCCAGAACTGGATGACGAACGCCGCAAAACGACTAGAGGCTATTGAGAAGCGTCAAAGTGCTCAAGAGGCCTCGTTTTCTCAAATCCAAACCCAAGTTTGTGAGCTTCTCCCCACAGGTTGCACTGTACTACCCATCCCTTTAGCTATTACTGATAGCACCCAACATGGCGGCACACCCCAACAGAATTAGCGTGTGGCAGTGGAACTGCAGAGGTTTCCGCACAAAGCGGAATAATCTGCAACTTCACTTATCTACCCTATCCCCTAGCGAGATACCGGCAGTGATAGCGCTGCAGGAGACGCTTGTTTCGGTTAAGCTCCGCGACTATACTACTTACGAGCCCTCCACCCAGCCTCAATCCAGGGTAGCGTCGTTGGTGCACCGCAACTTTACCGCGGTCGAACACCCTCTTGAGGTGGATGACGTGGATGGTCTCTTGCTGGAGCTCCTGCCCCGCACACGAAATGCACACACCCTTTTTATTCTCAACCTCTATAGCCCTCCCAAGAGCCCTCCTGCCCCCCTCATTGGCGCAATCAAGAAAGCCCTCACAGTTAGCGCGGGGGGATCCCTACTAGTGGTTGGCGACTTCAATGCTAGCCATACCAGCTGGGGTTACCGAAAAAACTGCCGTAAGGGTACGGCAATTTTGTCCTTCGTTCAGGACGAAGGGCTTTCTATTCTCAACGACACCTCCTATCCCACCCGAATCGGATCTAGCGTTCAGCACGACACAAGCCCAGACTTGACTCTCTGAAAAGGCGTTCGAGAAAGCCGCTGGACTAATACCACTCACTCATTAGGCAGTGATCACTACATTTTATGCACTGAGCTCTCCATCTCTTCCCTCACCCCACCCAAACGCAATCGGGCCTGCGTGGTCGATTGGGATCGATTTCGCCGCATCTGGCAAAACGCACCGGACACCATTGTGGACTTGGAGGCCTGGGTGGCTTCTCTCACACAGGATGTGGAGTCGCCGACATCCACTATCCCGGAACCAGAGGACACTTCGGCTGCGGATAGTCGCCTTCTCCACATGTGGGAGGCACACGCCAGCCTTCAGAAACGCTGGCTGTCCCAAAAGCATAATCGCACCCTCAAACGGCGAATTTCCCGCCTTGTGAAAGCAATTGAAGCTTATACAAGGGACCTCGCTCGCCAGCAGTGGGGGCAGGTCTGTGACCGCATGAGCGGTAATCTAGGCCTTAAAGACACCTGGTCGCTTTTACGCTACCTCCTTGATCCTGGGCACACCAAGGCCACGCAGCGTAAGAATATTACCCGCATTATTCATCAGCTTTCCCTAGACGATGACGCCCTCCTTCAGACCTTAAAAGATCAGTACGTCACTACAACCCCCTCTACCCCCCTCCCTTCTTACACCGGTTCTCCCAACCCTACCCTTGATGAGGAAATCTCTTCAGCTGAAGTCAGGGCGGCGATGCACCGCCTCAGGACGACATCAGCTCCGGGGACGGACCGAGTCACAAATAAGATGCTTCGTAATAATAATAATAATGAGATTCTTGTTGAGGGGGGAAGAGAAGGGGGGGATTACACGGCCCTATAACTGTCTCCTGTACTTGCAGGGATACACCGCAACGGGGCCGAGTAGAGGGGAAGGGGGAATGAAAGAGGGGAGAGGAAGGGGGAGCGAGAGCGTTGTCGTTGGTAGTCAATGTCGAGGACCCCTGGAGAAAAACTTCGTAACTTGGATGACCCGTCTGTCGATGCGGTCACGGACCTCTTCAACCAATGCTGGCGCACGGGAACCCTTCCGGCCCAGTGGACACACGCCCGTATCACATTTATCCCTAAACCCGGCAAACCACTCGACATCAAGAATCTCCGACCCATATCTCTAACTTCCTGTCTTGGCAAACTCATTGAACATGTTGTGCTGGCACGCCTCCAGAACCACATAGATGACCACAACCTCTTCCCTGACACAATGGTCGGCTTCCGGCCACATCTCTCCACGCAGGATGTTATGCTGCAACTGTCAGAAGATGTCCTTCACCCCCGCCACGCAAAGCGCACCCGAGCAATTCTCGCCCTAGATCTCACAAAGGCCTTTGATAATGTCCGTCACGCAGCCATTTTAGATGCTCTCTCATCGCTTCAAGTCGGCTCGCGTGTCCACCAGTACATATCCGCCTTTCTTAGTCATCGCACAGCAGAAATCACCATCGGCTCGCTCTCATCTCCATCTTTCAAACTCGGTAGCATTGGCACCCCACAGGGTTCTGTCCTCTCTCCACTGCTTTTTAATATTACCCTTATCCCCATGGCACACGCCCTCAACCAAATCCCTGCCCTGTCCCACTCCTTATACGCCGATGATATTACACTGTGGACCACCACAGGTAGCATTGGCGCCATGGAAGATACATTACAGGCCGGAGCAGACATTGTTGTATCTTTTGCCGCAAATGTCGGCTTGGCTTGTTCCCCTACCAAATCGGAGCTTCTCATACTCCGACCTCCTAGGTGTCGTACAGACAAAGGCCCTCCTCCCCCCATCTTCTTGACAATTGACAACACCCGGATACCAGAAGTGGACATCACGATTCTTGGTATTCTGATACAAAACAATGGCAAGAATACCGCAACCATCACTAAGCTGACGGTGATGGTTCATCAAACAATCCGCCTCATTCGCCGCATAGCCAATCGCCATCGCGGCATGCGCGAGCATGACCTCAGACGCCTGGTACAGGCATTTGTCCTGAGCCGTGTTGTTTACTCGCTCCCCTACCTTTTCCTCACGCGGGTGGAGGAAGACAAGGTTAACGCCCTCATCCGACAGGCGTACAAGGCCGCCCTCAACTTACCCCGCTACACTTCCAATGAACGCCTTCTTCACATGGGCATCCATAACTCCCTAGCTGAGCTCACAGAAGCCCACCGCTCAGCCCAGTTGGAGCGATTATCATCTACCCTCACCGGCCGGAACATCCTTGCTCGCATCCATCTCTCACCTCCCGGTCACTGCTCTACACAACATACACTTCCCCCTGCGATACACCGCGTTCTTAAGGTGCATCCCCTGCCAAAGAATATGCACCCAGAGCACCATGTCGATCGCCGCAAGGCACGCGCAGAAGCTCTTCACAAAAACTATGGCTTCCAGCCAGAGACCGTTTACGTAGACGCTGCCTCATACCCCTCCCGCCCAGCGTTCGCCCTCAGCGCTGTTTCCAACTCTTTGCAACTGGTCGCGGCCGGTACAACTTTTGCCTCCACTTCCCTGGAGGCGGAGGAGGCGGCGGTTGCCCTCGCCACAGCTACCACCCGAGCCACAACCATCTTTAGCGATTTTAAATCCGCCGTACGGAACTTCGCCCGCGGTCGGATCTCTACCTCAGCCTTCCGGTTCCTCGCCTCCCTCTCCCCACCCGAACACCCTATTCAACTAATATGGGTGCCCGCTCACACGGGTCACCCAGGCAACGAAGCAGCTCACTCTTTTGCTCGAGGATACGTCAGCCGAGCAGGGACTGCCACTGCCTGGGGAGATGCTCGCGAGCGCATGGTATCCTATCACGAAATCTCTCTCCATTACCGTGATCAACGAACCATCTACCCTCCTCCTCATAAATCCATGACTAAGCTACAACAGGTGACGTGGCGCCAGCTTCAGTCCCGTACATTCTCATCCCCCGCTTTCTTATCTTTGATCCATCCAGGACTGTTCTCGCCGCAGTGCACCCTGTGTGGAGCACCTAAAGCTGATTTTGAGCATATTATGATCAAATGCTCGGAATTCCACCCTCCAGCCACTTGGCAACTCTCCGACCTCGAGCGATGGGAGGCTGCGGTGTCCAGCTCTGACCCGGCCGTTCAAAAGCGGCCGACAGACTGGGCTTTGGGTGTCGCTGTGAAGCACCAGCTTTCGGCCACAACACGCAGCCAAGAGCCGACCCGTCATTAGAATGTAATCCCTTAAGGCTCCCAAATATAAAGTTTTTCACCACCACCACCCCTTGTCGAACACAACCAGCTTTCCGTTGAAGGCATCAAAGTTCACCGGCGTTCTATAATTGGTTTAAAGGAAAGGAAAGGCACAGTATCGGTCACTCGCGGAATCCCGCGGACACACTTGTTGACAACAGATTGACACTAAGGCTTTCGCATTTCTCCAGTGCAGATTCTGCAGCGATCTCGGAATTTTCTTTTTTGTTTTCCTTATGTGCCACTCTTGCAGTAGCCCCCTCGTAGGGTCGCAGTAAAAATAAGTTAGATAGTGGCAGCTCGCATACCTCTGGCGCATACTTCTCTAGATACTTTTCTTGTGGTCGTAAGAGTGCTGCACTTTCGAACACGTGAAACCACGAAGTCTATCTTGCACCGTGCGTGAAACTGATGTGTCATTTCACGGCGCTCCAGCTGTCTCGTACTTCGACCATTGCCACTGCCTGTCATCATCATCACAATCGTCGTCAGCCTGACTACACCGATTGCAGGAAAACTTATTCTCTCATAACCACCCATTTAACCCGTTCTTCTACCTGCTGCATCTCCCACACTTCGCGACTGCCCTTAAGACGCTCCAATCGAAATGTTAAATACGTTTGGTCGGCCGGTTTTTCTTCTTCTTAAAAAAAAAAAAAGTGGGTCAACCATGGTGCGACCTTAACGTTCGATCAAAATATTGGTGAAAATTGTTTGGCGGGTGTGTTTTCAAAGTGGCCACATGAAAAAAAAAAAAAGCAAACAATTAAACAGAGACAATAACCGGACAACACAGAACACAGTATGAGCGGTCCTTTACTGTTATGAAGATGAACGTGCAAAGAGCTCCGTAGATCCGGCCTCAGAAAGAAGACCTTGTTCAAATTTTCTGGGGAAACGTGCATCACTCACCACCACCGCAGTGCGAAAACGTACGCCGCAATTGCGCTCAGCATGCATCGATTTCGCTTTAGTTTCTTCTCTTGTATCCTAAAAGCGCGAAGTATTTGGCAACGTGCACCCTTTATTCTCTGACGCGCTTTTAAAACACCGCACAACTTTGTTGGGTTCGCCGCGTGCGACTAATGGATGTCGCGCCGTCTGGCGGAGGTTTCTATTCATCCGACAGTTTCACGGTGCCGCCCCCCCCCCCCCCCTACCTTACCTCACTTCTACAGTTTCCGGGATAATTTAATGGGCCCGCGTTTCGCCACCGTTTCTTCTTGGCGTTCCTTCAGGCTTCCGGGCCACTTTCCACACCACTGCGTGGTTCACCATCAATCAAAGCGCTTCCCGCTGACGCTGCCTCTTTTGTTTTTTTTCTGCTTGTTCTCAATGTAAAACGAAAAAAAAAAAACAACAACACTGTCGCTTAGAGGTTTCTACGTGCTGATAGTGACGCCCTCTTCACGTTTTATTGTCCGTCGGACGGCCAGGATCCGAAAATTGATATCAAAGTTACTTTTAAAGTGAATTCAAAATTCGCCCCATTTTAATCGGCTCCAATTTTCAGACTGGTCTTGAAATTATTTTCAATGCCGTCTTTGAGTATTTTTCATCTTAACAGTTTCGGGTGCAGTTGCTGCAGCGACTAGTGTCAACTGTAGCCTGCGAGTATGTGTAGTCAATTTCAATGTGGGCTGGTTTTTGATTATACTCGCGTGAGCATCGATACTATACCTCTTTTGGCAACTTACGAGTATAACACTATTACTGTTCTAACTGCTGGATCTTGGGGCTGCCTTCATGCGGCTGCACGTTAAAGACTCGAAAATCCCTTCGTGCGCGCGTCACTTTAGTGCACAAGAATGGATAATTTTTCTAAATGAGTTCGCTCTACATGAGCGAAACGCGTGGGAATCGGGGTCATCTTTTCCAGACTCTGCGTTGCACAACGGGCCGTAACTTCAGATGAGCACTGCTTACCTTTTCAAGGGATTGCACCGGCATTCCCCTTCTCCACTGATGGCGGCAGTGGTCTCGTCTTCGTCGAGCAGACGCTGTGTGAAAATTACGGTTATCCAAAGATAGACAAATAGGAGTGCCGTATTATCTCAGCTTTTACTCCAGCTTGCTACCTCTAGGCTGTTCGTAATGTTACCCTGGTCAGCTTTCAAGCAGGATTTCTCAACACCAACCTGGTTTTTTAAAGGCCGACAGCAGCGAAATTTTGCTTTAGCCACAATGCCTCGATGTGCTCGTTGTGTCGTACGACTAGAGTATACGTAACGGAGTTTTGTGCTTTTATTAATCTACGTCTGTAGTTGATTGATTGATTGATTGATTGATTGATTGATTGATTGATTGATTGATTGATTGATTGATTGATTGATTGATTGATTGAAACCTTTACTGCCACCGATATAGTATACTCCCCTACTCCCCCACTCAGGTGCGCAGACCCGAATAGGGGGCTCGGACTCCGCGACTAGAAGCGCGCAAGAATACACTGATTCTTCGTGGCCTCAGTCGCCAGGCGGACGACTTCTTTTTAGGTCTCAAGATTTTTGGCTTTGTAGAAGGGACTCCCAAGCTTCCGAATCTTGAATGTTGGCCATTGCCCCAGGCGAAAAGAGGCATTGCCAGCTGGTCTAGTGTAACTCACTGTTCGTAGTGTTTACAGTTATCGTGTTGTCTGTCCTCTATCTTTAAGTGGTGCGGCCATACTGGGTTGAAGTAATTTCTGGCCTGTAGTCTGCGAAGACCTTTTGCCTCTTCGTTGCTTAGCTCTTTATGTGGAATGGAGGATGTTTTTCTTCTGTTGATTTTGTGGCATTCACAGATCTCGTGGTAGGTGTTTAACCTCTCCTCGGGTTCTGGGTTGTCGACCTGTTCGAAGTTCGTCCGGTGGTAGGTATCTCAGGCGAGCGCGTGAGCGGGCTTCGTTTCCAGACACCGATTCGTGTCCGGGGTCCATTTTATCGTGATCCTCCATGAGGTCTTCCTGGATTCAAGAATTTTCTTAGCCGCGGCTGATACTCTTCCTTTTGTCAAGTCCCAAATGGCTTTTTGCTGTAGCTTATAATCACTTTAGCTTTTGTGCCGACGCAGGCTAGCGCAATTGCTACCTCTTCAGCGATGACCGCATTTCTTGTTTTTATCGATGCTGTGATTAGAGAGGCCCGATTGCCTCCACCGCTGCCGCGACTGCAGTTACCGATTTCCCGGTGGCTACGTCAGTGTACGCCACGGAGTTCGGGTCAAGCTTGCTCATCTCCTTTTCGATGGCTTTGGCTCTGTCTTCTCTTCTCTCTTTGTTGTGAATGGGGCTCATGTTTCTTGGCATGGGTGGGATGTACAGGTTGGTTCTACAGTTTTGGCTCAGGCTGATCTCGGGTTCCGTCCCTCTGTCGTGCTGGAGTCCGACCCATTCTAGAATTTGCACTCCCATCTCGGATTGACTGAGTCTCTCCATTTGAACTATTCTTGTGGCTCCCATTTTTTCCTCCCATGTGTTGTGTACCCCCATTCCCAGCAGTCTGGTCGTGGAGGTGCCGCTGGGAAGGCTGAGTGCGCTTTTGATGCTCTTCCTTATTACGACGTCGATTTGTTCCCTTTCACTTGCTGTCAGGTTTGGATAGGGTGTCGCATATTCTACCCTACTGATGATATAAGCTTGTACTAATCTTAGCAGGCTCTTTTCTTTGAGTCCCCTGTTTTTGAGGGATACCCTTCTGGTGAGACCCGTTACTTGCGCAGCGCAGTTCTGTAGTTTGGCTATTAGGGACCCGTTTCTGCTGTCTGCCTGGATGATGAGTCCAAGGATCCTAATTTGATCAGCCTGGGGCATTTTTTTGACAATCCACTGTGACTTCGAAGCTTGGCTTCTCCTTTTTGTTCGTGCAGATTAGTAGCTCCGATTTGTGCGGTGAACACTTGAGGGCTATATTTTCCGCGTGCCCTGTGACCGTTCCAGCCGCGCGCTGGAGCTTCTGTATTTCTGCGCCCGAGCCTGTGTTTAGCCAGATACTGATATCGTCTGCGTAGAGGCTAAACCTGATACTTTCTCGAGGAATTTTAACTTGAGTCTTCTCTGTGAGAAAGCTGCTTACGTAAGCAAAGGTTCTTGCATCAATGTTTAGCTCTTCAAGGTTATTGAGGATTGCGTCATGCCTTACATTATCGAAGGCCTTAGTTAAGTCCAGGCCTAGAATGACTTTTTTGTCTTTGGTTTTTCTCTTGTTCATGATGTCACGTTTGAGTCTCAGCATGACGTCTCGCGTACCGAGGAGCCTTCGGAAGCCAACCATTTCATGGGACCATAATCCTTCTGCATCCATATAGTTGATAAGTCTTGTCTGGACTGATTTCTCCATCAGCTTTCCCAGACACGAGGTGAGGGAAATGGGCCTTAGATTTTCTAACTTGTGTGGTTTTCCTGGCTTGGGTATAAAGATGACGTCTGCTGATTTCCGTTGTGTGGGGAGCTCCCCCTTCTCCCATATTTCCTGCATATACATGGACAGGCTGACAATAGGATCGTCATATAAGCCTGATTAATTTGTTGGTTGTAACATCCGGTCCAGAAGCGGAGTTCCTTTTGAGGCTGGCCATCTCTGCCCTGACCTAGGATTATGTTATGGGTTGGTCTAGTTCCGGGTTGTTCAGTCCTCGATATGCCGGTAGCTTACAAGCTTTTTAAAAAGCTTTGTAGGACGACATTTGCCCCCTGACGGCGAGTTGAGGAGTTAGCCAACTTACCGAACATGACGTAGAGGAACAGGCTCTCACACCGCAAGCTCTCATGACATTCCAGAGCCGCTCTCAGTCCCGCGCTGCATTTCGGGTGCACGAAATACATACAGCGTGCAATGTTATGCTGGAGGCTCAAATGTGGCTTGGCAGCCGTAGTCTTCTTACAGTGGGGAAGCTTTTATAATTTCATACACAAATACGGTGCCGAAACGTTATGCAGCCATCGGCGACACCAACGTGCGCGCCGATGGAGGCGAAAAGCAATGTGCCCGTGTGCTGTGCGATATCAGTGCGCGTTAAAGAACACCAGGTGGTCGAAATTTCCGGAGTCCTCCACTACGGCGTCTCTCATAGCCTGAGTCGCTTTGGGACGTTAACCCCACAAGCCAAACCAAACCTAACATGGGTTTCCAAAGTACGGAAAACATCGCGCAAATTAAATAGTAGTCAGTGTTTGTGGCCGTTTGTTCGCAGTGCTCTTAACTCATTTCAAGGGCGTTCGCATCGCTCACGATATACCCGAATGTAACGTGCGCCCTCTAGAAGCAGCAGCCACCCTTCAAAATTCCAGACGTCTGCAGTTCCGATTGTGCCCATCTCTACGTCATTTCCAACTCCTAATAATGGCTGTAATTTTTCAGTCGACATTTTTTGAAAGGCCAGTTTTCGGGAGCGAGTCCTGACACACTCGCTTTTATTAATAAGGGAGTAATTACTCATTGTCATCCACCCGAGCGTAGCCATACGGCTACTAACTCGCTTTTATTACTACCGTCATGTCCTATTTTGAATACTATTTGTCCGCGTATTGCTAGAAAACACTATTCTTGAGCGAAAATTTTGTTGTGAGCAGGCCTCTTAATAGGAAAATAAAACTACCCATGTTATGCATGTGCAATGTCGCCAAGATGCACGTTGACTACAAGGGACGCCGTTTTGGAAGCTTCTGGAATCATTTCGACCACCTTGAATTCTTAACGCCCACTGGCATCGCACAGCGAACGAGAGTCCTTGCAGTTAACTACATCGAAATGTGGCGCCGGAATTCGAGTCCGTCTCCTTGGACTGAGCAGCCCGTCGCCTAATCCGCTGGGACACTGCGGTGGATATTTAACGAAGAAAAATGTTCGTGTCGGGGCCACGTGTCGTCAATTCGCTAGTTAGATCATGTGTGCACAAAACACGCCTGCATTTGGGTGTTTGCTGCTGGTTGGTTGTTCACAACAAATCCGCCCTGACATTCGCAGCAACATTTGACTGACTCTAAATAATGACTCGATAGGCTAGCAAGAACGTATGAGACGGGGCTGCGTGGGTTTCCGTCTGGGAAGATTCGTCTCTGTGCAATGTCTTTTTTTTCCTCTCTCATGTTTTTTTTTCTTTTTTTCGTTCTCTTCTCTTCGCAGGCTGCGTCAGCAAAGAAGCATTAAGGCGAAAACGATTTGATG
>NC_139346.1:217284293-217534293 GCF_055883805.1 Amblyomma maculatum | reverse complement strand
AGCGTGCGTGGTAACACAACGACGGGAGGGCGCGCAAAGTGAAGGACGCTGTTTGCGGCTGTCCCAGTCGGGAGGACCGTGCCCGGCCCGAGGTTTCGATCGGAGCCAATCGATGTGCGCTTCTTGGGCGCGGCGGGGTGTCGGAGTGCGCGATTGCATACGGCGACAGCGTATTCTCGGGCAAGGATGAGTCGGGCATGCTGGCTGGGTGCGGAGGCCTGTAGCTCTCCATTATTTTCTATCACATCTGGCGGAGGCTGCAGATGGGGGCCACGGCGCGGCTGGTATGGGTCCCGTGTTGCCATTTTGAGTGGATTTATAGTCGCAGCAGAACCGAGAGCCCTTATTAAGCAATGTATTAGACGATAACTCCATCCACACTTTGGAACCCTTAGTGCACAACCTTGTATGGAATTCGGAAGTCCAATAGCCTATGTTGCACTACAGTCGAGAGTTTAGCGCTTTGAAAATTGGCCTCGTACTTTTTCTTGCCTTGAATATTTCTTTATACGTTTGTGATACCTGAAGCATGAGTGCGCACAATGTAGGACGCATAGAAACTTTGCACGCAGAGATCGTCCAGGGCAAGATCATGTGCTTATACTTCGCGATCGTGTGTTCGTATATGAGGTGGAGTTGAGTGTGCAGCTATGTATGCAGGGAAGCTAACCCATCATCTCAATTTTGTGAGGATGCGTGCGTTTGCCTCCCTTGCCAAGGGATGGCACCTAGAGCGACCAATAGCTGTTTATTAAAAAAAAAAAACGACGAAAATTTAGGGGTTCCACCAATTAGAAATGTCTATTCCAGCATCTGGGCGCCAGAAATACGCAGATAATTATTCTTGTTTACGAAATTATGACACCTGATACCTGATACTTATACTATCTGGCATTCTATTCTCTGTAAGCCCCGCCGCGGTGGCGCAGTGGTTAGGGCGCTCGACTACTGTACCCAAGAATTCGGGATCGAATCCCGGCTGCAGCGGCCACTTTTCGAGGTAAGCGAAAAGCAAGGCGCTCGTGTAATGTGGAATGTCAGTAAAAAAAAAAAAAACCCAGGCTGTCGAAATTTCCGAAGCCCTCAACTAGGGCCTCTCATAGGCTCTACCGCTTTGGGACGTTAAACCCCACAAACCAAGTTAAACCTATTCTGTAAAATTTTTCTCCTGTTTTTTTTTTTATGTTTCTGTATATTAAAACTGGCCTTTGATGCCACAGGCAGCTAGACGCGCTTTTCTTAGCGCTGATGTCATGGTCGGTAGCCTTTAATGCTATACAGAGGTGAAAGCATGAAAGGGCCGTGTATTTGTGAGGCTGATCAGGGGCATTGGACAGTTTGTGATCCGTGGAATCTAAGCATCGTGTGTGCTGCGACTCAAGCTTATCGTATCTTCAACGCGAATGAGGTGCAAAACGTTTCGGTTTACTGTAGCGTGAAGAAAACCAATTGTAGTGGTTTTGGAGATGAATACGAAAGGCGCGATCTCTTTCGCTGAAGTAGTGCAGCTAACTTATAGCAGTGCGCAAATATCTTTGAAAATGCATGAAATTCACTTGCGCTAGCTTTAGGAAAAGCCAATAGCGAGAGCGGCAACTTTCCTGTTTCTGTCCACGGTCATGAAATGAAGAGCTCTGTTTTGAGTTATATGCTGCAAAGCGAGCATTTCTGTCAACATAGATTCAGCAGGCATTATCTATTCTGTGACATGAAATGTCAGGCCCCTCTAAATTTGTAGCTCAGTAGAGTAACAATTTCACATGGCCTGGCTTCAGTTTTCTTCTCTGCATTCTTTGCAAACGAGTACTCTTTCCCGGGAATCGCATATCTGCAGGACTGTCACGTTTTATTCATACTGCCGCAAACCTAAAAGCGAGGCTAGAATTACACACCTTGCAGTTCGATGTTTACTTGAGCGTCAATCGAAGACGATGATTATGGGTGGTGTCCGTGTTAGACGCACCAAAGGCCAACACGGCACGTATTGGAATGTAATTAGATTTTGGCACGGACTTATTGTTAGTTAATGGAGCGATTTTCTGTCTTCGCATCTCTTTAACTTCATTGCAGGAAGAAAACGCTTTTTGCAAAAAACCCTGCCAACAACCGATTACACACACTCAGATATGTCTTGGCTGATCCCAGGTTAAATAGCATTTCCAGTAAGTTTGTCTCCATTAGGAAGTTTAAAAATAACGCACTTGCTCGTGCACTCAGTGAGTTCGAGGGAAGATTTGGGAAGGAAATAACGGCCCTTATTAGCCTGAAATAAGTATAAGACGCTAGTTAAAATAAGGGAAAGGAGGTACGTTGGTGTATATACAAAGAAAATCGATGATCGACAGTGTGCTTGTTCCCCAAGTTTCTGCCAATCATCGGTGCTAAGTGTGGAAGTTAAGATGCATGTCTTCTGAGACCGAAGTTGCTTCCCGAGCAGCCTAAAACGCATTCTTTTTTTTTTTTTTAAGGGAGAAAATACGAGACGAAAACAAATGCCAGGATTTATTCCTCACATTCGTATAATCGATTGCCGTTTGGAGGGAGGTTACATCGACTTTCTTCTTCGCAGGACCCGGACCCTGGAGAAAGCACCGTCGGGTGGAACCTTACAGAAGGCAGTGAAGAGCCGGTTCTCCAGAAGCAGAGACCTCTCATCGGTGAGTCCGCAAGTCCATCCAATCGTTATTCCGGTAGACGTGTTATGTGCCTGCCTCATGCGGTAAGTGTTCGCTCTTTCGCGGGCTGCCACTGTGGAGAAGAAAAGAAAAGATGGCATTCATAGGAGGGAGAAGATAGTGATGCTTTCGCAGATGGAAGGACCGCTCTCGAGCAGTGTTCTGAGGGGTGTTATACGACACTAGTCGCCTCATGGCTGTCTTTTTTTTTTTTTTTTTTTTGCACACCGGGCATATTTTCGGAAGACTTCGAGTTTTACGTCATCAGAAAGAAAAATATCGTCTGCCGCCGCGGACGGCGCCTGCGGTTGGTGTGCTGATTGCTTCAACGAACTTATCTTTTGACATGTCACGTACGATGTTCGCGTTATTGAAATCAACCGAGTTCAAATCAAATTCATTTGATCTCTCTCATGTCAGTTCAATTCAAGAGTGAGATTTTGATGCATAAAAAGCGGTGCACTAATCTTATCATACAATAATGCGTCGACGTAGCCGTCAATGCAAAGCAGCAAATTATTTGTGAGGTAGCTTTTAATTCAGACCGGAGGTTAATTTCAGTGTGACAGGAAATATTGAGCAGACTAACGCGCTTCATCTTCATACGGCAGTTTAATAACTTTCAAACATTTTACATGCGTGCCGTATTGCCGGAATATGCCTTAACGGAAGGCGGTATATTTTTGCGAGCGTTCGTTCGCATTGCACGGAAGATGTCACCAATGGTGGCGTAGGTATCGATTCAGGCCAGTATGCGAAACCCACATAGCGAGCCATTTCAGAAGCGAAGTGTGGGTTGCTGCGCTGTACAGCAGCGATTACAGCTTAATGCCCGCACCAGCGCATGGTTCATGCAGGCATACGGAAGGCTGGCACACCCCAGCCCCGGTAGAAGCGGGTTGGACATACTCGCCTTGGACCTCCGTTTGTGCCGTTTCGATGCAGGAATGCATTGAGAGGCTGCACCTTTACAACTATTTGGCCGCAGATTTAAGTCCATCCGTCCGTCGGGCGGAAAGCGAGGGCTGTTTCGGTGGGTTTGGAATCCGCACTTTTTCGATGCCAGTGTGAGTGTTGGTAAATGGGGCGCCCGCTGAGGCGGTTTGCGTCGAAGCGAGCAGCCATGACTAAGCAAAAGGCACTTTTCATCAATTAGCTTGCAAGTAGTGCGACGAGAACAACAACAGGGTTGCCGAAAACCGACGTCAATTTCGAACGTAGCAAAGTGCGGAGAGGAAGGCAAAGATTTGAGCAAAGGGCATCAGTTACATCACTTATTTCTTTTTTGGGAATCAGTTTAGAAAGATAAATTTTATTCGCTTATTCTGATTGCATGACAGAAAAGAAGTTCCCTGAAAGACTTTTAATTTTTCCGTTTAGCAAGGATCGACACCCTCAAAAGGCACCAACAAACACAGCTCGCTGCCCTAAATGTCCAGAGGTCAAGGCAAATACTGAGCACATGTGAAACTTACTGTTACCTTTCCTTATCTCATATGCATTTATCGTTGCTTGGCTTTACTCGGGCTCGGCAGGTGACCAAATGTGCCTTAGAGAAGCAAGTGCTTTTTCACTGGGGTCTTAGTGGTGGCCTTTTTTTTTTTTCTCCTCCTTCGCCAGCTCATGGAAACTTGTCGTGCCTCGCTCAATGTGTCACCATCGTCTTCATCGGATAGGGCGCTCACTCGATGTCGTCAAACTCTTTGAAAGTCTCAGCAGGTGCTGTTACACAACATTTAGAAGTCGCAAGCTGTCAGGTGGAACGCGCGGGGTCAGACACGGCCTAACACTTCGAAGCACTTTTTCAGTGTGCTTCGGCGTTCTGTGAAACATCAACTTAGAGGAACGCATAGTGGTCGCCCGGTTCTCACGTGCACCGGGAATGCTCTGGCCGTGAGGCGCAGCCGCTTTAAGAAGCCGAATTCCCCACTTGTAGGGTAGGTAGCCTACTGGGCGTCGCCTAGTTGACCTCACTACCTTTCTATTCTTCGCAGGGTAGAAGTGTAGGCCAGTTATAAGGAAAATAAAACCGCAGCAGACACAGGACGGAGGCTAGAGACAACTCTCTTTCTCTCGGAAACACCTTTTCGCCATCCTGGGCGACGGCACCATGCAGAGACAAGCGCAATGAAACGGGAGCATAAAGGTCGTTTACTGGCAACGCCTTGCATCTAAGCGCACCAAGAAAACACGGCGCAGAATGTATACGCATCCATTCCTATAGTGTGGTAGTACTTCCGCAGAGCGGACTACGTCACCGCGCTAAGATGGTGCTCGCCCGTAACGTTACGGCATGTTCACCTTTTGACGGGAGCTGCGGTAGGCGTGGCCTGCTCGGAGAAATTGGCACAGCGTCGGCTGCTGTGGCTTGTTCGGCATGTTACTGCACCAGATACGCTTACACAGCGTATTTCAAGCGGCGACTAGCAGCGCTCCCTTGTTCAGTGAAACCTAAGAGCGTATTGAAATGGCCGATTTCTGGTCAGGTTTTGAGTTCCGATTAGGCTGAGACGATATATAGTCCAAGTGTCGCAGATCCCGTTACTTGCGCACTGATGATAACAGAGTGAAGAACAGTTGTGTGTCGCGCGCTCGTATAAGTGATCCGCAATGAAACCAACTAGCCCAAAAGGTTGTGCTTCAATGTATTGTTCCGGATTGGAATATTATAAAGCCTATGAATGCTCAGAGCCGTTAAGAATCGTACAAACCAGAAGGCCGCTGCTGCACGGTGGCTCGAATGCTGACCACATGGACGGGATCCAGGCCTCGGCGGCCACGTTTCGATGGGGGCGAGAAGCAAGTCGGTCGCCGATCATTGGGAGAAATGAAGCCCTTGGCTGTGCCATACATGCACAAAACCTCGCACAACCTCAAGAAAGTGCCAAACAGTCACGGTGTGGCTGTTGTTTTCTCTACCGCCAACAAAGTGGAGAAGTTGTGCCCACGGATTTGCAGCTGAAACAAAAAGAAAAAGAAAATAAAATAAAAGAGAAGAAAGAAAGAAAGAAAGAAAGAAAGAAAGAAAGAAAGAAAGAAAGAAAGAAAGAAAGAAAGAAAGAAAGAAAGAAAGAAAGAAAGAAAGAAAGAAAGAAAGAAAGAAAGAAAGAAAGAAAGAAAGAAAGAAAGAAAGAAAGAAAGAAAGAAAGAACCGTGGATGAAGATAAAGCATGCTACGATCCTTTTGGTCAAGTGTTCCACTGCAGTGGTCTATGCTACTCCCATCACGTGTGGAAAGCGCTTATATCGGCTAGACCAGCCGTTGCATCAACGAAAGCTTGGGGGACCGTGCCCGAAATTTAAGTGAGTTAAAGGACGAGTATGCGCATTCGGTTGCGCGCGTTAGCAATTCGGTGAGTGGCTTGATTGAAAAATACAAATGCATCACCTCGTGACAGTCAGCTGATACAACCACTGCATCACAGGCCATCCTAACAGCGTCATTCCACCATGTGCCCACACAACTACGTTTCATTCTTCGTGCGCACCGCTAAATGACCTTCCCAACCATCTGGCACTCGTCGGTACACTTTAGGGCTGCCATCGATGAAGCTGTCTCATCATAGCCACTAGCCTGTCACCATTTATTGCCGTGCCCACCAACTCATGTAAAGTCCCATATGGGGGCCCTTGATGTATCAATAAATAAAATATATTCTGGGCAAGAGCACCGACACGACGGCGCGTTATCACCCTAGAAGCTTACCGCGTAAACAAATGCGCCTGTCGATACATCAGCGCCTTTATCGCTCTATTGTGCGTCAGTGAATGAACGAACCAATTGCTTGTCTCGTTTTTTGCAGCCTTCCTTGTTTGCGCGTGCGACCTTTCTACGTCATCCCCGTGTGGTTCACTCCCTAACCTTCTCCCTTCTGTTCTCGCCTTCCAGCAATAAAATTCACTTGAAAGTCAGCGCTTGTGTCACCTCGTGTTGCCTCCTTGTGGTTGCATACCTTGGCGCCGTTTCGTTTCCTAAATTCAGTACAGCGCGATGTCAGCGCATGTTGGAGAACCCCAGATGGTCGAAATTTCCGGCGTCCGTCGTAGACGATGTCGCTTTGGGACGTTAAAGCTTATAAACCAATACCAAACCAACCCAGAACGCTACAAAACCTCATTAACGGTGAAGTGTCATTTTAGGAAGCAGGGTCTTCAGACCATAAAGATTATGGGCGAGCAGGAGATAAGGCCCAGCTTTCCAAAATACTCCTGCCATACGTGCCATCGAGACACCTTTTTAAAACAAAGGTTTAATCTATGACGTTCAGCGTATAACAATTCACTTCCGCGATCACAAAGCTAACAATATTACTAATGTAAAATGATGCCGCCATCAGAGCTGAACATGAATGCGAAAACGTATTTGCTCTCCCACCGCAACCAATGCTCAAAGACTCACGTTACACTCTCGTAACCGTAGTTTGAGATTTTTTTTTTTTTTTTCACCTCATTCGTCACTTATGTAACTGCACGATTTACTGATCCTCCCCAAGTGCGTCAATCCTCTCTCCTTTGTTAACATAACTTAGCCTACCGAGGATATGTCATGTCGCAAATCTTTTCTCATTAATATGATTCTTCGCATCTTCCTATCACGTCAGCGCTTCTTTATGAGGAGGCGTCAGAATGTACTGGGTACCCGTCGCTCTCTTTTTATCCATTTACGTTTTTTTCTCTTTCCGCTTCGTCGACTTTTATACTCGCTCGGGCATGTTCCCTAATCAGCCGCTATTTCTTTATTTATCCCTGTTTCCCCTCTTTTTTTTTCTGCTGCCTCTCCAAGGTGATCCCTCGGTGCGAATCCTCTTATTACCTTTGCTAAGCGGCTCGTGAAAGCCGATGGTATTAAACTGCTTTTTTGGCCAGCATATCCCCACTACCCGTTTTTTCATCTTACCTCTGTTTTTTCCCCGCTCTCATACGAATTCGCTTTGCAGTTTGGAGTTGCTACTTTTGACATTAAGAACCTCCACTTTTCCGGTAAGCCTTTCAATGGAGGTTTTATAAATTACGCGAAAGTTCCTAAATGCATCCTATTTGCGTTCTTTTGTAGCTTCAGCTGCTGGCAGCTGTGATGCCCAGTGAAAACTGAAATTGTATTTCGGGTTCATGCATTTAATATCCATCTGACAATAATGCTTTGAGCAAAGGAAGCGAGGGCATTGTTTTTTGCTTTCGCATTCAGAGGATCTCAGCCAAGTTGCGCATTCTAGTCGGCGATCTGGAGAGCTCTGCGAATTCACGAAGGAGCAATCTATAGTCTATCTATAGTGGGTCGTGCCGTGTCTGTGCAGTCAGAACTAATGATCTGACAAGAAATCGCCTATTTAAACATGAAATTCGGTTTCGTGGGGCAAGAAAACTTGCTCCGTATCGCCAACTGGAATTTGCCATAAACTGCGCGACCTTATCTGATACGACTAAACTCAATATATTTAATTAGTTTCGAGATTTCTTCATAAGTAAGCATGCAAAGATAGCTTCGGCTATAGTAGTGACGTCTTGCGCTGTGCATGATATTGTTTCTCTACATGTCGGACGTCATCGGAGTAGCAAGCTGTTGCCGATCGACCATCCATGCCTCTCATGTATCTGGTCCGTATGTCATCCTGGTCGGCATTTTTTCTTTCTCAGAAACAGTGTTTTTCGTTGTTCTTATAGGATTACGTTTTGTTCCGTGCCCGAGCACTGACGTGGCTGCAGCGTAATTCTTTGCGCCGCATCATTTGAAACTCTCTCAACTCGCCAGCTCTCAGACTTTACTATATAATATACATGTTTGAGCTTTGTGTAGCTAGCATTTAAGCTTCGCGCAATGCTGAAGCATTTTAGCAAGTTAGGACACATGCACGTGTTGCCAAATGAGCCATCCAAGAGCGATGCGGGTCGGCCGCTTTTGGGAAATCAGTTGCGCGGTCTAGCCGCTGAGAAAAAAAAAAATTATCTTATTGAGATTCAAAAATTTCTGCTTAGTTGTTGTCTGTACATTTTTTTTTTTAAATTGAGGTTAGTTTTTGTTTTGGAGCGCGTGTTATGATCTGGACTTTCACTTCCGTGTAAAAATCATATGTTGAAGTCAGGCAATTTATTTCCACCTCGTAAGCGTCTTTTGCTGCAGGCTGAGGCTAGAAGCCTTTTTGATGAAGATGGGAGTTTAAGCGAAATACTTTTCTGAACCTTTGACGAACTTTGTTCACAGACCTGGGCTCACGAATATGCTAAAGTTGCAATGTCTTGCTGTAGACAGATCAGTATCCCTGCATCATCCTTTCTGGACCAATCAGTGGCTAACAAGGTATTTGTGGGGTGCAGTTTTTGACACTTGATGGACAGCCTGCGATTACCATCCGAGAAACTTCACAGCAAGAATCATGTCGTGTTACTGATAGCGCGAAAAATGACTACGTCAAGTACGGATACTACTGACTCGTGCATTCGCGCAGGCGTGCTGATAATATAAACGATATTTCAGTAAACTACAAGAGTTAGAAAAGCACCGTATGTTGCAACTTGAACCATGCGCTCTTTCGCAATATAAATATATATATATATATATATATATATATATATATATATATATATATATATATATATATATATATATATATATATATATGAAGGAAAGAAGCCAACAGTCGGCGAGGCCAAAGAAAGCGTTGGGGATGGTACTTTATGTCTTTTTTTTTAATGTTTACTTGGATAATCACGGAAATTAGTAGTGTAATCTGTTTAGGGGAAAGATAATTAAACACAAAGTAGAAGAAAAAACAACGTGCCGATGGTGGGAGCCGAACCCACGACCTCCGAATTATAACGAGTATTATAACGAGCACCCTCATTTCCCCTATATATATATATATATATATATATATATATATATATATATATATATATATATATATATATATATATATATATATATATATATATATATATATATATATATATATAGTTCCAGACTGAAATCCCTAGCCTTTATCATTTTTTCTGTAATAACTTTTTATATTACTGAATATACTATACGGTGAACAAAAAAGAAAGCTGGCGACTATTTATTTATTTGCAAAGAGGCACAAAAATAATCCTAGGTAGCAAAACAAGTTGAAGAGCAAATACGCTATCTGGTCGAAACAAAAAAAAAAAAACACGACACATTTCAACACAATGCACTGTAGAAAAACAAAAAAGAGCGAAATAAGCATATTTGAGCATTTGAACCGTCATAAGAGACTGGCAGTAAATGAAGAAAGCAAAGATTGAATACTGTCGTATTATTTAAGGTATTACAATCAATTATGGTCCTGAAAAAAATAATAATATTTAAGACACTTATTTTTTGCACGTAATGGTGTCATAGTTAGTTGGTGCCTCTGTCTGGGGCCATATCCGGATAAAGATCTATGTATTTTAGAGATGTTAATATCGTAGTGCATTTTACAATCTGATACATACATTTTAGTCGGGAAACTCGGTTATGCTGGATTAGTTGCGGCCAGTTGGCTCGTTTTAAATGTTCTGTAACATGATGTGCGGAAGAAGTTATTGTAAATGAAGCAAACCGCCTTTTTCATCACCCGTTTAACCTTTTTGGTGTTAGTTTGTTTAAAAGGATCCCAGATAACTGCTGCGTAACAGAGTAACGGAAGTACAGGTGTGTTATACGCTAGTAAATGGACATTGATTGCGGACAGTTTTAAGGCTCATCTGAGGAAACAACTTACAGCAGGCGTTTGCGGTTACTTTATCAATGTGTAGATTTGAGGTTGTTAGTTATCCAGAGGCCAAGGTATTTGTGTTGTGTAACTTCGGGAAGAAAAAATATTATTAGCTGAGTAATTGAATTTAAGCTTATCTTTTCTCTTTTTTTTTTCAGCTTTTTTTCTTCAATATTTACGAACATCTGTCAATCTTCACACCAGGCAACAACCTTCTGAAATGTATTATTTCACAAGATTTGATCTGAATAACTTTTTATTTCTGAATATATGAGACAGTCGTCTGCATATAATTTTTTTATTCCTTCAACGTACGTTTCTTGGGCAGTGTGCGCAGGCGAAGAACAAGCTTGTTGCCTCTATTAGAAAAAACGGTGACCTTGAAATTACGCACGCTATTACTGCCCATTTGCGCGATATGCCTATTGCTCAAACTCTAATCTTTCTTAAAATGAAATAAGGGGAAAAAATTTTACGGGTTTGTAATCTGCGTGCAAAACTTAGATCTAATCGTGCACCTGTTACGAGCTTCGGAAGCAAGAGAGATACCGTCGCTTCACTGGGAGTTCATTGGAGCCGTTAAACGGATCAGAATCGGTGAAAGTTGCGCATAGCGGGAGTCAGACACGCGTGATTAAGTGCCTTTATAAAGGCAGGGTAGTGAGGCGTGAAGCTTTAAGGCGGCCGCGCTACGTCGTGGCTTGGATTTCTCCTTGGCTGTTCACACGTGCAGATGGCGAGTAGGCCCGTTGCAGAGGGTTGTTGGCTTCGTGTAAAAAGACATTGCACCATAAGTGCAGCGAAACGTCCCTAAATGTCGCAACAAGTAGCGTAGGTAACTGAATTTCTAAAATTTAAAACTAAAAGGAGACAAAGCGTCCAGCCTATCGAAATATGGTGCTGCCTAAGCTTTAAAGGGAAAGGGTTAGTGAGGTAGGAGCTCATTGATCGATGTCTGCAGGCCATGCCAACAATGCGGAGTGGTCGGACGTTGCAGCGGAGGACTCTAAACTAATGGCGATCCCCGGTGTTTCTTAAACACGCTCCCAGAACATCGGCACATGCGCATTTCTGCATTTCGCGGCGGGACGGAAGAGTGTCGTTTTCGGCAACACGCTGTACACGTCGGGCTCGTCTCGTAATGACGTTCTCGCCACGATACTTGTCGCGACAGCCGCCGCTTAATATCACAAAGCTTGTCAGTCTCGGGAAAATATGGAAATGCTTCTTTGCTACTTTGTGGTAGATGAAACCGTACATATATCTTGATATGCATGTTTTCAGTTACTTCTCCTGTCATTAGCGGCGTTCATTAGGTCACTTTATTTTGCGCCATATGTTTTGTTTCACTCTGTATTTTTATGTTCACGCGACCCATAAATATAGATAGTTACTACCGTGGAGAGCTGAATCGCTGCCGAAGATTTCAGTCGTCGTACGGGCGTATCTCATCATCTTCCATTTCAACGCTCCAAGGTGGGCCCTTCACATCTGCTGCGTCGTTTCTGTTAGCTCTTGTGCTTTACATTGCTGGCTCATTCTTCAAATGAGAGTCATTCGCCGACGAAGATTACTGCAGGTTGCTCGGACTAGTTGTTTTCGTGATGCCCACTTTATTTGCGCTGCACTCGCCAGTGTTCTGAGTCGCTCATACGGCCTCGCATGGTCGCCGGCCCATTGTAGCGAGAGTGTGTGTCCTTGGGGGACTCGGGTCAAGCCTAGGACTCCAGATAAAGAGTCGGAAAGAGTAGGGAGAAGTGGAAAGACAATGTCTTCAACTCGCAAGCTCTCCTTCAGACACGACACACCGTTCCGTCCGGGTGGCGCAAAACAACCGCCTTTTCCCAGTCGCCGTTCGATCTGTGACTTGTTCGTCGTCCGCTCGTTTCGCCCGGGCGCGTTCTTGGAGGGATAGGAAACGCCTCCAATCTCTTTCCAGCCCGATTACAAGGACTCTATAGTTTCATGACGTTTTTCTTTTAGCTCGCTGATGGTCTTCTTCCCCCTGTTTTTCTTCCTTTATCTCCCCTTCTCTTTCTCTCAATGCCGCCTGCTCTTCCGGTGTCGTCTGCTCCCTTTTTTTATCCGCTGCTCTGTAGTCTGCTTCCTGAAGCTCCTGTGTTTCTGTACCCCAGGAGCAAGACGGTTTCCAGTCTTTCGTTGCCTCGGTCCCTTGCCTACTTCTATAGTTGCCCCTTCTCATTTATTTTTTTCTTTTGCCCTCCACCCTCATTACACTCCTTTCTGGGCGGGCTTTGGTCCTATGTCTATGTCCGGAATAGTTCTCTTTATTAGTACTTTTTGTGTGTGTAAGTGTGTGAAACCATTCATCATGCTGCACTCTGCAACGTAGTACTTTTTTCTTCGCTGTTGGAGCTTTGTCGGCTGAGTGTTTCTAACCTCGATCGCTTGCTCAATGCATATGAAAAAAAGAAACGCTGTTGCTCTCCCCCTTTTTTTTAACGTGTATTTATCATTTCGAGACCGGTCAAATATTCACGCTTCCCTAAAGCCGCACGCGAAAAATGGGAAAGCTAAACCTTTTTTGCTCCATTTGTTTCGTCATAGGAATGGCGTGCGATGAGTTGGTACTCCGAACGAGAAATGAAATAGTCAGTTTACGTTGCGCATCTCAAGGAAGCATGACAAAAAAAAAAAAAAAAAATACACGGGTTTATCGAGTGTGGAGCGAAAGCTTGGGCTGTAGGCGACCGAGAGTTGCGCTGAACACAACCAACGTTGAAGGCATAATGTTTCACCGGCTTTTTAGGTGGTGTTGGTAAAGGCGTTTATTGCGTCTAAATACGGGGACACTTAAGCTCCCCCCTTTCAGGGTATGACGCGATACCGTAGGCTACCAGCCCACATATAAAGCCCCGCTTTAACCAAGCCGTATGAACGTGCCTTAGGGGCCTATAGGGGTAACGTGAATGCCAGGGTCCTAGCAGGCTGATTCTGACATAACCGTCCCATGTGAAATGGGAGATCCAAGTTGGCAGCTCCTGCCACACGTAATGTAATGTAATGTATATACGGCACACGGTGCCACGCCGACGGCTTAAAAATCTAGCGCAATGTAGCTTTCGCTACAAAAATATCGACAGTGTGACTCGATCATGCCTTAGCATATTTTCTCCTCGGACGAAACAGCCGCTGCTACTGACGCGGGTTCGCACCGTGTAAGCGGACCGAGTGATGCCGAGTAACATGCCGGCCTCCGCTCCACTTTCCGCTCCACTCTCTTCCCTCTCCTCAGCCCGCCAGTCATCATCTCCTGACCTCTCATTCCGTTCTCTTTCTGTCTCTCTCTCTGTTTCCTTCTGCCATGCACGTGGAGTGGGGGACTTCACTCTCCCTGCTTTGCCACTCTAGAACCAGCGCTTCAGTTCAGATTGGCGGATGGAGATATTTTTCTAACATGAGAGCTCCAATACGGGATCCTGGTAGCATATTCGTGGTGTCCGAAGTCAACACTGTTTCAGGTAGATGTGTGATGGAACAGCGGAATGGCAGGTGGTTTGCATAAAACGGGCAAATCCGTCTGCTCTTAGCATACGGCACTAATTAGCACGAAACTGGTTTTCGGTCAATTCGCGCTTCTGCATGAGTTTCTGTAGAGTTAGTTGTTGAGCTAGTTGGTATTCTCAATTTAAGCTCATAGTTTTCAGCGCAAGCGCACACGACCAGAAAAAAAAAATAGTAGGAAGGAAGAGAAGGGCAGTTGTCATTAAAGGGGTCATGACAGCTAACAACTGACCATAAACTGATTATTGCATTTCACTCCTCACAGGTTAAATTATAAATCCTCGAAATTTAAGCTCATTCCGTGCAGTAGATAGTTTTAAAGTTAATTTTTAATAATAATTTTCGAATCAGCTTTCTGGTCTGGCAACCATTGGCCGCTGACGTCACAACGTCAACCGTGACGTCTCCATGTCGTCTGCTATTCGCGGTGCCGGCTGCACTCTAGCATGCACGTCGTGAATGGTGGTCTCCGAGTGTGGTTTTGTTTTTTTTCTTCAGCAAAAATATTTTATTCACATATTCTGTTTTCTTTGAGTAGCGTTCACTATAATATGCGACCTTAGAGATCCTCGGGCTTGTTTTGGGCTTTGTCCAGAGATTTCCGAAAAGGCCGAAATCGGCGGGCTCATGCTGTATAATTTAGGCATGCGATCAGAAACGTATTATTCTTGCATTATGAGAGTTAGCTTCTTTTAGCTACAAGCGCTCCCGCATATAAAAAGGCACCTGTCCAATGTTTCCTTCGGCCGTGTACATGTGCCACGAAAGTGGGGAGGGGATAATATTATGTTCCTGATTGTTGAGCTATTACCGTCGCTCTTTGGGTCCAAAAACTAAGCGTAAATCTCAAACAGGCATACCTTGATGCGAAAGCATACCTTGCGACATTAGAGGAGCAGCCAAAACGTTTGAACGAATCACTACCTCGGGACGTGCTGTTATATGCGCGTGTTAGTCCGACTTAATTATTTTCCGCTGGTAAAACATTTTTTGCAAAACTATGCTCAGTCTGGCCACGGCCAGAGCACGAAAGGATGTGCCGCCGCCGCCGCTTCAGTCCCATCATTGCAAAACCCAACGCAATTCGATTGTTCTCCACTGCACCGAACAAGAGCTTCCTAGTCGCCTCCCTCTCGCCTCCCCCCGCAGCCGGGCGCGGGATTGCGACGGACTCACGAGCATCGTCTTTCGTTTTTCTAGTACTTCTCCAGAAAATGACTTGTGAGTGCTTCAACGTAAGCATACACCATTTAGTATTTAGTGTGTGAACCCTAAACTCCCACAGGAATGCGCCAATTAACGGATTACGACTGCGCCCCCAGCGTGTTTGTTTACATAGCTTTTGCAATGACTGGATGTATATGCTGCTCGTTCGCAGGGCATAAAATGCAAGCTGAGCTAGCAACACCAAAACTATCCACTTCTTTTCGCATCACGGTTGCACCTTTATTTGTTCACGAACTACAACTGCGCTGCAAGAAGCGCCGTGGATGCTACGTCCTCTGCCTTCGCCGGGTATACACACATGCGGCGCCGACAGCTGCCGGCTGCGCTCGCTAGACAGGGTCGCATATATCGACGCTTCCCGCTCAAAGTGCGCTCGCTTTGTGATCGAAGCAGTCGTCGATTTGGGGTTGCTACTGCCAGAACTACACTCGATGACCACATGCGACCGCTAAAGCTGGTAAATACGCGCTCCGTAATCGCCGAAACTCTACAGGGACTTGAATATTTGGGGGCAGGGATTTAAAAAATTCCTATGCAAAATCTACTAACCCATTCGAGCTGAAATAACGCTCACAAAGTAGCAAAATATAGTCTACGTTATCTGATAAGTGATTCAACATCGGTACTTGCCTAGATTTCTCGAAATCGAGAAAAAACTGCTCTCGGCGGCGTGCACACTTTTCGCAGAAGAGAGTCGAAAAGCTATTTTAACATGGTGCGTCATCTGTCGGGCAGTGAGACAAGCTTCATCCCGGCCATTGGCGCGCTTGCCTCGCTGCCCGACAGATGACGCACCATGTTAAAATAGCTTTTCGACTCTTCTGCGAAAATTGTGTACGCCGCCGAGAGCAGTTTTTTCTCGATTTCAAAAAATCTAGGCAAGTACCGATGTTGAATCACTTATCAGATAACGTAGACGATATTTTGCTACTTTGTGAACGTTATTTCAGCTCGAATGGTGTAGTAGATTTTGCATAGGAATGTTTTAAATGCCAGCCCCCAAATATTCAAAACCCTGTACACTCGAACGCGCGTACTCGAGCTAGGCCTACTCGTCGCTGAACGAGCCGGCAGTTCGACGCCGACTAACATTTCTGGCCAAGCTGATGACAAGGGGGAGCATATGAAGTGTAGCTTCTTGTGTTCCTTTTTCTAATTCGGTTAAGCTACAGACAAGCGCAGTTGTTCAGGCCGTTCACTCGAGTATATCGGGTGTCAAGTTCTCGCTCGGCCTCCGATCCGACCAAAACAGATCGGACGACCGTCCTCAGATCAGTTCCGTCGACGTCGCAGGACCGAAAACCTCACGATAGACTCCTTTATAGGAGGCTATTACCTGACACTACGGGGATAGGCAACCGTTGGCCGTGCTGGCGTCGTCGCCGGTGTAATGCGAATGATCAGTGCGTCGATAAGCTAAGAAACCGTGCAGCCCACTGACTGTGAGCGTGCCTTATGCTGAAGAAAATATGCCTTACTCTATATCGCTTTCGTGCGGTAACATTTTCATCAAACACTTCTACATGAGAGACGACCACCGTGTCAATCGTCACAAGATAAAAAAAAAAAAAAAGAGAGAGACGTGTCTTTTGATATTGTAGCCTGCCTTGCAGACGACGCTCCACCGTGTATGCGGTGTGACGTTACACGAGCATTTCAAAATGGCGGTCGCTCTCGGTGGGAGGAGCCTCCGAATTCCGATTTCTATCGCTTTTTTTTTTTTTAATATGCGACACGTGCTAGGCACTAAAACTTTGCGAGTAGAATCACAGAACTGTATATTATTCACAGAAGTATAAAACGGTAATACGTCGAACGAGCCTGTCATCGCCCCTTTAAGAAGAAAAGAAAGCTGGGTTGGTTGTCATCCATTTTTAACAGCGCGAAAAAAATGTGTGTGTAAACGTCGTCGTCTTTTTCGCGCTGTTAAAAAATAGACAGCTCTCAGTCAGCGCTGTGTTCGTCCTTCTTTCTTATTTATTTTCTTTGGCCGTGCGCCGTTGCCCCTAAACCTATGAGCTTAAATATGCATGAGGTGAATTTTGTCTCTATTATTTTTTCTACGATTTTTGGTTCAGTCGCCATTACTGGACCCTTTCTCCTTAAATGTGTGAAGTACGGATAAGGTAATAGTAACCACTGGCCGCCTTCTGCGCTCCATCGTGTAAAAAAAAAAAAAAAAAAAACATTACAGCCGATTTGCATGGTTAATAAAGTGCGAAGTGAGTAGCGCTGCTTATCCTACTATACTTTCATCAGCATTTTTACACTTTGTTATGCTTTGGTATTAAAGGTTCTCATGTAAATGAATCAACTCTGTGTCCGTGGTTCATTATTGTTTATTTTCATTTTTTATATTTTCATGCATATGAAGGAACACAGTATTGTAATCTGTGTAGCAGTTGGATATATGGTTTACGCTAGAAACGACAGGTCCGCTTTTAAACACCAGGTCTCAAACTCTGTTATGCTGCGTAGTCTCACGTTCCAGCTGTCTTCGTAGCCGTTGTTCAGCACATCGAGCCCGATGAACCTGCGCCGTAGTACCAGACGGCCCGGCTAGATTCATAGCGACGCCAATCAAAAGCGCGGCGCTGCAGTGCTTCTTATCACCGAGCAGCCCAGTCAGCGGCTCGGAGCCGAGGTCGAAGGAGTGCCTCGCGCACGCCTCTGCAGTCCGTGAAGGCCGAGGAGCGACTGACGCTTGCGGGGAGAGTCCCAATTTCAGAGTGTGCGAGCAACACGCGGGTACTCAGCCCGGATTAACACGCGCTTGTGCATCACTGCCCGGTGACTACTGCGACGGCCGCAACTGTTTTACGCGCCACTCTCTCATTGCCTGCAGCTGTGAGGCCGCTCCGCCTTCTCATTGGCTATGACGCGCTACGCGGTGCAACACCACATAGACTCGCGGCTTCATCTCCTTTGAGCGTCAAGCTCATGGCGAGAGAGAGGGAGAGCAGTTGTCGGACCACCACCAGCGAAATCCGTGATTGCGGTCGGAAGTGGTACACACTGAAACAATTCTTCAAAGCAAGCTGTTGCTCGATGGTTTCACACGGCGACTTTTCGTTGCAGAATTTCGCACCTGGCTGTGGGTTATGCTGTGATTGGGAAGGTATTCTCTATACTCTTAAAATGTTATTTTTGACCGTGCAAAGCCTACAGTCGACGGCCATAGTGGCAGCCCCACATTGGGTTAATAAAGTCACCCGATGGAGATGACTTCTGCGAACAGGGGCACTTTGAAATACCCGCCGCAGTGGCTCGGTTGTTAAGACGCTTGGCTACCGAACGAGTCCGCGGGGGCCGTGCTTCGATGAGACGAAACGTAAAGGTGTCCGTGTGCTGTGCGATGTCAGTGCATGGTAATGATCTCCAGGTGGTCGAAATTTTTCCAGAGCCCTCCACTACGGCCCCTCTTTCTCTTCTCTTTTCCTTCTTTCAACTTCACCTTCCTCCGTTATTTTATGGCGCGGTATAGGTGTCCATGGAAAATGTGTGACAGATGCTACGCCTTTGCTTTCCTATGAACCAATTTGCATACATTTTTATTACTCGCAAAGATCAGTCGTAGCTCAGAAGACTTGCACAGGAGGATAGAAGAACCTTGCTTCTAGATAACTAGTTTTAAGCGAAAGCTTTACTGAGTTTGCTAGGGATTTGGCAGCCAGAGTCGAGACGGTAGCCAACTACTTTACTGACATCGGTCAGCCTTCATAGTAGTAAAGGAGCAAATTAGCACAGTCTATGTCTGACACTGCTTTCGCGTGCATAACCTGGCATGTCAAGCCACGCCAATGTTTTTACCTGCCATCAAGTGGGATGCCACAGTGGGCAATACGATAGCTGCAGATTCGTGTGTAATATCTCTGATTCTGTGGTGCTTATAAAGAATACTTACACGTGGGGCTGCCGCTGCACGCATACAAAAAAGAACCTATGAAAACAAAGTCAGCGTTGTGAGATCAAGCTCTACTGTTCCTTTAAACTTCCAGTGTGGTCATGATGAGCGCGTTAAGAAGGCCCATAACCATTGCACTGGTTCCGCGCTGCGACAAGCATCGATATTAGAGTGTGCTTGTCTCAGCCTGCAAAAGACAGCGGAGTGAGATGCCGCAATCTAAAGAAACGGACGCTGCGCAGTCTTTCTTTCCCCGCATTTCAGGGTAGTTTAACGGAATTGTTCGATAGTTAGCCCTTCCACATCGTTCCCTTTTTCCCTCTTTCTCTCCCTCTATCTCAGCACGGAATGTACAGCTCTTTGCCAACTGCACCCCGATGACGACCGCCCAAAAGCATGGCGGGACAAACATGGAAAACGTCATAATCTTTTCAGCAGTCGCCAATGTCATTGTATTAAAGATCTTCATATGATAGTCACATCTACTGCGTAATAACGGGGACATGCACAGCGGCCCTTTCAAACATATGAGAGACCGCCGACATCCTCAACGTAATATCGCATCACAAGCGGAGCACGATCCAGAACTAGCTTATGGTCATGCAGACTTAACGACACTCTTGATATCATGAAGTTCACTCGCTGTCTTTCATCATTCGCTCTTTTTATTTTTTCTCGTAAGCTGTTCAAGTCAGCGTTGGGTATTGCGTGAAAACGGAAATTTCGACTCATGCCGGTTACTTGCTCGGCGGTGGCATTTCGTTGAATGCTGCTTGCCGGCATTACATACCCAGCAGGCAGCAAAGCCTAATCTTGTTTTCGCAGGTGCCGGCTTTATTTACCTTGTTGGGCTTTGATTTTGTTTCTTAAATGCACTCGCTTCCTCCACTTTCTATTTTCACTCCAGGTTTTGATCCACGCGGAACTCTGCTCTGACGAGTTTTGCGAAACTTAGCGGCGAAGCTTTCCGCGGCTGGATTATTTCTGGGCGCCAGAAATTGCCAGCATGCATAAGCCGCCAGCTCCACGATTCTAGCACTCGTCGGCTGCCCATTGTGTTAGGTTCCATGTTTTTATTTCTTTCTTTAAGCGATTTAGACGTTCTCATTTCGGTCGGTACTATATGTCCTCTGCAAACAGAAATGTTTGACCTAGTTATAATGTCGTTACTAACACTGCACATTCATTTTGAGTTTGATAGATTGGATGACATGATATTAATACTATATTATTCCCTTTCATAAGAGAATTAAACACTTTGTTATTTAGTTCCTCTTTAGCTCTTCTGCTTCACTGGGAGTTAAAGTAGTTTATTTTACTAATTGGTCGGCAGAGTGGTTGGTGTTTCATTATTCATTAGTTGATGTATGGCTTCAAGCAATAACCTCGGTGATAATTGCTTTGGTTTAGAGAGTTTAACGTCCCAAAACAAATCAGGCTATGAGGTACGAAGTAGTGGAGGGCTCTGGAGATTTCAATCACCTGGGACTCAACGCGCTTTGAGTTGCGCAATTGATACGCGCACCTTTGTTTTTCTTCTTCACTGAAAAGCGGCTGCCACGCAAATTGAACTGCAATTATCGCCAAGCCATTGCTTGGTATAATAACTTTTTATTAACTTTGTGCTAAGGACAATTCGTTTACTTAGTTTGTTAGCCTGCTTGTCTCTTAATCATAATGGAATTTATCGATTAACTGCTTCGTTACACTTCGAGCTGTTTGAGAAAAACAAAAATGCTGAAGCATATAAGACTTCTTAGGTGTGATAGTGCGAAAACATTAATTGCTGCGCCACAGCTCAATTTTGTCTTCTAATCTGACCGCCTTTGAATAGGCTGTATTCGAGAATTACGGTTTCACAATAGCGAACATATCATCATCATAAGCCTCACTATAACCACTGCAGGGCGAAAGCCTCTCCCATATTTCTCCAATTAACCCGGTTCTGTGCTAGCTGCATGCATCCACTTGACCCCCGCGAACTTCTTAACCTCATCCGCCCACCTAACTTTCTGCCGCCCCCTGCTACGCATTCCTTCCCTTGGAATCCAGTTTGTTACCCTAAGCGACCATCGGTTATCCTCTCTTCGCCCTACATGTCCTGCCCATGTTCATTTCTTCTTCTTGATTTCTACTAGAATTTCAGTAACTTGAGTTATTTCTCTGACCCACTCTGCACGCTTCCTATCTCTTAATGTTACCCCTACCATTTTTCGTTCCATAGCCCTCTGGGTTATCCTCAACTTAAGTAGAACCCTCTTGGTTAGCCTCTACGTTTCAGCCCCATACGTGAGTACAGGTAAGATGCAAGTTGCAACTGTTGTATACTTTCCTCTTGAGCGATACCGATAAGCTGCTAGTCATAATCTGCGAGGTGCTTGCCAAATGCGCTCCATCCCAATCTTATCCTTCTTGTTATTTCCTTTTCATGGTCCGGATCTGCGGTTACTACCTGTCCTAAGTAGACATATTCGCCTCCTACTACCAGTGCTTCGCTACCTAACGTAAACTGCTGTTCCTTCCCGAGGCTGTTGAACATTACCTTAGTCTTCTGCATATTGAGTTTTAAGCCTACATTTCTACTTTTCCTGTCTAGGTCATCAATCATTATTTGCAGTTCATCCCCCGAGTTACCTAGCAGGGCAATGTCATCAACAAATCGCAGATTACTGAAGTATTTTCCATCTACCCTTATCCCTAACTTCTTCCATTCCGTCTCTGAATACTTCCTCTAAGCAAGCTGTGAATAGTACCGGGGAGATCGTGTCTCCTTGCCTAACACCTTTTTTTATGGGAATTTTATTACTTTCTTTATGCAGAACTATGGTTGCTGTGCAGCCACTATATATATCTTAAAGTACTTTCACGTACGGCTCGTCTACCCCCTGATTTCGTAACGCCTGCATCACCGCCGAGGTTTCAACTGAGTCAAATGCTTTTTCGTAATCAATGAATGCTATGTACAAGGGCTTGTTATATTCCGAGCATTTTTCTTTCACCTGGTTGATGGTATGGATATGATCGATAGTAGAGTACCGTTTCCGAAAACCTGCTTGATCCTTTGCTTGATTGCAGTCTAAGGTTGTCCTGATTCTATTAGCGATTGCCTTAGTAAATACCTTATACGTAACAGACAGTAAGCTGATTGGTCTGTAATTTTTAAGGTCCTTAGGGTCCCCTTTCTTATGAATGAGGATAATGTTTGCATTCTTCCATGGTTCTGGTACCGTTCATGACACCAGGCACTGTGGCCAGTTTTTCTAGCACGATATCCCCCCCGTACTTTAATAAATCTGTAGTTATCTGATCCTCTCCAGCTGATTTTCCCCTTTTCATAGCTTCTAATACTTTCTTGATCTTGTCCTTTGTAACTGGTGGAACTTATAACTGTTTTTCCCTACCGCCAATCTCATTACAGTCCTGACTACTTTGGCTACTGTAGAGATCTTTATAGAACTCCTAGGCTACCTTGACTATCTTGTCCATATTCGTGATGACGTTGCCTGCCTTGTCCCTTATCGCATACATCTGGTTTTTGTCTATGCCCAATTTCTTCTTTACCGCTTTGAGGCTTCCCCCGTTCTTTATAGCGTGCTCAATTTCCTCCATGTTATACTTTCGTATATCGGCCATTTGCGCTTATTGATTAGTTTTGATATCTCGGCCAATTCTATCTGGTCTGTTGGGTTGGCAGCTTTTATACTCTGGCGTTTCTTAATCAAATCTTTCGTCTCCTTAGACAGCGTACCGGTATCCTCTCTAACTATCCTACCGCCTACTTCTACAACGCACTCAGTAATGATATCTCTGAAATTATTGTTCATTGCTTCTATGGTAATGTCGCCATCCTCGGTTAGAGCTCAATATCTATTCTGTAGCGAGATCTTGAACTCTTCTGCCCCCCCCCCCCCCTCACCGCTAATTCGTTGATGGGTTTCTTTCATACTAATCTGTTGCGTTCCTTCTGCAGATTTAGGCTAATTCGGGACCTCACCATCCTGTGGTCACTGCACCTTCCCGATTACCTCTATATCTTGCATAATGGCGGGGGTTGAACACAGTATGAAGTCAATTTCATTTTTAGTCTCCTCGTTAGGACTTTTCCATGTCCATTTCCGGTTCTTCCGTTTGCTGAAGAAGGTATCCATGATTCTTAAGTTATTGCGCTCTGCAGACTCAACTCCCCCCTGCTATTCCTAGAGCCAATGCCATAGTCACCGACTGCCTGGTCTCCTGCCTGCTTTTTCCCTACTTTGGCATTGAAGTCTCCCATTAGTACAGTATACTTCGTCTTTGCTCTTCGCATTGCTGATTCTACATCTTCGTAGAAGCTTTCAACTGCCTGGTCATCATAACTACATGTATGTGCATAGGCCTGTACAACCTTCAATTTATACCGCTTATTAAATCTAATTACGATGCCTGCCACCCTCTCATTAATACTATAGAATTCATCTATATTACCCACTATATACTTATTGACAAGGAAACCTACTCCTAGTTCTCGCCTCTCTGGTAAACCTCGATATATATATATATATATATATATATATATATATATATATATATATATATATATATATATATATATATATATATATATATATATATATATATATATATATATATATACGGCAAACGGCACGGCAAACGGCCCCTGCCGTTTGTCGTGCTTACTGTTGAAGCTGGCTCTAGCGTCATGGCCATCATCAATGCGTTCAACTGCCCGTTCTCTTCGTGGTGAGTGTCTGGGACACGTCCAACCTTTTGCCTCGATTCTCGAATGTGACAACTGCGATGATACCCCTTGCAATATACCGGTTGCTGCGCTTACTGCTACTTCTGCTGACTCATCTCCAGTAGACATATTCCCCAGCTCTATTGACAATAAGCTCACGCCGACTCAACAGACCCAGCTTCTTGCCCTGCTTAACCTGTTCCGTGCCTCCTTTGATTTGTCACATCATAATTTAGGCCGCACATCGGTTGTTACAAATCGGATCAACACCGGTACCCATTTGTCCCTGCGCCAGCTACCTTACCGCGTTTCCGCGACCGAACGTCAAATCATCGATGAACAAGTGGCCGACATGCTTAAGCGTGGCGTCATTCAACCTTCGCACAGTCCTTGGGCCTCTCCCGTCGTTCTTGTCACCGAAAAAGACGGCTCCATCCGCTTTTGCGTTGACTATCGGCGCTTGAACAAAATCACCCGTAAGGACGTTTATCTTTACCGCGTATTGTCGACGCTCTTGACTGTTTACAAGGCGCAGAATTTTTCTCATCCTTGGACCTTCGTTTTGGATACTGCCAAGTCCCGCTTGCCGATGCAGACCGTGCCAAGACAGCTTTCATGACACCAGACGGACTGCACGAATTCAACGTCATGCTGTTCGGACTGTGTAATGCACCTACCACGTTCGAGCGCATGATGGACAGCGTATTGCGCGGCCTCAAGTGGTAGACCTGCTTGTGCTATTTGGACGACATTGTTGTTTTCTCGCCGAATTTCCTGACGCATCTCGCTGGATTCAAACCCGTTTTGGAATGCATCCTGGACTCCAACTAAATTTAAATAAATGTCACTTTGCCGCACGCCAATTGACAATTTCGGGCCATTATGTTTCTAAGAACGGTGTGCTCCCCGATCCAGCTAAACTTCGTGCTGTCACTACGTTCCCAAAACCACCCACGATGAAGGAACTCGGAAGTTTCATAGGCCTGTGCTCTTATTTCCGACGGTTCATCCGCAATTTTGCTTCCATCATCGCGCCTTTGACAACCCTCCTTCGTGGAAGCAACGACTTCTCCGGCTGGTGTCTGCCTGTGACGAGGCGTTTAGTACACTGCGCCGATTGCTTACCTCGCCGTCCATATTGCGGCATTTTAACCTTGAGATCCACACTGATGCAAGCGGCACAGGTATCGGTGCTATTCTAGCGGAACGCAAACCCGGGTGTGCTGCTATGTGCTGACTATGTCAAGGTGCGGCTCGCCTACGCGAGCCGCACCTTGACGAAGCCGGAGCTAAACTACTCAGTTACGGAGATGGAGTGCCTAGCTATAGTTGGGGCGATAGGGAGATCCCGCCCTTATGTGTACGGCCGACCCTTCGAAGTCGTTAAGGACCACCATTATCTGTGTTGGCTGTCTTGCCTCAAGGATCCAACTGGCCGCCTCGCTCGCTGGGCATTACGGCTTCAAGAATACGATATTCGTGTTGTGTATCGATCTGGAAGGAAGCATAACGACGCTGACGCACTATCTCGCCCGCTGAAAGTGTTTCCGATTCCCCCATTGACTGCAGTTCCTTGTGTTTGACCAACATGGCAGTCGAGCTGCCCTGAGATCCATGGATCGCCTCCCTTCTCGCTTTCCTTACAGCCCCTTCGCCCACTTCGACGTCTCGTGGAATTCGCCGCCAAGCTGCTCATTTTACAATTCGCGATGGCCTGTTATACTGCCGAAATTATCTATCTGTCGGACGCAGATGGCTGCTCGTCATTCCTCGACGCTTGCATTCCGAAATCTGCGCTTCATTTCACACTGACCCGCAAGCCGCTCACGCTAGCGCATTCAAGACTTACACTCAGCTTCGCTTGCGTTTCTACTGGCGCGGAAAGTACACTTACGTCTGCAAGTTCGTCCACTCCTGCCTTGATTGCCAACGCCGGAAGGTCGCCCATCGCCATTCCACCGGCCCATGCATGCCCATCAAGACCTTTCGACCGAGTCGGCATTGACCTCTACGGCCCGCTTCCCTACACTGCAACCGAAAACCGCTGGGTCATTGTAACGGTAGATCGATCATCTCACCCGTTATGCCGAAACCGCCGCTCTACCTGCTGCTACGGCACGTGATGTTGCCACCTTCATTTTACACCACTTTATCCTTCGTCACGGAGCGCCACGAGAGCTGTTGAGCGACCGTGGTCGTGCATTCTTATCTGAAGTGGTTTCCTCCCTCCTGAAGCAATGTAATATCACCCATCGCACTACTACGGCCTACCACCCGCAGACTAATGGTGTGACTGAAAGATTCAACCGAACCTTAGGCGACATGTTGTCGATGTACGTAGCTGCCGACAATTCCAACTGGGACACATTGCCACCCCGCTACGCAGACCACTACGAGATTCTCGCCATTTTTCCTATTATATGGACCTGAGCCATCTTCGCCACTCGACACCATACTTCCTTACCGGCCCGATTCTTCTGAAGCCACCAGTGTGTCTGAAGCCTCGAGATACGCTGAGGACTGCAGGAAACTCGCCCGTTCACTCACGTCTGCCGACAAAATCGTTTCGACTCAGCTCACGCCGCCGATAGTTTTCTTCCGCAAGCCCGTGTTTGGCTACGTGTATCTTGTGCGTCACCTGGCCTCTCCTCCAATCTACTGCCGAGATACCAAGGACCCTACCGCGTCCTTGAGCGCACCTCACCCGTCAGTTACATTGTTGAGCCCATCACGCCACCATCCATGTTTCTCGGCTCAAACCATACTACGACCCAGACGTGTTGTTGTCCTCTTAAGTCGCCAGGATGGCTCCCTCTTCTTCTTGGGGGGCTCGCTGCCGCTGTCGCCGTCCACTGCTAGTTCAGGGCATTGCATCGAAAACATGCACGACGAGGAAGAGGGGAAAGAGCTGGGGCGTTGTGAGAAAAAATAGCACCAGGATAGACGGTGGTCGACCACTTGCGCATAGCCCGGCCGTGTGACGTCGTCAACGCTGTCTCCCACGGCATTGACGCGACGACACGGTGGTGCTACTTCCTTCCTGACGACGGACCGATTCAGCGGAAGGAATAGCGCCGGCACACCATCGTGCACGCTCTCCGGCGTGGGCGGCCGAATTTGTCACGAGGTAGCGGTGGAGGGCTTTCCCGTTTTAGACGTCTCTCCCGGCCTGCATACTCTCTCTCCTCTTTGCCCGGATGCTTTTATTATCTGCTCTACGGCGCGAACGGGTTTCTCACTACGGGTTTCACCGTAGTGGCTTGTCTCCATTGCAGCGCCTTGCTTAAACGAGTCTCGCAACGTCGCATCCCCGGCAATAACGGAAGAGAGTATCGGAGCCATTGGCCGAAGTCCAGTGACGGGAGTGATGCGACGCTCGAACGCTGTGCACTGCATCACGCGGCTCTCGCGTGTGGCCTCTGCCCTTGGGTCGGCTGCGCCGTCAAGAATGCTTTGCGTCGCAGTCTCTAGGCATTCACGCTTCGTGGAAAGGTTGCGCCGTAGGCAATGAACGCGAGTGCGCTGCCCCATCTGAAAATGGAAAGGGGGCTATCATCGCTCTTTCCTCTTATTTTGTAGCACACCTCGGCCGGTGCTGACGCAGCAAGTTTGCGATAGGAATGAGGTGCTCGGCCTGATGTCTTCCTGTTCTTGTGTATACCACGGGTGGAGTTTCGTGGAAGTTACGGTTCACAATGTTAACTTGTTTTTACGCATTCAGAGGGCGAGATGCAAAATAGGAAGGCGAACAGCGTTCCCATTGGCTACATAGTGGAGAAGACGGAGAAGATGGAGAGAAACGGGAAGAGAAAAGGGAGGAATGGTGGGGAAAGGGTGACTTCCAAGCTGGTCTGGGACAATACACGGTTCAATGCTCAAAATTAGAGGAATGTATAACTAAATTCAAATATTATAGGTAAACCTTGCGGGCCTTTAACATTGAAAATTGACCTACGGCTGACGTCATGATCGTTGATGCAAATTTGTTTTGCGAAGTATCTACTGAAACAACACATGAAAGTTGCCTAGAGGACAGGCCCAGACGCATATAAATGCACACAAATTTCACATCGCCTGCGAAATATGGCGGCTTCAAGCAGAGATTTGTGGCAGAGGCTGGACGAGGGTAGTTTTAATGCGTGCGCGCTGTGCCGGTGTCCAAACTATATTTGCAACTGCGACTGGCGGAGTTGTCCGAGGTATTGCGCATCATGTGGTCGGTGAGGGAGAAGGTGAGCATGGGTTAACATATGATACATGGTGTCCTGGTGAGGCAGGGAAAATTCGCGTGCTATAGGCACATTGGCTCACTGACAACTCATAGAGGATGGCATTTCGCTAGTTCGTGGAGACGTTTTGGTTCCTGTGTGTCTCATATTCGTCTAGCCATACAAATGGTGCGAACTAGATTTAACAAATAGTGATTGTTCTTGTAGATAAAAAAAAGGGACGAACCCAGATGACAGCTGCACTGCATATGTAGTCACCGGAAAAGGGAAGCTTAAGCACATGGCACTAGTTAGCATGAGATCAACTTTGGGTCTATCGTGCTAATAGGCTTGCTAGATGTCTCTCTCTATTGTTCTCGTCTTTTTTTCTTTTTTTTTTTTGACACGGTAGTTTTTGTTTTTTTCTCAGACGCCTTTATTGAAGGTTCACTTCACTTTTGGTTAGTAGTTGTGGTTTCAAGGTCAGGATTCGGGAAAAAGATCTCCGAAATCAGTGGTTAGGGACCTTCATGGTAGCACACTTAGCTTCTTCGATTTACCAACCTCGGGCAGCCCGCTGGCTGCCAGAAGATCCACTTCTGACAGGAAGTGGCACTGAGGAGGAGTGGCACCATGTGACACATGGGCTGGCAGTCACTGGTACCCAATCCGAGAGTACGTTCACGGCGATATAGTCACGGCGGCAAGATACAATGCGCGGTAGCCGCCTCGAACTGCTTTCCGCTAATGTTACGTCGGTTACGTTGTTCACCGATGTATTACGTGCGGGAGCTGCAAACGTTTTATCATGAGCGGCCGAAAACGGCATAACGCTCCTCGCGCTTTGGGACGACGCAAGCATGTGCACTTGTGTGGGTTGTGAAGCGAACTTCGAGAGGTTTTCAAAACTACGCTTTACAGCTTTTCATTTGGCGCCGTATCTGAGGAGTTTCGCTCACTTTTCTCGCATTATTCGTCCTCAGATTGGCGTATCTGTCGACTACGCACATTATGATTGCAGAGCTGTGATTGACTAATCTGAGGCGCTTTGCAGGGGTTATCTGTTAAAGCGGATATTTTGCGTAGTGTGCGACACCACCAACCCCGAGCGTCCACTTTTTGATGTGCTTTCATGCAGATTTTCGCTCGATGAGCAAGGCTTTCACCCTGAAAGACGTCAGAGATGACGTACACCATCCGAAACGAGCACCTGCGCTGCCCTCGAGATAGAACAAAACTTCGCAAGGAGCACCACGGTCCCTCTAGCCCGTGTAAAAATGGCCGCACACGCCCACACTTCCATATCACCTGTCCGTTCTCTACTAGCTGCCCGACTGCTGCCCTGCGCAGCTATCACAAAATCGTGCTGGTGAGTATGGCTACAGTGGCCAGTATAGGGTTTCTAGCCACTGTAGTATGGCAGGCATGCGGGCAGCCTGAAACCAACGTGTTACGGCAGCAACAGGAAGTGGCCGGAGCGGCCCGAGAAAAAACGAACGGCTGGCTCAGCGCTCGGGCGACCCGCGGGAAGCCCGCGGGCTGCCAGACGTGGATAATAGAAGAAACCCACTATAAAATTATAGATCTGCTTAACGAATCTTATGCGGGCAATGCAGAGGCGTTGGGTTTTGATGCACTGCGTGCGAACGGAAGTGGATTGAGACAACGGCATGCAAAGCAGCGTGGTGGAGTGGCAGTAAAACATACGGGATGACAGGCTGGTTTAATGCAGTGGCCAGCAAGCTGGCCTGTTCATGCCGTAGCGGGCCGGAACCCTGTCGCGACCATATTTATTTTATTTATTTCAAGGTCAGACTCAGGCTAACAGATTTTGTTTTAGACTGGAAGTCTTAGAACCAGTGCACTAGAAATAATTCCCCGTGTGCAAATTGATGTGTGAAGGAGTCCCCAACAGGCCGCTGAAGGGGGTTACTAACGCTACCGCGTCATATCCTTAAATGGGAGCGTACCTGTGACCCGAACATATTTAGAAGGTGCGCTAACATCGCACTGCACGCGTACGTTTTCTTTCTTTTTTTTTTTTACGTTCAGCATCCAAGGAAATATAGCCAAAGCGTCTGGAGTTTGATGTCATGAGCTCGAGCTCAGCAGAAGTAAAATATTGAAAAAAAAAATACATTCCTTGTTTGAGCTAATAGAATATGCTAACTGAGCCTCGCTTAAGCTTAATCCCAGTGCCACTGACCCGGCCGCTTTTCAATGGAGGCAAAACGCGGAAGGCAGCCGAGTGCTATGCGCGATGTCAATGCACGTTAAGATTCGTTATTCCGGAAGCGTCCCGTACGGCACCTTTTCGTCTCTCATTTTCTTTTAAACGGTGCCTTCCATCATTATGCGGTTGAGGTTTCCTGGAAGAATTTTGGCAGCCTGCACGTGTCTTCGCCTAAAAGGCAGGCAATTTTCAATGTGATTTCAAAATAAAACAAATTTCTACCGCGCGATGGGTCACTCAGCCCATACATCGTACACCGTGTTCTGCACAAAACTTTCCTCGTTGTTTAGCATAGAAGATTGCTTCATTCGGCAACAATGTTTTGCATGACAGATCTCGCATGGAGCAAAGGCGGAGCTCGCGGGAGGCAGTAGAGCCGAGCAAAGGCGGTATCATTATCCGTGCTCATCCACTCGTTGCTTTCTGTTCGTTACCAACGAGGCCGATTAAGGCACTCTCTTTAAGTTAAAATTAGACGCACGTGCTTGCACTCAGAGGCTAAAGTGGTAGAGAAAAACGAAGTTACTACCTGCTGATATAGGAGCGGTCTAAGTCATGAAGAATCCTTCTTTAATTCTATATTTTGTTTTCTCCGGAAGTGCTACCGCCTACTGAGGAGCATGCTGGCTAGAAAGAGCAGAAGGCTATTTCCTGCCACCACGGACGCATCTGAATTAAGACGTCCTTCCATTCATCGTAGACAGGCGCTGTGAATTGCCAGCCGCAAACTCGTTCGGTACCCGCTCCCCTCTTTCCAGTAGCGTGGAAAGGATAAATATGGAGGTTGGTGGAACTCGTTAATTACGAGCAAGCCAGCGCAGCAGCGCCCTGCCATCGCCACTGCGTTTGTCGGAGAGAAACTGCCGCCAACATGCGAGCGAAAATGCAGCACGTGTTCGCGCGTGTGTGTGCAGGAACGCACCCTTTACTTCCTGCTTGAATTGTATTTGTTTTACTTATTAAGGTCTTATATGGCTCATGAGACGAGTTCTTGTTCTCGGAACTTTACACAGAAGTTGTCCGCATGAAGTGGTGAAGAAAGTTTTGAGGTAATAAGTTTCAAAGTATGGTCAAGGGTTCTTTTCCTAAATTAAGGGTTGGATTAGAACCCCGGGTAGCGTCTAGGGTTTGAGTCCCAAAATAGGTAGTGGGTTCGACTCCTCTCTGGAACACACGTCACAGTTGCCAACTATGACGCCAGCCGTTGTTGAGCCACCGAAGCAAATACTCCTGTGCCAGGGTTCCTTGCCCTTAACCTCGTATGACGCGCCATTCGCTCTTATAAGGCATCACTAGCAGGCCTACATGTGGTGCCAGATTTATCTTCCTTCCTATTGTGACGCAATCTTTCTTTGCTCAGCATTCCAGGTGGTGGTAAACAATTTCTCTCTCTCATTAGCATACACCTGCTAGTATGGGGATTGAAACGAAATTATGTGCCTTCCGTTATTCGCCATAATTGCTTGGTCACTTCCCTCGATCGAGGTTCAGCGCACGCTCCCGTGATGAAAAATAGAACGAAGCCATACGACCACCCGCCGGCCTCAGCTCCAGCGAAACCCCTCCTCATCCCCGCTAAATTACACTATGGCCCCCCGCCAAACATATAAGATCTGGCATGGAACTGCAGGGTCTACCGCCGGAAACGGGGGAATCTCCAACAGTTCATTCAAGCATCCTCTGCTCCTCCAGATATACTTGCCCTACAGGAGACGCATGGTGCCACAAAACTTCCCGGGTACAAGGCTTATGCACCACCGCATGCCACACATTTCAACACCACCCTCCTAATTCAACGTAATCTTACAGCGATCCAACATACAATCGAAGGCGTCGACCATGCTCTGATAGAGCTTTTGCCACATCCAAGCATTTTCATCTTCGACAACACAAATTTGGCTTTCTCTTATCAAAGACTTAAAATCGCGCAGCACCACGTGTTGATTATATAGTAGGATAGTTTAACGCACCCCACACAGCCTGGGGCTATCGCAAGGACAGCGCCAAGGGCAGAGATTTATGGCTACATTTACAACAGCTGGGCTTCACGCTGGTTACTGACCCGCATACCTCGACCCGGTTGGGTTAATAGTGTCTCAGTAGATACAACCCCGACCTTACTTTCTGCCGAAATATACATCTAGAACAGTGGAACAATACAGGGGAAATCACGCTAGTAATCACTACATTATATCTACTATCTTTACCTCTGAATCTTACCGAAGGAAACAGCATAAAACTCTCCTCACTGACTGGGACAGATTCCGCACCTTCCGTGACCAAACAGCACAATCCACAATCGAGAACCTGGACGAGTGGGTTGCCGCCCTTCGAGAGGATATTGCCCACCACACTAAGGAGACCCCAGAAGAAATAAACGAAACAACACCAGACAAACACCTCCTGTGACAGGCCATAAATTCAAGCCAAGCACGCTGGAAGTCGCAGAGGCACAACCGCGCCCTGAAATTGAAAATTGCGTAGCTTGATCAACGTATTGAGGAGTACACCCAAAATCTAGCCCACCAACTATGGGGACAGGTATGAGATAATATGCAAGGGCAGTTAGGACTTGCTCGCACTTGAAACTTACTGCGGTACCTTCTTGACCCAGCCAACTCCAAATCTACCCAATTAGACAGCCCGGCAACCCTAATGCACAAATACCAGGGAACCGACGGAGATCTCCTCCGAGACCTACAAACAATATACATAAGCTCCCATCCCTCTGTCACCCTTCCAACGTATGCGAGGCCTGCAAATCCAGAACTTGACGCCACTTTCACCGAGGCCGAAGTACGCTTCCCCATAACAGCTTCGCGTAAACTCTGCTCCCGGTGCGGACGGTGTTACTAACAAATTTCTACGAAACTTGGACGACGTGTCAATTACAGCACTTAAAAATTACATGAATGAATTTTGGGTGGAAGGCCGAATTCCCGCAGCATATGCGAGGTAACATTCATACCTAAACTCGACAAACGGCTAGTCCTTGAAAATCTCAGGCCCATATCTCTAACGTTATGTATAGAAAACCTAATGGAGCATGTTATCCTCAATCGCCTCCACACCTATGTCGAGGATCGCCATATCCTACCACCCACAAGGTTGGGCTTCCGTTCTCGACTCTCAGCACAAGATGTCATGCTGCAACTTTCCCGCCACATAATACAACCGCCCATTGGCTATTGCACCAAACCTATCCTAAGTCTAGACTTAGCCAAGGCATTCGATAATGTAGCACATGCAGCTATAACAGCCTCCATGCAATAATCCCGAGTAATAATAGTCCGAGGATCTTCAACTACGTAAGGGATTTTCTCACTGGTCGAACAGCCGAACTAAACTTTATAACCCTCAAATCTGACACTATATCACTTGGCAGCCGCGGAACCCCACAAGTGTCCGTGCTGTCCCCCTTCCTCTTTAACTTGTTCCTCTCATCACTCCTGGACGAACTGAACCGTACACCCAATTTGTCCCATACGTTATACGCTGACCACATAACGTTGTGGGTCACATCACGAAATGACGCAGAAATAGAAAAAACCCTACAACTAGCAGTGGACACCGTTACCGAATGCATAGAGAGGGTGGGTCTATCCTGCTCCCCAACCAAATCAGAACTTCTGCTCATGCGTAGTAAACCAGTCACAGGGGGCCATATTCAAATCCGGGTGCACGTTAAGGGACAACTTATACCGAAGGTGTCCGTCATATTGGTTCCTGGAATTTACATCCAGAACAACGGCCGAAACACGGAGTCCCTCAATCGCCTAAAGGCCAGCGTCTTTCAGACAGTGCGTCTCATGCGTCGGATCGCTAACCGGTATTCGGGTATGAAGGAAACTGATCTCGTCCGCCTGGTCCAGGCATATGTCATTAGTAAAATTACCTCCTTTACGTTTATTCCCTACCGGACCCATTCGAGTTTATTCCCTACCGGACCCAAGCTCGAATGGGTCCGGTAGAGCATAAACGCCAAGCTTTGAAAAAATACGATGAGCGATAGCGCAATCAAATGAATTAAGAACTGTTCAGAGTCGCATATGGTAATCCGCAGAATTCTCTGTTCACTAACGTTAAAGAATTAATTTCTTATGACTAATTATCTATTTGTAATTGTTGGATTGAGCGAAAAAGTATCAATGAAAAAGTTATCGATGTCGATTAACGGCTTGCTATACTTTGTTTCCATCAAACTAGCGTTTTATGATAATAATAATTGGTTCATAGGAAGGGAAAGGCGCAGTATCTATCACACTTGTTTCTGTGGACGCCTGAACCGCGCCGTAAGGGAAGGGATGAAGGTGCGAGTTAAAGTGGAAAGAGAGAAAGAGGAGCCGTAGTGGAGGGCTTCGAAGTAATTTCGACCACCTGGTGATCTTTAACGCGCGCTGACATCGCACAGCCCGCGGACGCCTCTTCGTTTCGCTTCCATCGAAACGCAGCCGCCGAGGTCTGGTTCGAACCCGGGTACTTCGGCACAGTATTCAGGCGTCTTACCACTGCACCACCCCGGCGGAGCATAAAGTAATTCTTTTTTTTTTCTTTTTTTTTTTTTACCAGCCGAAAACGACGCCTGGCTCAATAAAGAGAACTACCTCGTGACTGCGACGTCACTTTAAAACCCCGAAAAGCGTCCCAGATATCAAATCCGCGTTTCTGTGCCGAATTATTTAAAATAACAGGTTGTCACGTGGCAGCGTTTTTTTTTTTCTTTTTTTTGAAGGCCTATTTGTTTTGAAGACTGCAGGTAATGTAGCTCTCTCTACGAAAAGCGCTGTATCTGTCACAGTTCTTCGCGGATACCTGTACCGAGCCGCAAGGAAAAGGAGGAAGGTGGGAGTGAAATAAGAAAGAGAGAGAGGGGTTCCGTAGTAGAGGGCTATGGATCACCGCGCTACAAAAGGTTTCGCCTCATTGCACTTTAGGCGGCCAAAGTGCCCCCAACATTTTGTACTTCGAGAACAATAAGGTAGAAAATCAACGGAACTATGTGCTAATGAACGACTTTAGTAATTAGAGGTACCGCTGCTGTGAGAATGTTATTTCTCTCGAAGGACTAAAGTGCGCCACTTCACCTGCTTTTAAAGCCTAGCGGACCACATGTATTACAACACAAATGAAGACGAAGCTAAGCAGCTGAAAAGCATGAAAATAAATCAATCGAGCGTTGTTTTCCTTGGTGGGAGGGGGAGGAGTGTAGCCGGGGAAAATAGATAACGATTCCCGGAATAAGAAGCAGGCCGTTATTATTTATACAGTTCCTTTCTTTTGCGACGATTTATGCGATATTTGTTCGTAAAACACGTGACCTAGCTAGGGTTTAAGAAATTGCCTAATCAGCAACGGGCAACAAAGATGAACCGCTATGCTCAGGGCTTAGAAGAAAGGTGTGAATTTGCTCATGAACCAAAACGAGACATTTCAGCGAAGAATTCTCGCTATTCCTTAGGTTCCGAAGAATACCAGTTGTGGATCAGCCCACAACCGGTATCCTTCTATTTTGCCTTCTGTATCTTACTTGGGCGAAACTACGACAGGGTCAGAATATCCGAGAACATGACTTCCAACTACTTTGCCACGTACAAGTAATTGAGCTATGCAATTTTTTTTTTTTTTTTTAGGTATGTGCGATATTCTTCTCATCTTCTTGCTGGGGCTGCGTGAGAAAAAATACTTGCAAGCTATTTATACGACTCGGATAGTTTATTCGCACATGCCGTTTTTTCTGACTCAACTGTATAACATTAAAAAAAAAAAAGAAGAAAAGATATGAGCAATCGGTAGAGGTTGGAAAAACAAAAGATTTCAGGCGCATTCACAGACTGTGAAGTGCATCAAATGTTCCTTGCTTTCGCATACATTGCGGCGATGCTGGCTGTTCCATATGTGCGAACAGTTTGGTTATTACCAAGACAAATAGAGGCGGAACATTCGTTTGTCTGTTTATTTGTTTGTTTGTTTGTTTTTTCTGCGCAAATGGCACACATTGACGCAGGCGTTGTTGTCGTCCCCAAATCTTCGAATCGATTTTGAGTGTAGCCTTCGCGTCGTATTCCTCTCACAGCTGCTAGTTAGAAAGATCTCCCGGAAAAGATTTATTTCAGTGAAAGAAAGGCGACTTGTGAACGAAACAAATTGTGATCAGGTATATGGAAGCACAGGGAGAGCCGCCAACACCTCGAAGATGCACGTATGCAAATGAGCACAGACAAGTGAGTTTATTACATACACGGGGCACCCATTACCTTTCGGAATGGCGTCACACTCTCGCCCTCGCTCATTAGTGGCGGTGTCTTCGTCGATCAATAAGACGGACGGGGGTAAACACCAGCCAGTCAAACTGAGGACTTTTGCACGCTCGCGCATGGGAGTCGGTACTAAAGGCGCGCTGTCATTTCGCGTCCGCGGGTAAACAATCAACGCCTTGGTGTAAACGCTTCGTGAAAACTCGGAAACATTTCCCTTTCCTGTACCGACGCCCTCGCCGACAGCGCGCTTGGCTCCGTCCGAGCTGTATAGAAATCCTAGTATTCTCCAAGCGGTGTCACCCGGCCAACCTTTTTTTGGTCTCGTAGACAAATGAGGCCGGGGAGAGGCGAAGTGGAAGAGCTGGAAGGAAGAGAAGACAACGATGCGCTGGATTTCGGGAAAACCACTCTGACGTCAGTGAAAGCAGTGACGCAGTCGGGAATTTGGTAATGCCTTTTTCCTCGCAGTAATTTCCTTCATTTTTCTGCTTTCTTTGCACTATCCTCTCCGCCAACGCTAGCTGTTCGGAGCTCAGAATGGGTATCATGAGGTCGTGTGAGGAGGAGGTATTAGATGCCGACCAAAAAGCAAGAAAGGGGGCGGGATGCATGAAGTCAGTGTTTGGCGAGTTAAAAAGTCTGCTGTAGGCCGTCTTGAGTAAAGGGTGTAAGGGATGCCGTGGCTGCACGCTCTAGTTTCTTATGTTCTAACTAGCGATAATTACAAAGTTGTCAGCCTGTTGGAGACGAAAAGGAAGAAGTTTGAGGCCAGAAAAGAAAAAAACAACTGGCGCATGCAATTGACGTTTTGTTATATAATGCATTTTTTTTGCATAACCTCCGCCGAAAACTTTTCCTCAACTAGTCGACCCTGTGTTTAGACGAAGGGCGTCACTAGTTTCAAATGGGCTGTGGGCTCTTTCACAAAGCGATTTTCCCGGCTGATGTGGGTTACCCTTTTGTGTTACCAGGAACGAATACAAAATTAAACACAAACGAGCACTTTTGACGCATAAACGCTTGGGCTGTCATCATCATCTCGACTTTGGCGATTATTCTCAGGCGAAAAAAAGAATGTTTTTTTTTTCTTTTCTTTTTTCTGTTTTTGTACAATTACCTAAGAGTACGGTGCGAGTTGCTGGCGGGGCAAAGTAAAAGAAGACAGTCTTTATTTCAGCCCGATATGTAAAGGCAAAAATGTTGAAGGCGACATTCACCACCTGCTGTGGATCTGCCCAGCTCGGAAACCGACACGAATCCGGCACTTAGCGATAGCTGGCCTTTCAGCTAGCAATCCTGCCTCGTATCTCGCTTGGACGCAGGGCCAAGTCATCGCTCACTTCTAGACTTCATAAAATCAGCCAACCTTTTTCCATTCATCTAATTGTTTCCTCATTATTCATCTCATACCCTACTGACGCCTTGGCGCAATAAATATCGTTCAAAAAAAATGTTCTGGTTATCCGTTTAGTTAGTTGGATAGGTTTTGTTTTGTTCTTGTTTGTTTGTTTGTTTGTTTGTCCTCCGAACGGCAAGTCAAGCAAACTGATGTCGCTTCCGCTTACTCTGTGACTAGCAGTAGGGCAGACACAAGGGAAATGAAGGCCTAGTGGGGCAGCTGTTGGCAACTTGCGCTTATTAACCTGCATTTCCTTCCCTACCCTCGTTTCTTCTCCCTCCTGGTAGATTCTGTGCAGACTGTTTGAGCCGATACAAGACTAAATCGAAGGAGTTTGACAGGATCAGAAGGTTAAAAGAAGGAACCCAGAAGAATGTTTAAACATGATTTAGCTTTCTGGCACAAGCAAAAGAAAAATAAGTATATGAGGGCACGTTATTATTTACGAAGCTATTTTTTAGATTTCAGTTGGTGGGCACCGATAGACGAAAAAAAATGCACAGGTGATAGTACGACCCGGTGCGACGAATCGGCAGTATCGGTTGCACATCAATCGCCTTTCCGTTGCAATTTCATTACTTCTTGAAAGCAGTAATTAGTAACGTAATTTGATTTCATTTCTGCGATATTCAGCAAATTAATCAGTAATGTAATTTAATTCCTTTTCAAAAGTAATTTTGTCATGTATATTCCCCGGCGAAAACACCTTCCGAGACCTGAGGGTTCGCCGATGAAGGCACCTTCCAAGACCGGAACCCTGAATAGACTGGCTGCGAATTTTCGCTGCAAGGGGAAAATACGGCTAACGCGGTGACAAAAAATAAATAAATAAATAAAGAAGAAAAAAAGAAAATGAACGCAGTTATAAAGTGGGAAGATTTATGCATACTTATGTTACTAGGACGGGATCTATTAGGTCACAGCATTGATTTCATTTGGCCAGAGTTCATATTAACACTTTGTCGAGATCTCAATATTTTGTGCTGCTTTACTGCAGCAAAAAAAAAAATAATAATAATAAAAAATAACAGCTCGCCACAGCCTACAATGATGCAATTATGAGTTCAGAAGCCACGCAGGCCGCTTCGTGTAATATTTACTGTTTGCAACGATGAGCGCCGGATATCGACCGGAAAGCAACCACTACATCTGCCTCAGTTGGAAAGAACAGGAGAATGTTGATATGGCACTGAAACAAATAAAAACGCAAAAAAAGCACATAAGGACGGAAACACAAAAGGGGAATGAAATTCGGGTGCTTCGTCTGAATGTCGTTTAGTTGGGAAATACATGCATTCTGATTCGTTGACGGCTACTCCGTTCCTGACTCCACAAGGCGTTGCTTTACGCTTCAAGCAATTGACCTGGAAAATAAGCAAAAACTCCAGAAGCCAGAGTTATAGAGTACAGTAAAAATAGTGGATTTAACAATTCATGAGTCAGGAACTTCAGGGCTGTTTCGCGCTAAAAAACAGGCCTTACAGACTCTGGGACGCATTGTTCCAAAACGGGCGGCGCCTGTTCAGATGTTGCACGACAGTTGATGCGGGCAGTTGTGCAAGCGCTCCTTGTTTATCAAGGCCAATTTCAGCATTTCACTAGGGCACAATGGATCCTCTTGAAGCTATCAATCGAGAGGCAATAAGGGTCATCACCTGCCTTCCTCGCCTCACACCAATCATGGCACTTCAACAAAGAGGCACAGCTGAACACAATAGATGAACTGGTGCAGCAACGACGTGGTGATCGCAGGCTTAAGGCCACCCTCTCTCACGTAACATGCGCTCTGACGACTTATGCTTCGTCCCATTCAATCATACCACCGCCATTGCCAGTTCTTCCTCCTTGGCATTTTGTACAGCTGAGTGACAGCACGCCAACTGATTTACGACGACCGAGAACACAGGAACCGGCGTCGTCACTTCGCAACCGAATTATGAAACAAGACGCCCGCTTGCTGCAAGGCTTCATCGTAATTTCCGCCGACGCAAGCATCCAAGCCTGGCAAGTGACAACTGCAGTTTACTGCCCCAGCAAGTCTTCACAGAACAAGACATCAACTTTTCAATTACCGGAACCTCCATCTTCCTTTTTTGCGGAACTGCTTGCTGTGCAAGAGGCGCTTCGCTCCATGACCGCCATTTCCATGCTTTCCATTGCCCGTATTTTCATACGGATTGGTGCCCTCCAGGTGGCAACGCTACTTAGGCACATCATTAGCAGCACAGAAATCTGCCTAAACATACACAGTCTAGCGGCACGCATACCGCAGCCAATTCGTATTGAATGGACTCCGCGTGACCTTTTGTGCTCAAAGTCATGCGGATGCTGCGACCCGCCTTTCCACCTCAACCTTGACATCGCCAAACCGGATAAAATTGGATAATGCTACCCTACGTTTAACAAGAAAGGACCACCTCCGTCGCCGTACACTTGCTCTCGTACATCCGTGTACGGTAAGGCTCCTCCGCTAGCTGTCTAACCCGTGCAGAGGAGGTGGCGCTTCGAAGGATTCGAGTTGGGGTGGCCCTAACACCCGCAGTAACTCGAAAGTGGTCTCAATTTCGAGATTTGTATTCCCACCCTGTGTGCCCCATCTGCAAGTCCAGAGATACTGAAGCTTATATTCACCACCTGCTGTGGGAATGTCCAGCGCTGAAGCCGACGCGGATCCGGCACCTGGTGGCAGCTGGCCTCTCCCCCCATAATCCGTCGTCATATTCCGCTCAGACGCCGGAACCGCATCATCCTTCACTCCTCGACTTCATTACATCAGCCAACCTTTTTTCATTTAATTGATCATACCCTTCATTCTTCATAACATTCTTTTTATGCCCCGAGGCAACAGACATCACACACACACAAAAAAAAAACGTTATTTGGTGAAACGACTGCCGGAAGGAAGTGTAAATGACCAGCGAGAAGAAAAAAGAACTCTGAACAAATGAACAAAAAATAATAAAACAGTAAGGATGACATGTAATCCATGCATTCGAAGGGATTATACAGGCCGAACTGTTTTCTGGTGCCAAATTTGCATCGGCTTGCTCAGCACCCATGGGCATATACAAAACTCGTCGAGAGAATATGGCTGCGCGATAATGTGGCCATGTCGTGGTCCACGGGAAACCTGGAAACCTCCGCGTGCTCGGTCAACGCCTGAAGCGTGCACCCGCAAATTCTGGACCTGTGTACAAACTCGAAAGCGACGTCGCGCACGCAACGGCGGCTCTGCATCTCAAACACGTTAGCAGAGTAGCTTTGGGCTAAGCTCTTGCATCGCGTGTCAATACACGCCATGCTTGCGCATTCTCTCTGTTTTAAGCCAGTGGGTGCGCCCCCAGTCTCTCCTCCTCTCTGAGGAAAATACTGGTCCAAGTTTTATGTGTCCTTGCTACCCGGCTGACAAACACAGTTGTATCTGTCCGGTTCGGAGACCTTGTGAAACTGATGTTGGTGTTGAAAGCTGCAAAGCCAACTGGCCAAAAACCGCCGGCCATTGTTGCAACTGCGGTAGAGGGCAGCTAGACGTAAGCTAAATGTGAGGAAAGAACTGAATAACGCCGTCTCTTAGAACAGCAACGGCGGTCGGCAAAACGATTGTACTCTGTGGAACCAGTGTCCCACTCCTTGTCTTGGCAAAGATTGTTGGTGCCTGGACAAACTAATGACAACTCGGTCCGCCCATAGGATTGTAAGAACACACACAACCCAAGGGGTTTAGAAAGACAGTTTCTGATGAAAGTAAAACACTGTGGGAGCCTATATACACTGCTTCACTATGTCTGCGCAGCACTAGCGACAAACGTGGTCAAGTTGAAAGCTCGTTCTAATATTGCGCAGCTGGTTTTTAATGATCACTAGAGCGTTACCTGCATGGCGTACTGGCGGGGCAGTGGAAAGAACGGTTATGAAGGAAGGAGAGAGAACAAGGTAGGGAGAGAGAAAAGAAAGAAAAAGATCACAAGTTTATTTGCTTGTTTGTTTGTTTGTTTGTTTGTTTGCTTGTTTGTTTGTTTGTTTGTTTGTTTGTTTGTTTGTTTGTTTGTTTGTTTGTTTGTTTGTTTGTTTGTTTGTTTGTTTGTTTGTTTGTTTGTTTGCCAATACCGTAGGCAGCAGAACTGCCCAAGCAGTTCTTTACGCAAAGTTATTCTAGCAAGCGAGAATCTTTCGAATAAAAGTGGTAGAGGCAGCTTCGCACGATTCAGTGAAATGAGCTAATTCCTTTCCGTTCTTTTATTCATCACGCTCCTTTTAGCGCCCCCTGCTACGCCTGCGCTCAGCCTTTTTAAGCCAAGCGGCAATTTGTTTTGTTGTTTATTTAATCTGCTCATGACGTCACTTCAGTTCTGGGAAAGGCGCAGAGGGTGTTGAAGGTTTTCCGATCGAATTAGTTCAGCCATGCGGGTCCAGCCGTGCAGAGTGCCGCTGAAAGAAGTTTGGTTAGTTTGCCCGGCCGCTAGGAAGTAGAAGAGGCGAGAGGAGGCGTGCGTCCAAAGCATCCTCGCTCTCCCCTTTTTTTCCCGCACCTCAATGAACATCGCTTCTTCAGTAATTTTTCCCTCACCCAGTTCATTTGTGCCCAGTCAGTTGTGCTGGACGGCTGTACGCTCAAGGGTTTGCCTGAGCAGGAAAAAAGTGAGAATGGGGGTGCGCTCTGGACCGGCTGTGCGTGCATTTGAGTTTGTCGTGACATTAAGGGTACGTTGCCCGTCTGAAATATTTATTTATTAATTTATTTATTCGCGCACCCTGTTCCCGATGCAGCAGTGGACGTATAATGGACGCTCCAGGCGCGCCTACGTTTGGGCAGCCAAGTGTATCCTTGCCGTGCTCGTAATTCTCGCTCTTCTCTTTGTCTCCGACTTTCTACCCGTTGATAATTTCTATTTTCATTTATTCTGTCAACTAGTCCTAAACTACATCCGATTCAAGTCACACGTGTGCAGTGCGGGCGAACCATTATACACGTTAGGATAATCATGCCGGCGTATGGTGTTATCTTTTTCGTTTATTAGTTTATTTGTTACTTTGGGGAGGGAAATATTTTTCAGTAATGTTTCGATTTCGATTTGTTTCGTTTTCTTTCTTTCGTGCCTGCTGTACGCCAAGACAGCGCGGATTAGACATCGAGCCAGTGAGAAACCCCTGTCCAGTAATGCGCCAAAGCCGCGGAGTTGCAGTATTATAGTGGCCTTGCTTGCTGAGGCAACGTAAAAAAAAAAAAAAAAAAAAAAAAAAAAGGTAAGAGCGAGAAATAGAGGGAGAGAGCTGACATGTTTCTTATTACGTCAGAATCATTGACACGTTGCCAGTCTCGTTAAACATGATACAAAACTTTTACCGTCAACGCAAGCTGTTTGCAAGATACGAAAACAGGACGAAATACGATAGCAGCAACGCCCGTATTCGTCTCGTATGCCTATTTTGCGTATTACTCATCGCTCTGTTCACTCTTCATGGGTGTCACTGAAAAGAACACGCATGCCGCGGCGAATACGGACATGTTCACAAACCATACACTAAAAAGAATGCGTAAATATATATTCATCTATTTGCCTGAAACAGTCTGTATGTGACCTTCTGTACTAGTGCTTGAGGAACGAGCTAGACTGACGGCTCCAAAGGTTACGTTTTATCAGCGGGCATGACGCACAAAGTCCTGCAAACAAAATAAACAAGGATGGTTCATTAGCTCGATAAAGCGATAATTGGCTATGTCGTTGCCTTGAGCCATCAACTCTATATCTTGAGCCATCCTCCGAGCGCACACAGCTGACTACATCAGACATGCAGATGCTTATTCGCGACATCCCTGGCCAACCTCGCTTAAATGCGCGAGATACACAAAGAATGATATGTATGGCACTTTTCTTGCGGATAAGAGGAAGTAGTACGCCCTCGATTAGGGCAGACAAGGTCGCCACTTTGTTTAGTCGAATACCTTTCCTCTGCGCTGGTTATTACTATTGCTCGACGGCAGTTCGCAAGACCAACCCGGAATGCGCCAACATATCACGAGACTCCACGTTTGTTTGCCGAGTGTTATATGTTCTGATGGTCAGTCCACGTTTATTCGCTTATTTAGTGACGTCTTGAGAGTTGCGGGGAATTCAATGGCACTTCGCTAAGCAGCTAGGAGAAAATTCCCGATAATGCGAAAACGGACTCTACTCCGCGCCTGCGGTGAAGCAGTTTCCGAAACCTCGAATAAAAGTGATTTTGGGAACTTTCGGCTGCTGATACAATTGCCAGAAGTCTCAATCTTGGTTTGCTGTTTTTTTGCTATTTTTCTTCGTCTTAGCAGCTATTATTACGCTCACACCTTCTGGAAATAGAAATTCGAGTATGCGCTGACTAACACAAATAACATGCTAAAGGGTGACAGCATGTTATTGAAGGGTGAAGGGTGAAAAAAAAAAAAAAAGAGGGGTGGGAGGTGGGGAGGGGGTTTCTAATGGACATGGTATGGCGTGGGTCATCAACAAGGTGCACTACATGAAGCACATCCCCATTTACTTTAGGTAGCTCTGTGCTGCGCTAGACGAGGTAAGATAAGTTTGACCGGATTTCCTAATATTGTTGTTCACCTGGCTCTAACCTTTACCGATTTTTGTTCCATTGATACTCAGTCTGTTACCGGATACAGACCGTCGTTTACTGGCTTGCTTAATTTCCACCGAGATATCACCAACCCTCGTCTTTCCTCCGAACAAGCAAGAAGCGTGTAGTACTTTTACAGCAGCCGATGAAGGCAATGATGTCCGTTCAAATGGCTTTGAGGTTTTCTGGTGACGTTTGCGAATGGCGGATGGATGAACAAAAAAGTGTCAGGCTACTTCTCCTTAGAGGTTCGGATGCAAACATTGGTAACGCCCTAGTATTTTTACTTTATAAGCGCCAAGTGATGGCATTAAATACTTAGTTGAGAGTCAGCGCTCGTCCCGTGTCTTTCGTGTTCTTGTCCACCGTTTTTCGCGCTGTTTTACATGACGCTATAGTGCTCTAGAATATTGTGACACTCCCGAGAGCTCTTGAGAAGAGAACAGGGGGCGCGGAAGAAATCACGGCACGGAGAGCGAACCGCACGAAAATTTATGGGAGCCGAGCAGCGCCCTCTCTCTCTGCCTTCCGAAAGCTTTCGCGGCGCTCCCAAGCGGCGGTCCTCGTGCCCCGCGCCCGTAGCCAACGTGCGTCGTCGTTTTCTCATTGGGAGCCTGGCGCAGTAGCTCGGCTCGGTCGTTTTGCCGCCGCCCGCTAAGGAAACGCCGCCCGGCGCTAAGACGCGCGCGGCCCGAGCTTTCAAATGTGTCGCCCGCGCTCTAAGACGTCGTGTGGCGCAGGAAAAAGCAGCTCGCCTGCCGACGTCGCTTCGTCTACATTGTCAAGACGTGTCGTCGCCGTTTTGTGCTCTTGGTGACCGCTGCCTTGTCGTGTGCTCTCTGCCTTGGCGTCGTCTTGCCGGCCCCCTCGGTCAGGCAACGGTTGCTCACTTTCGAGGCAGAGGCAGTGTGACGTGATCCTTCGTTCTCCCTCCTCGATTTATCATCCGCGTCGAAACCTCTCTTTTGGCCGCCCTGTGGGGACTGTGCTTGAGCCTCCCGTCATTGAGACTGTTTTGTTAACACGTGCAAGAAATGTCCCAAGAAGTTTTTGTCGGCTCGTCTTCCATCGACTCAGAGTGAAAGGCGTCCAACCCTTGATGACACCACGGGTGATTGTAGAAGTGTGTCGTTAGCATTTTCAGGGCGATGTGAGTAAGTTTTAAAATTCGACGGACTCTTCGAAAGAAAGACGTTGGACGCGTGAACGTCGCAGGGAGGGAGAGGAGATCGACAAACACGGGGTTGTTTTTTTGGTTGTGCGACATCGTGCGCGAACTGGCGCTGCAGCTGCCGAGATGAGCCGGTGTCGGGTGTACGGTCCCCGTCGGTGTTCCCCCAGACCCAAGAGTCCGGGACGGGGTCTTGGGTACTGCACTTTGTCGAGCCATGCGTTTTCGTCGCACCGCTGAGAATGCCGTGGCGGCCGGCGTCAGAATGCTGAAGCGGGTGCACTCACACATGAAGGCTCGGAAGCCGGCCTTCCTCGAAGTGGGTGGCCTGTCGCAGGTAAGTGCCGTGACTTAATTGCCAAGCGTCTTGTTTTATACTGTATTTTAATCTAAATGCATCCCGGAGCTTCCGACCCCTCATTTTGCGTCCCCATGTTTCTACCTGATATTAAAAGCACACCTGCGAAGCAATAAAAGTCCGAGCTCATGTTGATAATATCGCTTTTACTTACCCAATGTATGTACCGATGTAATGAGCGTGCCTCTTACCTTTACTGTCAAAACGTCCAATGTTTTCTCAATATTTTACACCGGGAAGTGAACACACTCCAGAAATTTTCACGTGCACAAGGTGGACGGATGCATGGATAGATGATGAAGAGGAGATAAATAGCATGGTAACACTTCGCCAGTGGCAAAAGCAATGCGCATATGTAGCAGTTGCATGGTTCTAATGTTAAAATTTAGTAAACAACTTCTGATGGAAATGATTAACCTCTTCATGATGAAATATAGTTTTCTTGCTTGCTTGCTTGCTTGCTTGCTTGCTTGTGAAACAGGGGTAGCTAGGCGTTGTGGAAAGGGAATGGATACAAGTTTAACCTTGAGATCATTGTGCATTATAGCGTATTCAGACTTGCGCAGAGGTTCCGTTTGTCATTATTGATCAAAATACATTTCCCCTGTCTGGGTGGTAAATTTAAATGTACCAATTTTTATATTGATCGAGTGTACACAGAAAAACAAAATCGAACCTTTAGGTGAACTGGATGTTTCTCTGAGGCTTACTCTGAGGCTTATGTGGCCACAGTGAGCACTGTCTGTCTTGCTGTACACTTAGGCTACACAATTAACTGGCGCATTTTATGTTAAAACGTTAGAAAGATGCGCGCTATGACGCACACGTGTATGGCGAGAATATACTTTGTGCGGGCCGCTAACGCGCACTTCTTGCGCGTGTCAACTACGTTACATGCAGTGTTAATTTGGACAAATGCCAACGAGCGTGAAGCCAAACGTGTGAATATATAGTGGCGTGTTTGGTCTATAAACTCTATTCGGCATAAATATACCTTGAGCTGAAATACTTTATCACGTTATATTAACATTGCGGGCAGAGTGATAAAAGTAAGAAAATGAAAAACGCGCCTCTCAGGCAGTGCGAGCTCACAAAGTTCGTTAAAAGTGGCATTAATTTTTTTAGTCTGTTTTTGTTTAGTTTTTCACGCCTCTAAGTCACTCAAGCTTTGAGGGACACCGTGGTAGAGGGCTCTAGAAATTTGGACCACCTGATATTCTTTACCGTGCACTGACATCGCATAGTACATGGGCGCCTTGCTTTTCACTTCGATCAATTAAGAGGTCATTAAAAACTTCGTATGTATACATGAAGATCTAGTAATTTGAAGTTTAGCGGGTTAGTTACGAGAAGTACTTTTGTATTAAAGATAAGTTTAGTTTTCAGAGCGTGGCTGAAAGGCCTGCTCAACGTCCGTTTTGTGCCAACCGACGAAATTATTTTTCTTTCTTTTTTTCGTTTGTTTCGAGCGCTGAATTAAGACAAAGGTATTCAATTAATATTCTTCCTCGCCACTGCGCCACCCCGCCGGGGTGGCGCAGTGGTTACGACGCTCGACTACTGTTCCCAAGGACGCGGGATCGAATCCCGGCCTCGGCGGCAGCTTTTCGGTGGAGGCGAAAAGCAAGGCGTCCGTGTGCTGTGCGATGTCAGCGCACTTTAAAGAACCCCAGGTGGTCGAAATTTCCGGAGTCCTCCACTACGGCGTCTCTCATAGCCTGAGTTGCTTTGGGACGTTAAACCCCACAAACCAACCAACCATCTTCCTCGCTTGTCAGGCTATCTTGGTGTCTTTAACAGCCCCTCCCCCTCCTCCCTTTCCCTGCTTTCGGTCATTGTGCATGCATGCAGTTCTGGAGGCTGCTGTTTGCAGGGCCCATACATTTCTTCTTCGCGGCCAGCTTTTGACTGTGCTGCGATGGTTAGACGGCAGCTTTGCAGACAGGCTAGCATAGATAGTCGTCTATTGGAATAAAAATATATAATTCGGATGAAGAAAAGAGAATACTGAAATAAATAGATGTTAATAAACGGACAGCAGCTAAGGCTGAGTCCCGGTGCGTGCGTTGCGTGCGTACCAGCAGCGTCACTTCTTATATTGCAGTAAAATATGCTTTCATTTCTGCATAAGAAGTAAATAAATTGTACTGTTGCTCTTCTGTTTGTATTCGGGTTCTATGGCGAATACTCGGAAGGTAGCGTCATGCACCAGGCTTGGGATTACAAATATGTATCTGTACGATCGCACGTATGAACGAGAACTGCGTCAAAAAAGGATGAATGCTCCTCGCTCATGCCTGAGGGGTAAACATGCACTGCATGGTGGGAAGGCGTTGCTTCTATTGCTGTGAGTAAGCGTAATGGTCACACACACACAAAAAAATAATAGTAATGATAATCAAGCTGAGATAACGCGCGCATACGTATACCACCCTTTGTGAGAAGTGAATGTTCATGAAAGGCATTAACCAGCGCCTGCACTGCATCCGCAAGGAGGGAGGGTGACGGTAGTGGTTATTAAAAAAAAAAAAAAACGTAACCAAGGAAGGGGAAAGATATGTTCCCGCTGCGAAACGTGTCTCTTATATTTTAGACGCCAGTGAATTTCCGTGCTTCGATCCAACATGGTTCTTCATCAGTTCCTAACTCCCTTTACTCCTAGTCCCTGTTTTTCATAGCATCTCTCCTCTAACCCCAACCAGGAGACGTTGGGTGTTTTGTTTTTTCGCCAAGGAAGCGTAATTGTGCAGCTGTTCCCTCGTACTGCAGCTGCGATGTGCTTACCCTGCCTCAGGAATTACTTAATTAGGCAGGCACGGCTCCAAATTTCGGTGGTTGGTGCTGCTCTTCGGCTTCACGCGTGCAAGCGTTGCCTAATAACGACTTCTTTACCAGTACAAGTGGGGCTCCCGGAATACGCTCTGTCGCTAATATGCAGGCCTACGTCTTTCCGCTGGACAAGAAAGCCTGCGTGTGTCAGGACAGCAGCGCAACCTTCCCCGCTGACGCGTAGTGCAGCGCTGCCCGATTGCGGTGTACATTTCCGTTCGATATACGACAAGAGAGTGTAAGCGGATGCTCGTGTGACTGTGTGTGCGTGTATAGGTGGTTTTTTTTTTTTTTTCGTCCGTTTCTATATTTCTTTTTCCGTCGACTGATTTCCCTTTCAGTCGTACTATTTCTCCTTCCTTTCCTTTTGAAGAAGCCGGTTCTGATAGCGGTTGCATAATTCTGCTTTTCTTTCTTTGTTCACTCTAAATTGCGGGGAAACAAGTGTGGTTTTGCAGAGCACTGCAAGTAGCTTTCGCAGCTGCGTTAATTCGCGCCTATACATTCGAGTATGCGGTCGCACGTTCCTGTCCAGGCCGCTACTCATTCTGGAGAGTCACCCCCAGAAATATTACATTTATCTTACCTTATGGAGGACAGTAGAGTGAGTTATGCGCGTTTTGTTAACTTGATCGAACCACTAGGAGTTTGTTTACGCTTTCCTTTCCTCTCCTACAACGCAGCCAACCTGAAGCCATGCCGGACAGGCGTTATTAAGGAGCGCGTACGGTATGAAAACCGAAGGCATTTCTCTGCCGACCCGCCACGGTGTCGGTATCAATTCGCCCAGGAACAGATACCGAGTGTCCGAGTTTGAACTCGACCGTGGTGGCCGATTTACGATGGAGGCGAAGCGAGATGAAAGGGCGTCCACATGCTGTGTGATCTCAGTGCACGTTGAAGATCCTCAAGTGGTCGAAATTACTGTCTGTATCCTTTTCTGCTGCTTGCTAAGGGAAGGGCATCAAATTACTCCGCCGCCCCGCACTACGGCACCCCTCTTTCTTTCTTTATCTCTCTCTCGCTTCCTTTAATCTCTCCTTCTTCCTTCCCCTACAGCCGGTTCAGGTGTCCATGGAGGTGTGAGGCCGCTTTATAAATAATAAATGAATCGGTTTACCGGAAAGGAAAAGCGCAGTATATGCCGCACTTTTTTTCTGTGGACACCTCAACCCTTAAGGAAAAGGAAGAAGTGGGAGTGAAAGTGGAAAGAGAAAGAGGTGATTAGTGGAGGGCTACGGAGTAATTTCGACCACCCCTCAATGTGCACCGACGCCTCTCCGTTTCGCCTCCAACCAGACAACATTTTAATAATAACAATGGGTGGTGCAGTGGTAAGACACCCGACTACTGTACCGGAGTACCTGGGTTCGATCCCGGCCACCGGCGGCTGCGTTTCGATGGACGCGAAACAAAGTGGCGTCCGTGTATGGTGTGATGTCAGTTGTTGTTGTGGCTCTAGGAAGGAGCAAGTGTGACAGTTACTGCGCCTTTCCCTTCCTGTGAACCAATTTAATTTAGGAACAGATTGATTGAACGTACTTTATTGAATAGGAAGGCTCATGGCCAAGGATGGGGGTAAAAAGGAGCAGGCAGAATCTTCATTGTTTGCACAGGTCGTCACTCAAATCATATTGCTCTGACCAGGCAACTAAGGGAGCCATACTTGGCAAATATCATCTGTGTGTTAGCATCAGTTTCTAGAAGGGAACGGTAGTTCAGGCGGTAGGGGTCCGATCTCGGAGCGTCCAGTAGAAAAACATTAGCTGTGACTTAACTCCGGTTAATCCTGAGTGATTGCGAAAGCAATACCTCCCTGGCTGCGCTTGGCTCTGCTGGTGGTTTGGCATGGCTTCGCCTTTTGTGCAACTAAAGGATTTACTCTGGACATAGCAAGCCATTCTTCTCTCCGGTCCGGTGGCTCTTCTACATGGCGCTTTCTTCTGTGGTAATTATATCGCTCTGCACTATACATAGACGATTCTTCTCCATTCAGAGAGTCCATGAAACTACTCTCGCTCACTGAACTTGTAGAACGCCGCCGGGCTCGCCATTCCGCGGCATAGGCGCGTTGCTTAGCCAACCGCTCTTGCCTTTCCTCATCTGTCTCCTCGGCACGGCGCCGCCGGCGTTTGGGAGCAGCACGTCGCTCCAGCGACGCCTTGTACAACTCCTCAGACATGAATAAGCGGAGCGCGCCTGCTGCGCCCTGTCGTGACGCTGGGACTAAGTCGACCCGGCCTTCACTTGGTAGCGTGCAGAGACTCCGGGTTGATGAAGGATTGAATCTTCGAAGTTGGTAAAATATATACAAGCAGGTCTAATGGCATTTTGAGAAAACTTATTTACATGAAAAAAAAGGTATATCAGCAAAATGGCAAGCGTTAAGAGTTCATAGCGAGAAGCATCTGGATGAGCCGTTTACCCAGGGCTCAGAGCGTCATTTCGTGCTCTGCAACGTCCTCAAATCCCCTATGTCCAGCCCCTCTCTGAAGATGCTGACCAATCAGCTCCAGGGCACACCCCTCAGATATCGGCAACCAATCGAACACATCACTGCACTGATGGTCTGATGCACTTACTGGTCCAGTATTGTTTCGTCGGGCGTGGTCACTTGTTGTCGCGTACAGCTTGGGAACGGCGAGGAGGTAAATTTCGATCCTTCTGCAAAGATCCGCTATGTTGGTTCCGGCAAGTGGATTTCCTTCTCAGAAACCCAAGTGCACGTGCGCGCCACGAATACTGCTCCCAGCATTGTCGCTTTCCGCCAATTGCAACTCTTTCCTGCATTCACTGGAAATCCTCTAATGGCCGTAATCCTCATGCTCCTTTCTTCCCCTGTACGTCAGCGGACGTGTCACTCCGATCGCCTACTTTGGACAATAGGCATTCCTCACTTGACAATAGCGCCTCTCGACGGGAAGGGTGAACAGTTCAACAAAAGCTCTTCCGACTATTTCTCACAGGGCGGCGTTTCTTTGTGTTTTTCTTGACGTTCCCTTGACAGGGCCAACTTGGCAGTTGTAGGGTCACGACAAAGCCAAGCATGCTCACACAAAAAGATTCATGTGAACACGCTCACTTAGAGCCCTTGCATAAACAGCACATATCAATACCATGCCCACAGGGGCACAATAGTGCGCGCAAGCGTGGACCATGCACGGTCACAACAGCCCCGTTAAACCTTTCCTAGCGAGCGGGCCGAGGAGGCCGTCATGTTGGTAGCCGTCGCGCCGACCGAAGGAACGACTACGGCTATACTACGGCCGAAGAGACGAGTTGGGGCCCCTGCTCTCCTCTGGTCGTGACGTCACGCTGTCACGTGGTAGCCGCCGCGCCGAGCGAAGGAACGACTACGGCCGAAGAGACGAATTGGGGCCCCTTCTCTGATTGATTGATTGATTAAAACTTTAATTTCCATTGATCCCCTCTGGTCGTGACGTCACGCTGTCACATGGTCATGCGCCACGTGACAGCGTGACGTCACGAAGCGAAGGAAAGACCTCCACCGACGGCAGAAAAGTGCTAGCAGTATTGCTTTCGCAATAAAAGCAGGGCAATCCCAGAGTAGATGAGGTATGCCGCCGCGCGTTAGAGTCGTACAGTGGGGGAACGTAATCATTTCATCTGTATACTGACTGCAAAGAGAAGAAGGAAAAGAAAATGCACGGGCCTGCTACTGACTCTGTAGCGAGCCACTTCGCTGCCTCGGCCCGGTACACAGGAGGTGATGAAAGGTGGCAGTTCCTGACCCTACGGGGCTGAGATGGTAGGTCAACGCCGCTTGCGGCGGGGGCTAGCCAGCCATCGAATATTATCTGTTGTAGGCCGTCATTGCACCCGCCACTGCTTCGGTGATGGACGACGGCTGTTGTTGCGGCGCGCGTCTTTCTCTTCGTCTTCTTTTTCTTTCCTTCTCTACTTTCTCTCTTCTGTTCGCACGAGGCAGCGGACGGAGGTGGCTCAGCTGTTTCAATGGAAGCGAAACGAAGAGGCGTCCGTGTGCTGTGCGATGTCAGCGCTCGTTAAAGATCCCCAGGTGGTCGAAATTACTCCGTAGCCCTACGCTACGGCTCCTCTTTCTCTCTTTCCACTTTCACTCCCACCCTCCTCTCTTCCCTTACTGCGCGGTTGAGGTGCCCACAGAAAAAAAGTGAGACAGTTACAGCGCCTTTCCCTTCCTATAAATCAATCAATCAATGGCTCAGCTACAGAGCCAGTAGGAGGCCCGTGCGTTTTATTCTCCTTCTTCCTACAGCCACAACAACTCCGCTGCCTCGTGCGGACAGAGGGAGAGAAAAACGCGCGCCGCAACAGCCGTCGTCCACCACCGAAGCGGTGGCGTGTGCAATGACGGCCTACAACCGATAAACATTTGGTGGCAAGCTAGCCCCCGCCGCAAGCGGCGGTTACTTACATATCCCAGCCCCATCAGGGCCAGGACCAACCACCTTCCTGCCGCCCACCCTCCCCCGTCAGTGGACGTTAAAGATCCCCAGGTAGTCGAAATCCCCAGGTGGTGGGAGCTTTCACTCCCGCCGTCATTCCTTCTCTTACGGCGTGGTTCAGGTGTCCACAGAACAAGTGTGACAGATATTGCGCCTTCCCTTTCCTACCAGACTACATTTTACATTTGTTGGCCGTTCACGGTGTGCTCTGCACCCGCCACCGTTTCGGTGGTGGACGACGGCCGTTGTTGCGGCACGCGTCTTTCTCTCCCTCTTCCTTTTCTTCCTTCTCTATTTTCTCTTCTGTCTGCACGAGGCAGCGGAGGTGGCTCAGCTACAGAGCCAGTAGCGGGCCCGTGCATCTTCTTTTCCTTCTTCCTACAGCCACAGCTGTGGCTCTAATCACATTTTCGCTCAAAACGAAAATATTAGAAGGGTGTCTGCATCGTTCTGCGCAGGCCACAATTTACATCTGCCGCGATTTCCGGTATAGGCGACGCAACTGCCTGCTGACTCTCGATTCTGCACCACTAGCAGCCCCAGTAACTACAGGCTGTCGTTCCGTGAGAAGAACCAACCAGTAGCACTACTATACAATTCCATTACTTCGGCAGACACAGACGCTCCTTTTTCCACACTCCCTGAGGCCCTTTCCGCCCCATCAGCATATACCGTACCTGGCTGAGAAACTGACTCGCCGATTGCGAAGTCGTCACTGTCCCGATTCCAGAGTGACGGCCATGAGGACAACTGCAGCTCACTAAGTAAGGGGCGTCTACGCGTAAGTGTGTATGTTGGCGGGACAGGACACACCGCACTTGCGGCTGGCGTTATAGCTCCTCGATAAACGTAGAAGTAAAAACAAACGGTGCCGCCCCTCGATATGATTTGCAGTCACGAGCCTCAAGATGGCGGCATCGAAGAGCGCTTGTCTCTGTCAACGTTCCCACTGGCTTTTGTTGTTCGCGCGACGACGCGTTTTGTTTTCTTTGACAGACATACCTCTCCCCCTCTTTCCATTAAGCCTTGTTCGCTTTATTGTCCCCACCATCTCCCCCTCCCCCCCCCCCCCTACCCCGGAGGCTTTTTTTTCGCCCCGCGTTGTCAACCGTGCGACTGCTGCTGACTCGCCGGCAAGCTGAATAAGGCATCATCACAAGCGGACTATAAAAGGGAAGCGGTCCGTTCGCGAGAATCGAGAGGGAGAGTAGGGGAAAGGAAAGGGAAGCCCGCCTAAACCCACGGCGACGGAAAAAAAAAACAGTCGACGTGATTGTATCATGCGGATTCATCAAACCGAGGACCGCTCCTCTCCGCGTCGTCTGTTTAGAGACACGTCACGTACTACATGCAGAGTGTGGTATACCTGTCCGATAAGCCTGTGATTAGCGTAGAATGTGCCGCGCTCACGAGCGCACGTCAGTAGAGAGGCCTGCTGGTTTAAACAGAGCTGGCCAGACAGGAACAGTGCTGCGTGCCTTACAGCAATCATCGTTTTCCTTAAATATGCGATAGCGTGTACAGCTTATTCCGTACAAACGTGGCAGTGGCTTAGTTATGCCAGGATATACGTAGAGAGAGGTACGTTTCCCTGGCTGAGCATGCTATGGTAAGTCATGTTTATAGCTTCATATATGCTATAGGGGACACTTAGGACCACTAAAGTGGGATTAGGCGAAAACATCTGTTGCGGCACCTCTTTCTATTAAGGCGAAAGCCTTTAATAGCTGATACTGTCGTCAGTTCGCAGAAGGTGTCACACTTTCGCACGCACTCCAGATATGCGCATACGCAGCCTTCATGATAAATAACAGGAAAGAAAAGGCGCATTATCTGTCATAATTGTTGTGGCTGCAGGAAGAAAGAAAAGAAAATGCACGGCCTGCTACTGGCTTTGTAGGTAAGCCACCTCCGCTGCCTCGTACGGACAGGAGAGATTGATTGATTGATTTATAGGAAGATAAAGGCGCGGTAACTGTCTCACATGTTTTGTGGACACCTCTACCGCGTCGTAAGGGAATGAAGTGGGAGTGAAAGTGAAAAGAGAGAAAGAGCCGTAGGGGAGGGCTACGGAGTAATTTAGACCACTTGGGGATGTTAACCGTGCGCTGACATCGCACAGCACGTGGACACCTCTTCGTTTCGGTTCCATTGAATGCAGCCGCCAAGGTGGACAGGAGATTGATTGAATTATAGGAAGGCAAAGGCGCGGTAACTCGCTCACTTGTTTTCTGTGGACACCTCAACCGCACCATAAGGGAAGGGAGGAAGGTGGGAGTGAAAGTGGAAAGAGAAATAGGAGCCATAGTGGCGGGTTGCAGAGTAATTTCGACCACCTGGGATCTCTAACGTGCGCTGACATCGCACAGCACACGACGCCTCTTTGTTTCGCCTCCATCGAAACGCAGCCGCCGAGGTCGGGTTCGAACCCGGGTACTCCGGTACAGTAATCGGGCTTCTTACCACTGCACCACCCCGGCGGGGCAACAGAAAAGAGAAAGTAGAGAAGAAAGAAAAGGAAGAGGGAGAGAAAGACGCGCGCCGCAACATCCTTCGTCCACCGCCTATGCGGTGGCGGGTGCAATGGCGTCGTACAACAGATAAAAATTCGGTGGCAGGCTAGCCCCCGCCGCAAGCGGCGTTGACATACCAGTCTCAGCCCTGTAGGGTCAAGAACTGCCGCCCTTTCTTGTTCTGTGGACAACTGAACCGCGTCGTTAAGGGAGAGAGTGAATGTGGAAGGATCTGTGTTCGAGATGTGTCATATTCCGTGAGATTCCGCGAGATGTGTTCCTGCCTGGCGTTCCTGCCATCTGCAATACCATACTTTAACGCACACCAAGTACGCCACGCGGCAGGCGGGATGGTGTACCGTCCAAACACGCCGGAAAAAGTGTGACAGATACTGCGCCTTTCCTTTACTGTAAACCACTTTCAAATATATGTAGCACTGCAACGAACACCCATAATAGGGAAACGATAAGAGGCAAGCCATATCAGAGGAAGGTTAGGCTTCTTGTTGGACTGTAGGAAGAAGGAAAAGAAAATGCACGGGCTTGCTACTGGCTGTGAAGCCGAGCCACCTCCGCTACCTCGTGTGGACAGAAGACAAAATGGAGAAGAAAGAAAAAGAACAGGGGTAGAGAGACACGCGTCACAACAGCCGTCGTCCACCACCGAAGCGGTGGCGGGTGCAACGACGGTCTACCTGTAGGTTTTCGCCATTCTCCATTTAATTGTGTCTTGGGCTGAGGCGCACTGCCCCCACGCCTGTATGTAGGAACTGACGTCAAACACGGTAGGAGTAGACCGTCCCTATGTGCTCCAGCCGAACGTGTGAAGCACACGAAATGTGCCGTTGTTGTTTCTGTCGTCTATTCCTTATCTATTCTGCATAGCATCCGAGACCCTTAACTGCCTCGGAGGCTATCATACGTTCCTGCAAATGGTGTGTAGAGCTAGTGCTAACTAGAGACGCCGGCGCATGCTGCGAAATGTTGCGATTGTGGCGGCGTTGGTTTGTCAGGCACTACAACAGTGCTATTCATACCGGTTTCAATCTGTACGTTGCACAATGCGCACATTGACCTTCAGCTATGCACAAGTCGTCGGCCGGTGGCTGCGTAATGGCAGCGTACATTGCAGTTGCTAACATTTCCATCATTTCTTTACTATACGCCCATTTGATATGCTTCCTCTCTTTTTCTTTTCGTCGAACCTCGATATCGGCCACTGTAGAGCAAATACGGATACGATGACAGCGTCGTCGGCACGCAGCGTCTGCTAGCGCGCGCTGCACGATGGGGTTACACTGCACTCCCACCGTCGGTTTCCATGGCGGCACGGTGCCGCACACTCGTGTTGTGCTCGCTCCAGCGGAACGTACAGCACTGCATGAGTGGCGACCAGCAGAACGTGTGGCAGCGCACTAGTGCGCAGAAAACTCCACGAGTGCCGTCAGCCGAAGACGCCATAAGAGACATATAAGAAACCCCCTAATTTTTTCCACTCCCACCTTCCTCCTTTTCCTTCATCATCATCATCATCATCATCATCATCATCATCATCATCATCAGCCTGAATATACCCACGGCAGCTCGAAGGCCTCTTCATATTCCTCCAATTAACCCGGTCCTGTGCTAGCTGCATCCACTTGAACCCTGCGAACTTAACCTCATCCGCCCACCTAACTTTCTGTCGCCCCCTGCTACGCTTTCTTTTCCTTGGAATCCAGTTTGTTATCCTCAGCGACCATCGGGTATCCCCTTTTCGCACTAAATGTCCTGCCCATGCCCATTTCTGCTTCTTAATTTCCACTATAATGTCAGTTATTTCTCTGACCCACTCTGCACGTTTCCTATCTCTTAATGTTACCCCTACCGTTTTTCTTTCCATAGCCCTCTGCGTTGTCGTCAACTTCAGTAGAACCCTCTTTGTTACCCTCCACGTTTCAGCCCCATAGGTAGGTGCATCTAAGATGCAACTATTGTATACTTTTCTCTTGAGCGATACCGGTAAGCTGCTAGTCATAATATGCGAATGCTTGCCAAATGCGCTCCATCCCAGTCTTATCCTCCTTATTATTTCCTTTTCCTTACGACTCGGTTAAGGTGTCCGTGGAGAATTGTGACTGCTCCTCCTCTTTCCTGTAAACCAATTTGAAACGGCGCTGTTGCACTCAGTCTGCTTCTATATGGTGCGGTGTACTCGAGGAAGCGCCAAATGAATGGAGCCGCACGGACGCCTGGGAAGCCTGGCGGGGTCTTTTTTTAATTTATTCACAGGAAAGGAAAGGCGCATTTTCTGTCACACTTGTTCTGTGGACACCTGAACCGCGCCGTAAGGGAAGGGAGGAAGGTGGGAGTGAAAGCGGAAAGAGGGAAAGAGGTGTCGTAGTAGAGGGCTCTGGACTAATTTCGACCACCTGGGTACAGTGCACCTTGGGATCTTTAGCTAGCCTACCACCATATTTTTATCTGTTGTAGGCCGTCATTAGACCCGCTACCGTTTCAGTAGTGGACGACGGCATTTGCGACACGCGTTTTTCTCTCTTTCTCCTTTTTTCTTTCTTCTCTATTTTCTCTTCTGTCCGCACGAGGAGGTGCCCCGCCGGGGTGGTGCAGTGGTAAGACGCCCGACTACTGTGCCGGAGTACCCGGGTTCGAACCCGACCTCGGCGGCTGCGTTTCGATGGAGGCGAAACGAAGAGGCGTCCGTGTGCTGTGCGATGTCAGCGCACGTTAAAGATACCCAGGTGGTCGAAATTACTCCGTAGCCCTCCACTACGGCTCCTCTTTCTCTCTTTCCACTTTCATTCCCGCCTTCTCCCTTCCCTTACGAAGCGGTTGCGGTGTCCACAGAAAACAAGTGAGACAGTTACCGCGCCTTTCCCTTCCTATAAATAAATCACCTCACAGGCAACGGAGGTAGCTCAGCTACAGAGCCAGTAGCAGGCCTGTGCATTTTCTTTTCCTTCGTCCTTCAGTCGCAACAATAACACTGACATCGCCATCGCACAGCACACGGACGCCACTTCGTTTTGCCTCCGTCGAAACGCAGCCGCTGGCGGTCACCTTTGTATAGACTATAGTGAACTTATTCTAGTTCACTATGGTATAGACCAACACCGATCTATGACATAAACACGATGCGTTGGCGCTTCTGTCGCCAGGCGGGGCCGTCTGGGGGTGAAAAGTAGACAGCGCCCATAACATGAAACCGAAAGATTTCAAATAATTTCACAGGGCGCCTATGATGTCGTATTCAGTGCAGAGCAACCATGAACACCCTAGAATAGGTCGTGAAAGTATGAAATCTCATTACCGAGGCGAAGTACATATTTTTAAAACGTTATAGGTCGCCCTCCCAACTCGCACCCCGATAGAAACACATGTAAATACAACTTACCGCAACATTTTTCTCGTTTCACACAGGACCAGAAGTGGTGGCCGATCGTTTAACGTTGGCCAGCGCTTTGAAGATGTGTGTGACAAAGTATATGCTGCGTCAATGGGGATGCAATCTACGTTTAAAACCCCTCGTTGTGTAGAATCTGAGTTAGAAATGCACTGCGGTAGCCCGGCCCACACAAAATATATATAAAGAACGGATCGCAAAGAAGCTGACTTTGCGCCTATGAAAGCAGTCATTTGTTAAGAGCTGGTGCATTATTTTAAGACCATGAATATATACATGCGACAACATTTCGCGTATGACATCTCTGTAATGCATATTTATCAATAAATATATGTGCAGCGCGTTTCCAGACCAACAACTACGTCTAGGAGGCGAGCCACCCAAGCGGCTTCTTTATTTAAGTACTTTTTTGTAAACGTCTTGCACCACGCCCCGACATCATGGCGGAAGTAAAAAATAATAATAATAATTGCACGAACTGGTGACATGCACGAGTCGCGTAAGGCACTAATGATGCCGTCGAGACACGGCTCATTTTGTAAATTGAGAGGAATAAACCGTAAAATAACGGGCACGACATCATTCCTTTCTCAAAACATCGATTGTGGCTAGGTAGAGGCGGTAAGTATTAAAATGAATGCATATGTACTTGCGCCGCGATACATGCATGTGGTGAGAGTAGTAAGCAAACATTTTGAGAGGCTTCATATTCCGACGTCCGTGCACGCGTTGCATGGTCCGCACCATACGGAAAAAAAAAATAGAGACGAAACCACACAGAAAGCGCAGAACGATGTTTTAGAACAATAGCGATGCCACGAAAACAAAATAAGCGAAAAATAGTTAACTATGATGCATGCCAGTTGATGACCTTGCGCGCACTCACCTGCTTTAAAATAATTGTCCACCTTCAGGGATTTGTGCCTGGATAGTCTCTGAAGTGAAGCGACTCAGAGAAGAAATCAAGTGCACTACAATATATGTTATTCCCAATGGCGGCAGAGCGTCCGCATCCGTCGGGAGGACTTCTCAGTGTGTTTCAGACATAGAGAATGTTACCGGGTGCACACCGCCATCAATGTACAGCTTTTCATTGTAGCGCTGTTTATACGATTGCGACAAGCTTTTTATATAGTCCGACATTGCTGCAGAGCACATTACATTTCCTTACAAGTACTGCAAGTCTGACGATTTATGGGTCGGTTCAAAGCACGATAAACTGACCGCGCACACTTGCCGACGACCATGCACCACCGGCGCCGTCGCTAGCAGACGCTTCAGAGCTGGAAGCCGCCGCGGTCGGTATCGCCAGCTGCATGCGCCGTCGTCTGCTGCAATGCGCGACTCTTGTACGGTCCGCATTGTCGTACGGCATTTGACAACTGCCTTTTAAATGTAATTCTGTCTAGGATGTATCACTTGAGCAACAGTATTATCGAGGTAACTTACCTCACACGGCAGCATACCAGACTGTAAGCAAAACTGGGCGATTCGCTGCACGATCCATTTGGGGGTGTCCGGATTCACAACATATATTATTCGAGGAGTTTTAAAAGTAGACTTCCTCCGCAATGACGCAGCATACTTTGTCACACACTTCTTTAAAGCGCTGGCCAGCGTTTAACTACCGGCCATAACTTCTGGTGGCCTGCGAAACGAGAAGAATGTTGCAATAAGTTGTGTTTACATGTGTTTCTATAGGTCGCCCTCCCAACTCGCACCCCCATACGTTTAGCGGTATTTTTTTAAAATACTTCGCCTCGGTAATAAAATCTCATACTTTGACGATCTGTTCTGATATGTTCATGGTTGCTCGCGCAAAATAACGACATCATAGGTGCCCTGTGAAATGAGAAAACTGTTTTGAAATCTTTCGGTTCCATGTATTCCTATAAGCGCTAACCCTACTTTTCACCCCCAGTCTGCTGCAGCGCCGCGAGCGCCCCCTTTGTTTCTAAACACTGTGTTGGTCTATATGCGTGAATCGCCTCGTGACATCATCACCAGCCGTGATGGTACGATATGATGACGCCATATTTAGTCATGAGTAATGACTAATTAGTACTAGTATTAGTACTAGTTAATGACTATTAGGTCATTACTCAGTACTGGTTGGTGACTAGTTAGCCATTAATTAGCACTGATTAATGACTAGTTAGCCATCAGTCATTAGTACTATGCCACTGATGTAGCTCGCCAGATGTGATGTAGGAGCGGTGCGACCACGGCTCCGCCACCGCCACAGCGAAATTGCGACATTGCGGCCATTGTATCTCTCGCTACAGAAACCGCCGCCACCGTAGACGGCGATCGTGCCAGATAGGAAAATGGATGCGCTTGTCGGTACCACCCGTCTACTGTTCTAATCCTTCTCTTGCTTTCTCACATACACGAGCTATAGCACATCGCCACTGACTACCTCCTCTGTGCTCTTGTTCAAAGGTGTGCCTGTTGTCAGTGTCATGCGACAATTCTGAGAGCCTGTCCACTGCAGCCGTTAAGTGTCAATCCTGTGGCTGCTGCACTTTTATTACTGGATGTTCGCTTCAGCTAACAACAGTCGCGTAATCGCTATGGTGCTTGGCGTCACCCAAAAGGCAATGTGCCGCTTCTTATTTACTACTCCTAGCCGCTCGGTTCTCATTAGCCAGCCACTGCAACCCTTCCCCAGTTATACAACCCTTGCGGCCTCCGAGCCTCTGCTCACGAAGGTGCGTTTCTTTCCCCCCGGGGGGGGATTTTTTTCTTTTTCTTCTTCTCTCGTCCACCAACAACGCTAGCCGATACGCGCGAGTGCTGTGGGTGCAGACGTGTCCGCTCTTGTAAAACACGCCCGCTTTATTTTTATGTGCGCACAACAGAGGGTTTTGAAGTCTCTCTCTCTCTCTATCTCTCTCTCTCTCTCTCTCTCTCTCTACTGCCGGCTGCTTCGGAGTTGTTTTAGAAAAATAAATCGCGGTTCTCGTGACACCTCGTCGCTGAGCCGAGGCACGTTCCGTCAGCCACTGAAACGCAGGCGACTAACAGCTCAAGAACGGGTGCTTAGCAGTATTAGATCGTCTTTACGACACCTTGAGGGGCTTGAAGGACAAGTGACCAGAAAGGGTTTCGTTTATTCGTATACCATCAATAAAATGATTTTGGTACAGAAAGATAGTCTGGCCACCCGAGGTATAGGGCATTTTTATGTATTTTTTTCAACTGTATAGGCAAAATACAATGTCTGGTGCAGGAACAGAAGCTAAAGGCAGTTGGTGTCGCACGAGGCCTCTGTCCCTATGCTATTTGGGGTGATTCTGTTACATATATTTAAATACCAACCTTTTTTTCTACAAGGTAAAGTAAACAACACGACACCGCTCTAAAATTACAAAAACGTATCACACGTACAATAACACAAAACAGCAGATCACACATTAGATGGCATTAGCTTAATTTACATCAACATATCACAAAAAAATAATAGTTGAGTGAATGCATAAACAAAATAATCGCATTGGAAGAAGAGAGCTTTGTCGGGTTGATTGGTTCATGTTGAACGGAACGAAGAAACAGCGCTGACAGATGGGGAAAGTGGGGAGACGAAACAGACGCAGACAGACAGATGTGTCTGTCTCGTCTTCCCACCCGTCCCGTCTGTTAGCACTGTTTCTTCGTTCCGTTCAATACGCATTGCATTTGTAATTGTGAAAAGTTTACGCCTAATGTAAAATGAATACAAAAGTACGGTCACGATAAGATACAAGGTGAAATTTGTGTTACGCAAGCATTATTTTACAACAGGATGTCTAATTGTGTGTCTATTTTACACCAGAAGATAACAATAGCTCAATGATGGGCTGTGCATTCAAATTTTACAATTTCTTGAAATTTGTGCAGGGTGGCAGGTGTTTGATAGGCCATTCTTTGCTTTCCATACTTTGTCCTTACTTTTGGTGCTCGGAGTTTTCTGTTCCTGAAAAGATATTCAGCATTTACAGTGTCTTTATTTTCGTAAAATTTCTTCTAGTGTATTGTTTACAATACTTTTAGGTAATATAGTTGATCGTCCCTTAGTATACTGCGTTTCTTGAACAGAGGAGCTGTTCTTAAATTCTGCATATTTCCATGAAAAGTTTCAAAGCATCGCAAAACATTCTTTTGTGAAGTAATGTGTTTAGCGCATTTGTATCGCGTAATGGCCCCCCAAGTAATCAAGTCATACGTTAACTTGGCGAAGAGAAGGGCAAACTAAATATTCTTTTTTTAGTCAGAGGGGTATCAACTGAAATATCTGGTACAGGCGTCCAACTGTACAGGCTAATTCCATGCTTAATATGTGTACAGACTAGCTTAGGTCTTCATGAAATCAAAGCCAGAGAAACTTTTGCCACTGTGGTTTATTTATTTAGGTGTCCTCAAATTTGGCGAGATCTATTTCTTATAAGCACAATATGGTAACCTGATATTCACTGTTTCTTTTATTTCTTCTTAAGGGCGCTGGGTTGTTGTGCTACAGAGACAGCCAAGAAATCATGTTGCTGTATGGAATTAACAACGAAAATGAAGAGAAAGGGTGGGAAAATGCAATTCCTGAAAAACACCGAGCAAAATGAACAGAGCCAATGCCTTGATAAAGGCATTGTCTTCTTCCCAGACGAAGACAAGTCCTCTTGCTGAGACGTTGACTGGCGCTTTGAGGCTTCTCCTCAGTCTTTGTTCATTTTGCTTTGCGTTGTCCAACTAAAACAAGGTATTTCATCAGGATCTGAACGTTTCGCTGTTTAATTTGGCAGATTTCGCAGCAAAAACCCGGGATAAATCAAGTTGTCTGCTTTAGCCGACGGCTATAAGTCTTTACACGAGCCCCGTGACTCAGAAATCCGATTGCATCCAACATATAGCAGTTTGCCGCAACACATAACCGCGGCTATCGCAACACAAGAAGCGTTTAATTCTTCCACCAAACTTTGGCTTGGTCTATAATGATACCAGAGGAGGCTCAGGCTATGTGACGCCATAGTGGATGGCTCCATATCGTATCCACCACCTGGTGTTCTTTGACGTACACTCACATAGCACAGTATACGGGCGCCTTGCTTTTCGCCCCCATCGAAACATGGCCGCCACGCCTACCAAACTGTATTATTCGCGCAGTGTGTGCAGAAATGACAAGCTGCACGACTATTAAAGAACCTGCAATCTGGTCATTTTCGGGCGCCTTAATCATGGCGGCGGCTGTATCAGTAAAAGCCGATTTTATAAGCATATTGTTACAGGCCGGGGACTAACGATCCTATGTTTCAATGAATAAGTGAGGATGGTTTTAAATTAAAAATTGTACTTTTAATAAGAATGCATATCTGAGCTTAGAGCACGTAAGTGGTTTATTATACGACAGTAACTTCCGACAGTTTTACTGGAAGAGCCGCTCCAGTTACCAAATTAACCGCCTGGCCGTTTGCGTTGTACGCTTCTTCTACCTTCCCTTCTTGTGCTAAAAAGTTGTACAGGTCTGAGAACATCGTCTCTACTCTCTTCAATACAGAGCCGTTAGGAATACTTTGATATAGATATGTACAACTGTTAAGTTTAGGGGAAATGAACATGTTATCGTAAAATTAGCTGCTTCCGTTAACACTCTGCCAAAGACAGGGGGGCGTCCACCTATTGCACTGGAGAAGATATCACTGGGGCTTCTTATAAAAAAGCGAGCCTTTCTGCGGTCGCCTTTAAAACTAGTGGCATAGCAGTGTGCTTAGCAGAGGAGGATGTTTGGCGAGGCAACGGCGCTGAACAGGACAAGCGCAGCTTTATGCAAACAAGTTAGTATGGTTTAACGTCTCGAAGCGACTCAGGCTATGAGGGATGCTGTGGTAGAAGACTCCGGAAATTCATACTGCCTGCGTTTCATTGCTGTCAAAATGGCCTTGCTTTGCGCCTTCATCGAAAGCCGTGATTTAATCCCTCATTTTTGGGTTCATCTGTCGAGTTCCCTAACCACTGAGCAACCGCTACAAACAAGGTTTAACGGATACAAGGAACAGTGCCCAGCAATGATGATTGCCGCAAAGACGCCAACCTCAGTGGCGCGCTATAGTCGACGCTGCTGCACGAATGCAGAGCAGCGCTGACTGGGCGGGCAACAGTTAGCTGGTTGTTGCGCTTCTGTCGACAGACGTCCGCACCGACAGGCTCGCTTCCCAGCCTACGCTTGTTGTCTTTCCAGCGTCCGCCGACTGAAGACTGCACGAGCTCGTTGAAACGGAGAAACACTGGCATCGGCACAACACGGCCTTTCCACATTTTGATGACTAACGTGTTGCTGGATTGCGCTCACTCTGCCTCGTTTGCAGTCCCCGTCGCTTTTGCCATGTGTTTGCAGGCGGCCCTTTGAAGAAGGAAAGTGGAGGGGGGTGTTTTTCGACAAATGTTAGCAGTTCATTGCCGTGGAGGAATGAATATTCGATGAAAAGTCGACGCAACACGAAAAGACGACCACGACGTGGGAGACGCTTGAGTGTTCGTATTGTCCTGCTGCTACTTCGTCCTGTGTTGCTGAAGTGCTTTTATTCCACCTCTGCGTTTGTATCGGTTCTGCTGCGTCTATGCCTGCGTAAATCGTGTGCCACTTTTATCATTTAACGTAAAGCTTAATGAATAGTTAGTCCTGTGCGAGTTGCCTTCAAAACACTAGGAGTTACTGCATGCGAGAATAGTTAATACCGTCTACTTCAAACATATACCGCAGCACAATGCAATGGGAGCAAATAAAGATATGAGACAAACGATCTCTAAGGTTTGAAAGATTTATTGTGAAGTGTGCTCTATGCGCATCAAGAAGCCCTCCTCGTATGTAAGTTACGTTTTCTTTTCTTTCTTCTTTCTGTGTTCCCGGAGGCGATCATTCAGGCGCCTCCCATTTTGACCTACATACATAAATCGGCAGAAATTAACTCTCACGTGTCTGCTGTCCGCACCTTCCGTCCTCGTGTTGTACTGCGCTCCTGAAGTCACGTCACGTGCGCCGATTATCCTTTAGAAGGCACGCAAGAGTGCGCGGCCAATTGACACTGTGGTTAGTAGCCACGCATCATCGGTTGACTTACGTTTTTACAGATTGGTCCATTAACATAGGGGGGCGATAAAAGAAGCCAGATTAGGCGAAAGGTCACAGTGGCACAGGGGGGCAACTTCAAGAAACGAGGGCATGAGACTTGAGTGTATTCGCTTCAGCCTGCAATTTGATTAAAAGACGAAGACGTAGATGCAATTTTTGTTTTTAATTGCTGCAGTGTTCAATATATTCGCCGATGCATGTGAGCGTTAGGCTCCTCGTCATATCATCTCACCTTCCGCAGGGTTTCAGCATGCATATGTTTTCATGCATAAAAATGACAAGATATCGTGACACGGAACCACAGGCCAGCGTTTTCATGTAAACAACTATGCATACTTTGTCCACTACATAGGTGTGTGTGTGTGTGTGTGTGTGTGTGTGTGTGTGTGTGTGTGTGTGTGTGTGTGTGTGTGTGTGCGTGTGCGTGTGCGTGTGCGTGTGCGTGTGCGTGTGTGTGTGTGTGTGTGTGTGTGTGTGTGTGTGTGTGTGTGTGTGTGTGTGTGTGTGTGTGTGTGTGTGTGTGTGTGTGTGTGTGTGTGTGTGTGTGTGTTGAGGAGGCGAGGGAACATAGATCGTCTCGCAGGTAAGCTTGTATGCGGTAAGTGATGGGGTGAAAAACCTGTGCGATGGTGAAGTAAAAGGCGTATTCGAAACTGTCGCGGTCAAAGTAGAGGAAAGCAGCCGTATCTGCCTCCAGTTGGGACTCCCGGGAATGTTGTTGTGAGGCGGCAAGCGAAGGCAGGCAGGTGGAAAGAGCTGCTGAATGCTCCAGTTCAATTTCCATCGTCGGGGCTTCCTTTAACGTACCCTGACATCGAACGTGTTTTGCGTTCCTCCTTCACCGAGAGCTGGCAGCTGCGGCGCCGGGATTCGATCCTGTCGCCGCAGGACGACCACTGAGGATCCAGAATGTAGGAAGCGTTTAGGATCACACCCGGTGTTGTCTCTGTCACCTCACAACCCTTACGTGCGTGGAGCGTGGTGTGACAAGTGCGACGCCCTCGTGCGACCAACAGCGACAACGGAGACTTTCAGCTCGCAAAACCGATTTGTCTCGCGTGGAAGGCGACACCCGAAGGCGAAAAGCGGCCGAGGGCTGGAGCCACGGAGGCGTGACCGAGAGACGTCATCTTTTGGCAGCCGACGGCGGCGAGACGGCGCGTGTGCGGGAAACCACGACCCCATGTGCGCATTGCCGCACCGAAGGAAGCAGGACTCGGGCTGAATTCTCAAGGTTCATTCGTACATTTATGGCGCTTGGGTTTTGCTGACGGCGCGATGCAGCCGCGTAGAGCGGCCACCGCACGCGTTTGTTGTCGTTAAAACGCCTTTATCTCGTTTTTATGCCAGATGGAGACGAATGACGACCGCATATGCGCGAAAATTCGCGCCTTGACAAATGCAACAGCAGCAAACACGCCAAAAAAGAAAGAATGATAGCAGAGTAGTTGCCACTGCGTAATGAGAGAATCGGCGGTGCCTGTTTGCTGTGGTGAATGCATTGCAGTTCATTATTACGCGTCTCTAGTAAAGTACGCGCCGTGCCTCTGTGTCTGCACTATGTTACAGCGACGTCATCCGCGACGCCACTGCACGCAGTCTAATCGTCGGGATGATATCTGCGAAATCTTGCGCCAAAGGCGAACGGGGTATACCTGAAAGTGCGCTTAGCTGGCGCGGGCGCCTGAGATTTCTAGTGCAAGCAAGCATTGTGCCCCGCGGGCGTCTGGCGAGCAACAGCTTGGTACAGGTGCGTTTCATCTCACGTGGCGATGTCTACGCGCGGCAGGTGTGGTGCACCTGTCAAGCAGGGGATTTGTAACGTTGGGCATAATCCCTTACTCCACGCGGCAGTGCAGTGCAGAAGCGTGCAGAAAATGCTCGCAGCACATCTGACTGCGGAAGTCGGCGATGCTGCAAAACCGTTACGGCGGCCGTAGTGATGTTTTTTTTTTTGTTTGTGCTGGCATTCTGATCTCCAGATTTCTGATAACCATCCACACCCGGTAATCTTGCAATCGACGCGCATTACTTCAGCTGTCGAGATTGTCCCAAGATTATTTCGTACATCATGATACGCGAAACATATCATCTCTTATTTGGATACAAAGTGATAGCCATTGGTTATTTAAGTGGCTACCTCTGTTATAGTGCGAAAGCATGGGCGTTTATTCGACTTGTTTTAACTTAGTATAATTGCTGGTTTGTTGTTGATTTTTTTTTTTTTTTTTTTTTTTTTTACATGATACACCAAACGGGAATCTCTTGATGCTTTCCTTTTTCAGTCAGGATGGAGTTGTACAGTCCTCGGTTAAACGATAGCCGATAGGCGGGTTTAGTTTATCTCGAAATTATGGTTAGCCGCCATAACTATTGTAAACGCAGAAGAAGGAGATTTCTTTTTTACAGTTATACCAGCCTGTAAACAATAACTGCTTGGTAGGCTGACAAGTATTTTTGCATGGAATTCGCAGCATTTGCATTTCTGCAGGTTCATTCAGCACAGTGTCCCAGAAGTGCCCTAATCAGCTCTATTATCACAACACTGTAGGAAGTGCTGAGACATAGGTATTGGATCTAAGGAAAGAGAACAGCTGGCTACCATGTACTGAGGAAAGGGAAAAAGTGCATTTTAGCAGGTGATGTGAATGACGGGGACTGCGCGAGTGCTCTCGGAGTGCCTTTTTATGTATGGCGGTAAACCTACAGTTAATATATAGGGTTCTAAAAGGTAAATTGCATAGTTTTCACGTGCTTTGCAAAATTGCGAGAAATTGCCACTCTCAAATCCTGCGATATGAGGGTTTTCACACGAACTGGAAGCAAAAACCTTATGGACACCTATAATCTCCGCATTTAAGGGAACGACGCAATAGTCCAGGTATACCTAGGCATTTTAGGTGCCTAGGTACTTGACATACCTATGAGTATAGTGTGCCTGACTTGGCATATCCAAGGGCACTGGAAGGCTGACCCGGCGTCAGAAACCCGAGTTGCAGCCCTTCCCAACTTTCTGATAATCTATGTGGTGTGGTCGCACAAACCATAAAATAGATCAGTGTTCGGCCATGCCAGCGCCATGCTCGGGATGTTTCGCTAGCTGACGCCAACGCCGAAGCCGGGTTTTCTGCCAAACGTGCCTTTTAACGATAGCGCCTTAAAATGAGTGGACAGCTCAGCGGGATAGTGCTGCTGAGGTCAGTGTATATGCTAGCTCACTCACTGAGCGTTTCTTTTTTTTTTTTTTTTTTTTTAACGGACAACCTTACGGAGAAATGCTGTAGCTCTGAAAATCGCTCTTTTTTTATTTTCCCTGTGAAACATACCTGTCCTGTCAAGCGGTCCCGCAATAAAGCCAGAGGTGCACGAGAGATCTTTTCAATATATCTCATTCTACTTTCCGTCGTGTCAGAAGCATGGAAGACTAACGTGTGTGTTCTTTAGAGAGAATGTAGGAAGCCAGGCCGTTCGAATGTCCTCCTCGGAGAGCCTAAGGTGGTGCAACCGCTGCATGAGGGCCGTCCGCTTTTGCTAATATCGCCATCGACACGCTACAGCTGCATATCGTACATCGTGTCATCTGTCTTCGTTTGGAAGAGGTGTAGGAATCGCAGCAACTATTGGTTCGGGCAGCGCCATCTTGGAATCGTCGTACAGACGTCACCTCTTTCTTGAAAAAAAAAAAAAAAAGAAACTTACTGCTTATTTGCATCTGCCATTATTACGCCTCGTGTTCCGAAATCTGGGAAAGTTTTGCCGAAAGATCTTGGGCGTTGTTCATTCGACGAATAGTCTCCCTCGTCGTGCCTATAAGCATCCTGCAGCGATCGCTACGAAAAACGCGTGTGCCGCTTGGAGCCCCTCCCCCTTTCCTTCTTCCCTTCGTCTGGTGACAAGGGAAGAGACATGACGTCACGCGGCCGCTGAAGCGGGGCGTCGTCGCATCGGCGCGCGTGTGGCCCTGGGACGGCGAAGTCGAGTCACTGGCCCGACCGCGGCGTCAGCTCTTGAACTCGAGCCAGAACTCCGCACGAGGAATCAATGCCGCCCGCAGACAAATAGGCACCGCCTTCGCGCTCGGCTATGGAGACACTTATTCGGAGAAAAAGGAGAAGGCCGTCGGTCTGCCTTCGTATAATTAGAGGAGCCTAAAAGCGCTGCTGGGGAAAGATCCAAAAGAGGCGCGAGACAACATCGAGCTGACGTGCGCGGTGCCGAGGAAGAGAAAACGGATAAAAGATGAGAAAGGATCTGCCTTCGTGGACGGATAACGCGATGTATAATTTTAGACGTGACGTTTTTCGATATATTCAGGGAAGGTAAGAAAGGGGTGGTGGTCCGAGACTGAACCCTCGAAATTGAGAATGAACGTGGTGTTTCTCAGAATACTTTTAACGGAAACCTCGCCGGTCTCACTTTGGTGGCGCTGCTGAGCACACCGCCGAAAGCTTAGTCGACCTTCGGACGTAGTAGCTCAGCGACTGCAGCGCTCTGTTCGTGGTCACAATGGTTGAGTCGCTACCGCGGCAGGCAGGGGTGCAGATGGTGACGTTACGGTGCACGTTAAATAACCGGGGGCAGCAAGATTTATTGCGGAGGTCTACACCTCAGCGTGCCTCGTAGGTCCATCAATTAAAATCGCTGCCGCAGCAGACGACGTCTTTGAGCTTCGGACGGCTTGCGAGTCAACTGTCGGTCACTTATAGGAACTACAGCCAAGTCCAGCTGATTTATAGATTTTTTTTTTATTTTGGCGTTGGTGATGAGTGCGGATGAAAGCGAGTGAGCCTATACGGGAAGAGTGCGTAGTGTAAACAAATTGGCGCCAAGTAATTCAAAATGAAGGAACATGAGATAACAAATGGGTAAAGTGGCACCAAATGAATATGATAAATGGAGTGCGCACTTACTGCTACACCCCACGAAAGTGGTCAAAGCTGGCCCTAAGCAAGTTCGGCTAACTTCAGATACAACACGAGGAAACACCAAGCCACGCGCACGCGTGCATGCTTGCAATTGTAAGGCTACGAAACGAATAATCGTCAATTAAGAGTTATCGCCCACAACAGGCGCCCCATTACCCGGCGTAGTTCGGTGTGGCATTCTTGTTCGTATATCATTAACGCGAATTGATCGGTGCCTCGTATTTGTCACTGCTGTCGTCGCGAGGCTTCAAATCTGGCCGGTAACAACCAGATGAATAGTCGAGATTCAAGCCAAACCCTGAAGAATACCACCAGAACGATGCCGCTAAAAGGACGACAGTCGATGTAAAAAAAAAACCTGTGGCTAGGTTCTTTTTTTTTTTTTTTTGGCCCGCAGCAGGGGCTCTGGTCACTTAATACACTCCCGACGATTGCCGCTTTCTAACTCACAACCTCGAAAGCCAAGTTCTGTGCTAACAGACGACGGTGCAAGCTTGGCACTTTTCTTTTCCGCGCCGCTGCTAATGAGGACAGGGCTCTTCAGTGTTCAAGAATTTAGTTATACGCAGAAGTGGGCGGCTTACGATAAACGTATGCAAATCAATCAACTCGGCGCGATTTGGCCTGCGAATGAGGCAGACCGCCGTCAATGTCCCCCGTATGTAGCCTCCCGCGGGGTTCTCCGCATTTATTTCCTCCGAGAGGCTTCCGTATGAATTCTCCCTCCGCTCGAGACATGTGGCGCTTCCCCTTTCCGCGCACCTTCTCCTCACATTTTCATTGTTTCTTCTTTTTTTATTTTTTGGAAAGGGGTGGGCCGTTTCTGTCTCTTGGCACTGTTTCATTCGTGTTCTGCGCTGTGTCCCTGTACAGAGCAGCAGACATTCAATCTTGTCGTCGTCGCGCGCCGTCAAAGAGTATAATATTATATATACACATCAATTTGCCTCCAGTATTCGCAGTGTTTCGCTTAAAGGTGCTTGTCTGGGCGTTTTGTTACGACAAAAAGTGTCAGTTTTTGTAGAAAAACTCGGCTTATTTTCCCCCCATTTCCGTTGTTAAGGAGGGCAGTAGTGGAGCTATGATTCACGAAACCATTTCAGGCGCGCACTTCGTTCAAAGATAATTTGGCACATTTCGGTACAGAACCCTTCAATCAGTGGCAGTTCTGGACACATATCAGTCTACTGACGTCCGCAAGGTGCGCCATTTCGGGATCATTGCTCTCAGAAAGCTCCCGTAGCCACCTAAGTAAGGTTCGTGACAAACACCTCAGAATTACGCAGTTCTGTGAAGCCGAAGTGGAAAACATAATCATAATAATGAACTCCGCTTGAACTGTAAGATACTTAAGTTATTAAATATACGCAAGCAAGCAAAAATTATTGTACAAAATACGAACGCCTCTTCGTTTCGCCTCGAAGAGGAACGCGGAAGAGTCGAAGGATCAAAATATAACATTAGAGGAGGTCCCGTAGAATTATCGACCAGAAGGTAGAGCAGAATCTCGATGTCTTATTTACGGAGATAGCTGCAGAATTTGCGGCAATCAGGGCGCCACTGAGTGCGTTCACATCTAGTTCAATGAGATAGATGCGGGCTTCGCCGCGCTGGATGCCAAAATGACGCCAACAAACGGAAATATAGCTTATCATGGCCATCAAAAATAATCAGCATACTATTTGGCAGTGGAATTGTCGCGGATACACCTCGGCTAAGGCTCTACTAAGGCGTTTTAGGCCTGTAGGTCAGAGCAGCAGACAAGGGCCGCCTCCCAGTCCTCCCGGGTGGGGTTAGGGGGGATATCAGGGTTAGATGGGCAGGCCCACACCATGTGATAGATGTCCGAAGTCTCATTCGCACATTGCAAACAGCTGCCAGGCACAGCAAAGTATAATTGTAAAGGCCGAGCAGAAGCCGCTCCTTCTCCGTTGAGAGGCCTTTACATGTACGGGGATAAAGATCATGGCCAGATTGATAGTGTAGAACAATATCTGTGAATGAGTAGGCAGGAGTGAATTCGAGTTTCTGATTGTCGGGGTCGGAGGGAAATCCCGGTGAGACAGCGTGAAAGCGGCGGCGTCAGTTGCATCATTTCCCTCAAGTCCCATGTCAGCAGGAGCTCAAACAATATTCCCGCTAGCAGGGTTCCCTCGATGTGTAGACGCTAATTTGGAGAAGGCGGTAGGCTAGGTAAGGCACACAGCCTTGCTCGACGTTTTCACAGGCTCCTTGCGAGTCGGAAATTATTGTTTTAGAAGTGGAATGGGATGCAGCCAACGCACGAGAGGGCCTTTATGGTCGGCGCCTGGTGCGATGTCAGTGCACGTTAAAGAGTTAAAGATACACAGGTAGTCGAAATCATTCCGGTGCCCTCCGCTTTTTCGCCCTTTCTTCTTTCACTCACCCCTTTACACCCCTTACCTTATAGCTATAGGTTCAGGTGGCTGCCCACAAGTGGGACAGATACTGTTTTAACGGATGCTTGGGCGAGTTGGTACGCCATTTTGAAGAAGAGCAAGGCGACTACACACACAGACAAACGTTGACTTGCAACTGACGTTTATTGCTTGGAACATGGAAATAAGTAGACACGGCTCCAAACTACAGAAGAAAAACATGGGGGTGATCACACTGGCTCATATGTACACGAAAAAAACACACAAATGATGCTACATCATCACTTCCCAGCTGCTCTCCATCAAAACAGATACTGCGCCTTTGCTTTCCTGTGAACCAATTATTATTGTTATTTTCGAGTACTATTCTTCGTTGCAAAGTCTACAGATGCATGAAAACGTACAGGGTCTAAACGTACGCGATGAATGAATCGTTATTGGTGCATAAAATAATTATTGCTCTTCCGCTGTTCTTAAGATTCCTTGTCGGCGACCGCAAGGCAGCGCTATCTTTCCTCGCCTAACACAATGGCGCACCGTCGAGAACACTCGGATTTTTTCCGTCTTCCTTTCGGCCTCTGTATTTGGCACCCTTCGGGCGAAAAGAAGTAGTCAGTTTGCGTATCTTCCTTGGTCTATTTTCTTTACTATTCCTTGTTTCGAAAATCTGTTCAAGCACTGGTCTCGCGTATACTGTCCCGCTTTCGATTCCTGCAGTTATAGCTACAAAACGCCAAGACTGGACGCAAAGAAAGCCGGGGAGTGCGGTATCGCGCATTGTGTGATATGCGCAATGCGGGAGCGAACAAAAGACGCATCCGTATCGCCTTCGGGGCATTTTTCACCGCGGCGACGGAGGTTCAGTCTGCGACGCTGGTGCCACCATACGTTCAGTGGCTCCTCCACCGTCTCCAGCGCTTTTCCTTTGAGCCAGAAGCGTTGTTGCACGGGTTTCCGGGGGTGCATGTGCATAGCGCACTTTGTGCGTCGATAAAGAAAAGTAGAACGATGCGCGGATAGAGCACGCGGAGCTCCAAGCCTTTCGAGAGGCGCAGATTCGACGTTTTGATTTCGTTGCTGCGGGTTTTGTTCCTTGCGCGACTACCGCCGAAGGCCGAGGCAACTCGGGAATATCTTGTTGTTCCACTGTGTCGGCGTAGGGAATATAGGTGCTAGATTTATGCGAGGCTCTGTAGAACGCATAACAGAATGATGCTCTTCTGGCAGCCACAGCAGCAGCTCTCTTCTTACTAACGTGGTTACCCTCGTTCTGTCTCCTTTGCTACTATGGAAAGCTTGGTTTCCTGCCAATTTCGCAGGACCCCTTGTTTCCTGCAGCGCTATTGCGAGGTTGGTTTTCTAATTGTTTAAGATGCTGCTGTAGCACTGGCCTCTTTCTCCTAAAACCTCTGCAATTCTATTCCCAGATTTGATAGAATTCTTCGTTCTGTCCATCTTGAAGCTGAAGTATCGCTTCCTCTGCTTTTTGCTGCCACTCTTTGTTGGCTGTCAGCTCCACCTGTACTAGGCTAATATTCTCTTCCTGTTTTTGCATCCCTTCATTTATCTTCTGAATCTGTGCATTTATTTGTGCATTCATTTGTTCCATAAAATCTGTGAAGTTTGTGATCACACTTTTTAGCTTCATGAAGCCATTTTCCAATCTTGTGACCCTAGTTTCCAGGTCCTGCGAAGACCCCGTGTCATTGTTTTTGCGTTTTGCCGGCGGCGGTTGTATAGGTCTCATATCCTTGTCACTTTTCGTCGGACGAACTCCACCGATCGGGTCCGTCCGCCGTACCTCTCCCGGATCCGTCCGGCTTTCCCGACGACGTAAACACCTGATCGGGTCCGTCCGCCGTACCTCTGAAAAATATTTCCCGGAGCCGTCCGACGTATCCCGAAGAAAAACGCACCGGATCCGTCAGACGTGCCTTTAAGACCATTGATCGGGTCCGTCCGACGTACCTTTAGCCACAGCCTTATATATTACATCTGCATTAGCACCCGCCTCGTTTCCAGTGCCTATCATAAAAAACCCGAGTATGGAGCAGTGGGAGGGAATGCTCTCCAGCGACCGGCGGGAAGACCAAGAAGGTCTGATCCGACCGGCCGAGCTTGCGGCGGCATCCTGCGGTGCCCTGGAATAAAGGCAGACGACCACCGCTACGGAAGATGGTAGACATCTACCCACCATAAACTCTATAGATGAAATAAATGTTTATTCTCTCTCTCTCCTGCTACCGTTCCTAGTACAGCTGTGGGTTGTTGCGTTTGTGCTTATGCCTGCGTTGGATTCTGCTGTTTTTGAAGTCTACGTATGGTTTCATTTTGTTTTTCTATTATCTTTTGCATTTCCTCGATTGGCCTCATTAACCTATCTAATTTCTCATCCTGACTATTCCCCTTACCTGGTTGCGACCCTTCTGCGAAGCTGATGCTTTTCTCTCCCGGCGTCTTGTATCTTCCCCATAGGTTGCTGGTTTGCTTGGGATTGGCTCCGTCCTCGGTCTTTTTGGTTTGTTGTCGGCAACTGGAGCTGCTTCTCCCCTTGGTTGACTCTTGTCTCTTGACTTGCTTCTCCCTCTGGCTTGATCTCCTCCCCTTGCGGTTCCCCTCGATTTGTGTCCTCCACTTCCCTCCCCGAGTCTTGGGAAAGAATCCCCTCTGAATCTATACTCGGATCCGTTTTTGTGGATCGGCTCTTGGCTCCATTCTTGTTCTTGCCTCCGTTCTTCCATCGTGATTTTCTCCCAGCGCCGAAACGAAGAGGCGTACGTGTGCTGTGCGATGTCAGCGCACGTTAAAGATCCCCAGGTGGTCGAAATTACTCCGTAGCCCACTACGGCTCTTCTTTCTCTCTTTCCACTTTCACTCCCACCTTCCTCCCTTCCCTTACGGCGCGGTTAAGGTGTCCATAGAAAACAAATGAGACAGTTAGCGCGCCTTTCCCTTCCTATAAATCACTCAGTGTTCTAACAACGTTGCACTCGCAACTTTTATATCCTCTCATCCCCTTCCCCCAGTGCAGGGTAGCAAACCGGTTGCTTTTACTAGCTAACCTCCCTGCCTTTCCTCCTCATCTTCCTCCTCCTTCGCTCTCCCGTCGTCAAGCTGTCACACCGGCAGGACACGGACGTGAGCGCCTCAGAAAGGTGGCACCTATATGATATAGGTACGCAGCTTTCCTGCGACATGAAGCGTTGAGGCCTGTCTCGCTGGCAGGATCTTTTTGTTTCCACAGGGATGAGGCGGAATTTCCCCGCTGTCCAGGACAAACCTCGAGCTTCGGCCTTCCTTCCGACGGTCGCTGCAGCGACACGCGAAGGAAAAGTACGGCTGAAAGTTATCGATTGCTGTTCGTACAGCACTGCTCAAGCCTCGACGGCGGTCCATTAACGCTGCGCAGCTAGAGACAGACAAAAGCCCTAAGTGGAAACATACGCAAGCCTCGTGTTTACGTTCGTGCGGTAATCAAGTGGGCGCAATTTATATGTGAACAAAATGGGCTAGTTCGAACGCATACGAAGTGGCGCTGTAGTTTGCAAGTCGCCCCGGAAACGCTGCGTCGTATAACGCCGTTGATACACTCTTTAGCGTTAGCATATATAGTGGTTTAATGTGGCACGTCTTCGATAAGCGCGAGGTCATTTTTTGACCGTTGTCTGTGTGCATGCGAGGCTGTGCAGTTAAGTTAAATTGGTTCACAGGAAGGGAAAGGCGCAGTAACTGTCACACTTGCTCTGTGGACACCCGAACCGCGCCGTAAAGGAAGGGAGGAAGGTGGGAATGAAAGTGGAAAGAGACAGAGGAGCCGTAGTGGAGGGCTGCGGAGTAATTTCGACCACCTGGGGATCTTTAACGTGCGCTGACATCGCACAGCACACGGACGCCACTTCGTTTCGCCTCCATCGAAACGCAGCCGCCGCGGTCGGGTTCGAACCCGGGAACTCCGGCACAGTAGTCGGGCGTCTTACCACTGCACCACCCCGGCGGGGCAAGAGGCTGTGCAGAGTGCTCTCTTTGTGTAAGTGTGTGTGTTAATAATAGTATTTGGTTCACGGGAAGGGAAAGGCTCAGTATCTGTCACTCTTGCTTTGTGAACACCTGAACCGTGCTGTAAGGGAATGGAGGAAAGTGGAAAGAGAGAAAGGGGAGCCATACTGGTGGGCTACGGAGTAAATTCGACCACCTGGGGATCTTTAACATGCGCTGACATCAGGCCCTACGGGGTTTCGACTGGTACTCCCATGATGGGGCTGAGACAGCTGGATCACCGCCGCTTGCGGCGGGGGCTAGCCTGCCACAGAAGTTTTCTGTTTCAGGCCGTCATTGCACCCGCCACCGTTTCGGTGGTGGACGACGGCTGTTGTGGCGCGCGTCTCTCTCTCCCTCTTCCTTTTCTTTCTGCTCTATTTTCTCTTTTGTCTACCTGACCTCGGCGGCTGCGTTTCGATGGAGGCGAAACGAAGAGGCGTCCGTGTGCTGTCCGATGTCAGCGCACGTTAAAGATCCCCAGGTGGTCGAAATTACTCCGCAGCCCTCCACTACGGCTCCCTCTTTCTTCACTCCCACCTTCCTCCCTTCCCTTACGGCGCGGTTGCGGTGTCCACAGAAAACAAGTGAGACAGTTACCGCGCCTTTCCCTTCCTATAAATCAATCAATTCTCTTCTGTCTGCACGAGGCAGCCCCGGCGGGGTGGTGCAATGGTAAGACGCCCGACTACTGTGCCGGAGTACCCGGATTCGAACGCGACCTCGCCGGCTGCGTTTCGATGGAGGCGAAACGAAGAGGCGTCCGTGTGCTGTGCGATGTCAGCGCACGTTAAAGATCCCAAGGTGGTCGAAATTGCTCCGTAACCCTCCACTACTGCGCCTCTTTCTCTTTTTCCACTTTCTCTCCCACCTTCCTCTCTTCCCTTACACGCGTCGTTGAAACACAAACATTTAAGGCTCACGCCTTAAAAACGTCACCAGCCCTCGGATGCTATTGGCTGCTATAATGGAGGAGATGCTGAGGTCCAGTCGCCAACCATGCATGCAGCCAATAGTCACGTCATTTCCCACAGCTGCTTGAAAGTTCCGGCTATGTTACAGTGACCAATGATAGTGGATGAAATGAATAAATGGACAGCCATGTGTACATTTATGGCCCCGGGTCTATGCAGTGAAGGAGTGGGGTGAGAATTGCTCACATAACAATTCTACGAGCCCAGCGTGGGTCTTCTCGTTGCGCACAGCGCTTTCTAATCGCAGCCCATGCTGCGAACGGACACAATATTAGTCCAGCCTTGGCAACGGCAGCCGCGTTCGATGGACACCTAAAACGTTCGAGCCCCTACTACTGCGTGCCTGCAGTCTCTTAGCTAGCGCTCTAAACACCACGGAGTTCTGTTTTTTTTTTGTAAAGTTACGTACAGCCGTCAAAACGCCGCTGGCGGGTGAGTCGGACAACCGCATATCTAACGGGCACCAGCGATCTCCACCGGCCCAAAATATACCGGCATGATTTCAGGCCTAGGAGCAGAGGGGTTCAAATATTTGCCCAGACCACGCGATCGAGCATTCGTGTTAATCGGGCCGGGTTCAGTGCTGCTCAGACGGCCTACTTATACGTACGAAACTATCTCACGGCCACCGCTTTGAATAAGCACGCTATGTGTAGAAGACGTTTGGTTTGGTTTGGTTTGCACGGTTTAACGTCGCAAAGCGACCCAGGCTATGAGAGAGGCCGTAGTGGAGGACTCCGGTAATTTCGACTACCTGCAGAGATTCTTTAACGTGCACTGACATCGCACAGCACTGAAGACTGTCGCAGCCTCATGGAGCTTTGACAAAATACCAAGCGGTGTTGTAGAAAATGTGGTTAGAGTGGTGTGATGTTATCACACAAATCACATTTGAGCATCTTGTGTATTGGCCCCAAGTTCCATATAGGTAAGTATAGCGCTCTAGCTTCTCAGAGTCAGCGGTCTTGCTAAGAGTGCTTCGTAGACAGCGAGGTACCCCCTCCTTCTCCGTACGCACACACCCGCGCAGTAGCTGTAGTGTATCGTGGTAGAGTGGTTGTAAAATAATGCGCGTACAGGACTTTAGCATGTCCTTGGCGACACAATGCTTTCCGACTGTTTCGCTATGCAAGCTCGAACTTGGACAGGTGTATATATTTTTTGTAATTAGGCGTTTGAAACGAAAGAGCAGTATATTGTGTAGATACCTCATGCATGCCTGCGTCACGCGTGGTCTAATGATGGGAGCCTATGTATACGGGGGCGTATCATTGTGCGCACCCCATTATATTCGATGCAAACACTTCATATGCCGCGGCGTCCCTAAACCTTCATTTTCAGCACGTGAAACTTTTGTATTTGTTACCCAACTGCACTGCCACGCATTTTGCAACGGCCTATAGTTTCTCCCGCGTTATCTGCACACGGTCTGTGTGCCCCTCACCTCAACACAACAGTGATCTCGCGCTGCGCAAACTCGCGCCCTGCTCCCGATGAGAGCGCGCAGCGATTACGCAACGCAACATCCGCATGGGACGGCTACAGAATGGCAATAATAAAGGGGCTTCTGAAACGTCGCTGGCTGCGTGCCATTTGCGTGGCGCACACAGAACAGGGCGATACGCTGATTTCTTAAGTCCATGCAGTCACGCGGCGATCAGACGCTGGGACGTCGCGGGTCTGCTCTACACGACTGGCGCTGTGTCAGAGGTCACGTTTGCAGAGTTCTAGGCCCTCAGCGGCAGAACCAACTTTGGGTGCGACGGCTCATGAACACCATGAGGGCTCTTTGATGATTTCGTTTTTCCGGCCAAGCTCTAATGCACTTCCAGTGGTCAATCGTCACAGAGCAGTATGAGCAGGTTGCCGTGTAAATATAAGTGCTGTGCAGTGCGAGGGCTTCCTTTTGACGATAGATTTTTCATGCATCGCTTAATTTTCTGACAGGAGGAGGGGGGTGCTGGGGTGAATGCCAGTCATAGCTTTACAGCTACCAGTACATATTGCCACTCTGCCCGCCTCCACGGAGGGCCCGCGGGTTCGGCCGCAGCGGTCGCGTTTCGATGCAGGCGAAAGGCGCCCGTGTGCTGTTTTTGGCGTAGATAAAACGAACTCTGTTGATCTCTCCTCTTTCATACGTGTCGGGACGCGTATTTGGGTTTGCTCGGTACGGTGGCTCCGCAAGGGACAAAACGACAGAAGAGACGAAGAAAGCGGGCTGTTCCGACTAGCATCTACCGCCCCCAGGAGCCGAGCAGCCTAGCGACTAGCGGCGCATGCTTTTTCAATGGGCGTCATGCTGGACGCGGCAAGACACAAGTGTGACAGATACTGCGCCTTTCCTGTGAATCAATTACTATTATTACTGATAATTAAAACTGTGAAGATAATATTTAGTCAGCTAATTCGCCCGTTACATACAGACAATTCAGTGCCAACCTCGTGAAACGAGTCTTCCTCTATACTACTACTACTACTACTACTACTACTACTACTACTACTACTACTACTACTACTACTACTACTACTACTAATAATAATAATAATAATAATAATAATAATAATAATAATAATAATAATAATAATAATAATAATAATAATAATAATAATAATAATAGTAGTAGTAGTAGTAGTAGTAGTAGTAGTAGTAGTAGTAGTAGTAGTATAGGCTTTCTCAAGCTAGTGCCGCGTCCAGCATGACGCCCATTGAAAAAGCATGCGCCGCTAATCGCTAGGCTGCTCGGCTTCATGGGGGCGGTAGATGCTAGTCGGAACAGCCCGCTTTCTTCGTCTCTTCTGTCGTTTTGTCCCTTGCGGAGCCACCGTACCGAGCAAACCCAAATACGCTGTCGGGACGTTCAGCATCACAACTTAGGTAATCAGTGGTCGGCGTTGTGAGCGAAAAATGACGAGCATGAGACGACATACGTTACGTTTGGCTGCCGAAATCAGCCTGCCAGCACTCTTGCATTCACCCTCGCAGGCACGTTAATAAGGCTTGGTTAAAGCGAGCTTTATATTGTAGCCGAAGAGCTGTGAATGTTGCGGCGAAGGCCTCTGTAAAACCGCCTTTCAATCCGCGGTCTTTTCATATATTTTCCTAAAATTGGTTCACAGGAAAGGCGCATTATCTGCCACACCTGTTCTGTGGACGCCTGAGCGGGCACTGCATGGGAACTGTTTTTGAAAAGTTTTTCAAAGTCAAATTTGTTTCCATGCTGACGGCTTGAAAACCTGGCGTAGTGAAGCTTTCGCTTCAAGAAAGCGCTCCTGATATCGCAATTCACACGCGCCGCTCTTGAGGGACGGTCGTCAACGTATAGGGAGTATACAGCTTCGTCCACCTCGTGTTGAATTACTAGCATGCGGACCGGACAAAAAGTCCATCTTCGAGGTATCGTCCGCGCCGTGGCTCTCCATCGAGGCGTAAAAACGTCGGATGTGGACTCGGCGGTGCGGCCGCACGTCAATCGACGCCTGCGCACGCACTCAGCGCGGCCACGTCGTAAACCTGGCAGTGTTTACGGCGTTGCACGGCATTCCCGTACCGCCCACGAGGACTGCGGCGCTGACGCAGCTGATATGGTATAAGCCTTCCCGGCAATGAGTAAACGGTGCTCCTCCTCCATCGAGGCGCTGTATTCCGAGTTGTGCGCGGTCGTTCTGCCTCAAGAGAGGCGTTTATCCCTCAATCGTCGCTTCTGTACGCGCTTGGTGCGTGAGCGCAAACGATGTCTGAACGTCCGGCGCGTTCTATGTGCTTGCGAAGACCGATAAATATCCCTGGTATGGACGAGCCTCTTGAAGAGGCTGTAAAAGACCATGGCTGGCTTGCCGAAACAAAACGCGGGCTCTTGTGTTGTTAGAGGAAGGTGTCCGAATTCCGTCCCCGATAGGAGATGCTTGCGCACATTGTCAGGAGTTTCCTCACAGATCCCTTGAAGCTCCCTACTGCTCGGATAGTTCAGAGCATTACCTCCAGTTGGTTTTTAGGCACCTGGCTAAAGGCCGCTAATTGTATGCCTTCGTCTTCTGATAGTCGGTACTGCTCAGCCCCGGTTAGTTGTTAATGCATTTATGTGTCAGTGTGCAGTTTCGCACTAGCTGGACCTGTCGCGCTCCACAGTTCAACTATGCAATTTAGCCGTCGTAGAAAGGTCGTGAAAAGAAGTCTTCGACGATCGCACATAAATAGTTTCTGAGCGGGCAATTCACGCAGGAAGCTCGGAAAGGTAACAGCTGACAGGCTGGAAGACAGCGAAAATATACCTGATGTTCCAGTGAAGCTGGCCGCTTGAAAATAGGCATTTTATTTATTTATTTATTTATTTATTTATTTATTTATTTATTTATTTATTTATTTATTTATTTATTTATTTATTTATTTATTTATCTTTGAAGACAGCTTCTGCTGCACCATACTACTAGTGTTGGTGGACCTCAGAAAACAGAGCAATGAATCACGTTTTCGAAATTTTAAAAACTGATACTACTTACTAAAGCGGACAGCTACTAATATGTGACTGAAACAAGGCGCCGAACTGTTAGTACGTCAGATGGTAACTATCAGAAATTAAATAATCGGCTCGAGCCTCGTTAGTTTACATGACTGCCTTTATTTTTTTCTTAATCCTATATACCAATACTAGTATTACGGTGCAGCAAGAGCGCTGTCTTCATAATTTAAAAAGCGTAGGTATGTTTATTAAAAAAAATAGTGGCCGCAGCTTCCTTGAAACACCTTTTTATTTCAACACTGGTAGTTTAGCTTACGTGTGGGCGTAGTAGAGATCTTGCCCTGACACCTCGTTCGTGGTAAAGGTTTTTGTTCCAAGATGATAAAAACGCATCCCCTCACAATCACTAATGTTTTCTCAATCATGTTTATGCAGAGTCGAAACGAAGTGGCGTCCGTGTGCTGTGCGATGTCAGCGCACGTTAAAGATCTCCAGGTGGTCGAAATTACTCCGTAGACCTCCACTACGGCTCCCCTTTCTCTCTGTCCAATTTCACTATCACCCTCTTCCCTTCCCTTACGGCGCGGTTCAGGTGTCCATAGCCCCGCCGGGGTGGTGCAGTGGTAAGACGCCCGACAACTGTGCCGGAGTTCCTGGGTTCGAACCCGACCGCGGCGGCCGCGTTTCGATGGAGGCGAAACGAAGAGGCGTCCGTGTGCTGTGGGATGTCAGCGTTGTTGTTGCGGCTGTAGGAAGAAGGAAAAGAAGATGCACGGGCCTGCTACTGGCTCTGTAGCTGAGCCACCTCCGCTGCCTCGTGCAGACAGAAGAGAAAATAGAGAAGAAATAAAAGGAAGAGGGAGAGAAAGACGCGCGCCGCAACAACGGCCGTCGTCCACCACCGAAACAGTGGCGGGTGCAATGACGGCCTACAACAGATAAAAATTCTGTGGCAGGCCAGCCCCCGCCGCAAGCGGCGGCGACCCACCTGTCCCAGCCCCATATGGGGAGTACTCTACAGCACAGCTGTATGGCTGTATGCGATGTCAGCGCAAGATCCCCAGGTGGTCGAAATTACTCCGTAGCCCTCCACTACGGCTCCTCTTTCTCTCTTTTCACTTTCATTCCAACCTTCCTCCCTTCCCTACAGCGCGGTTCCGGTGTCCACAGAGCACGCGTGACAGATATTGCGTCTTTCCGTTCCTGTGAACCAATTATCAGGTGTCCACAGACACAAGTGTGACAGATACTGCGCCGTTCCCTTCCTGTGAACCAGTTATTATTGTTATCAGATTAGCAAGCTTGATAGTCAGTCGCCCTCCCTTTGGCGTATATGTTCTGCAGTGCATGCTCCTTTCATGCCTGTGCTAACCTTTGGTTTTCGAAGACCCGCCCTTCCATTTTTGAGCCGCTGTGGACATTTGGCCGCTTTCTGTGCTTTTCATCGTGTCGACTTATTTGTTTTTTTTTTCTGTCCACATCTTGTCCGTTATTTTGTTTCTGCTTTCTCAATTTTTGTTCTTAGCACTATAATTCCTGCCAATTTTTAGTTTTTTAGGACCATTCTCGGTCCTTTATCCCATTCACTTTACCCGGGTTCATATCCGCTCGGTACCGATAATTTGTTCACGTGTCCCAACATTTCACCACTATTTCCTTCCCACACACCATTTGCAGCCCGTTTCTCCCTTTGCCGTGAATCGCCTCTACCGCGATGTAACTTCCTTGCGCTTCGGTTTGCGTACTGGACTCGGGTCGTAAACAAAGCACTGAGTCGGCAGTAGCGCGGCGCTGACGTCGGCGTGTAAAGTCGGAGACATTCCCGCCTCCCTTTTATTCTTTATTTACATCTCTCCCGGAGTGAGTGTCGTTGCTGGTAAACAGAGCGATCCAATCAGGCTGGCAGGGGACCGTTCGCGCGTTTTTTTCCAACTGTGCGCGAAGTCGAGTTTACGGCGTCGCCGGAGGGGCCGTCACCGATTCCTCCGGTGCACAGTGGCGCGACCGGCTCCCGCGTCCGCTTCCTGCGTCGTGGGTGGGGGGATTCGGAAGCGGATGAATAGGAGGGGAAGGGAGGAAGGATTGCTCTACCGACGCAGTCCGGAAATTGAAGCGCGTGCGTGAGTCTGGCTGCCTTTCTAGAGCTGTGCGACAACACCCTCTTCTTCTATACTCACACGCACAAGAAGAGATGCGCATGACTCTGTTGCTGCTGTGTCGCCCTCCTTGCACGGCACTGTCGACTGAACGTGAAAGTAACGCGTCTGCAGCGGTGAAAAATCGCGCAAGTGGTTTTCGTGCTTTTTTCTAGAATGGATCTGTATTTCTCTGAAGAGTGTTTACTAGAGTGCTTAAGGAATCTTTTTTCGGCCAATGAGCGGGGAGGAAGAGGGATAACTTTTTTTGAAGATAATTTGCAGGAGCCAGATACTCGGTGCTCCTCGTCCAGGGCTCCGCTGGCGGCAAGTCACTTGCGGAACAGCTGGGTGATCCATACTTGCTGGTCCAGGTTTTCGCTGGTCAGGGCCGGCTCCCACTGCTCATGTGTTGGGCGTGGTACTATTAACGTTTTGTCCGGTTTGTCATAGCATTCTCAATAGGTATGGTAGAGTGTGGGGCTTGCTCCGAACCAAGGACAGTAACTGTAATATTTTGTTGGACTGATTTTATATAAAATATGGAGATTATGAAATGTGTTGGTCTGTATTCTCCAGTCCATAGCGCCTGAAGAGGATAGTTGTTTGTATGGTGGTGAAAATTTTCTTCTTTATAGCCTAAGATGTTCTAGCCTGTCACCATACGGCCCGATGAGAGGGGTGGGGTAGGGATTAGAATCCGCCCGGTTTGTGAGAGCTCGGGCTAGATCCTTTGCCACCTCGTTTCCATCAAAGCCTTCTTTTCCAGGTGTCCATGTTATGCTGTGTGAGTGGGAGAGTGTATTTAATAATGTGTTCGTCCTTCCGTGAGGGTTTTCTGCATGGTAGTCTCTGCAGGCTTGTTGGGAGTCAGTCACTACATTTGATGACATCCCCCATGGGTTTTTGCTCTTGATGGTGACTGCTATGGCCAGGGATTCTGATTCTGCAGGATCATTAACGTAGATCGAAGCTCTGATCATTGACCTCTTCTTACTGTCGATCGCAGCTACCGTGAACCTGCCTGGCTCAGCATGGGCCGCGATGTCCATGCAGACTGCTTTCTGGTCCTTGGATCATTGTTTTGCGAGGGCCTCAAGCTTTCCTTTTACCCTTCTGCCTCTCGTGTTGCATGTGTTTGGGTATCGGATTTACGTAGATATTCTCTCTTGTGGGTGTCGGCAAAACTATGCCTCGTTTCACACACTGAATGCAGCACTGCTTAAGGTAAGGGTGCCCTGGGACAGTCAGGGCTGATGCTCTCGACAAGATAAAAACAGTCAAGCAGTTCGCGCCGTCCTGTTTAGCCTAGGTCGCCGTAGCGCTGCTTCTTGTGAAATCAAGTATGAACAGTTTTAGGGGCTCCACATCATTGGGGCGTGACACAATAATTTGCATTGCTTTCGCTTCGAGGAGAACAATATAAATAATATTTCATTTATTACCCCTTTTTTTTCTTTTTCTAAATTCATTTATGCCTGGAGGCAATAACGTTATAAAAAGCAGCGCAATGAATATATCGTGTACGGATTTCCTGAGTAAACTCAGGAAAAATCTGTAGCTGTACAGTGCCTATCTTTTCATAATGGCTGGCACCTAGAGTTGAATTACAGAAATTGAGGCGATATGGGCCACCGCAACGATATCTAGCGCTCAGTCGCGTGCCTTGCGCTCGTCGCTTATAGTCCGGGCTCCCATGCCCTTTTATTCTGTTTTTTGTTTCCTTCGAGGACAAGTAAAATGGTAGACATGTGTTGATGGTCTATGAACTGAATCCTTCGCGGATGGCTCCGCCGAGAATTTCAGTCCTCATCCGAAGGAACCCAAGAGAGAGAAAACAAGAAGCCAAAGAAGAATTTCTCTTCAAAAGCGAATATGTGCAAGTTGAAATTTTGATCCATGTCGTAACGTGCCGTCGAAAACTAAAAATAAGTATACAAAAGAAAAAAAAAGGAAAGAATATATGCCTAGCGCATTAACGTCTGGGATCCAAACAAGAGGGCACAGCCCAAGAAAGCTTCGTCTCCGTATCGCGCCTCTTGAGGCAAACAACAGACAAAATATTTATTAGCGCGGTTAAGTTCGAAGCAACAATCAATCTTTGCTCGCGGCCCGCTTTCTCCGTCGCAGCCGGGCAAAAGGAAGGTGGCTGAAATCGATGACCGAACCTTTTGAAACTAGTCGAACACCGAGGAGAACCCGCCTGTAATGGTCACATTAACATCGACGAACGAAGGCAGCCTCTCGAAGACAAAGTGACAGCACGAGTGGAGGAGTAAAAGAAAGAATGAAAGGGGGAAGCTTTAGTGCGCACTCGAAGGCACTGATACGCTTTACTTGATTGCAAGAAATGGGGATCGAGCGAAAAAAAAAAGAAAAAAGGAGACGTTAAAAATCAAGGGTGTTCAAGCTTATAGCTCTGCTTACGCTCAGTGAGCCGTGATGGACGAAATTAATCCAAACCCGGAACCAGAAGCAAAACTTTTAGGATACTTTTTCACCGTAAATGCTAGAGAGGGATGGTGTTATTTGTAGGGAGTGTAGAAATAATTTTTTATATCAGCTTTTCATTTCATTTACCGGCTCCCTTTCAGAGTAGTGTTGCAGCACCTAAAACGAAAACAAAATGTTTCAGTTGCGTGCTATAGAATGGGAGAGCGACGAAGGTCTGTTCTCTTTATTAAATTCACTTATTTCAGGCTAGCGGTCAGATATGTTGACACTCAATTGACATATCGGCGCAGGATGAGGACGGAAATCGGAAGGCAGCATTACATGCACAATTAAGCCATCATTTATGTATTACACTGCGTTGGTAAGGAATCTGTATAGCCACACGAAACTGATCACCTAACGCAAGCGGCTTAGTAAAATGCACAGCTTTCAGGTACAATATCAAATTGTCGCCACGTGCAGGAAGACGTACAGAGACCGTGCAGGGGTCCCAAGAATACGAAGAGGTACTAAAACTGCGTCTTACTGACAAAAATTGGCTGTGGTTTAGCTTCGGTTAAACCTGGTGTGAAGCGAAAGCTGAAGCATGCATGGTAAAGCTCCTTATTCAGCAGAAGGTTTTTCTTTGGTTATGGCTAGGAAGAGAATCCGGTGATCTGCAAAGATGTTTGTCTTGGTTTGAACTTGGAGTACTCAGAGTCCGTGCTGTGGCTGCACACTCTATATTGACGTCAGCGATCATATGTTTCGCCAGGCAGCTGCTCACGCGTTAAGCTACTTCCCACATGAGTTGATCTCTGACCTTGACCTTTGGTGGGAACATGCATAGCTACCCAAAGTGGTTGGGGCCTGACTTCGAAGATGTTTAAAAGTCACCGGAAGCACACGGTTACTTTGGATTTATTTGGCTTAGTGAAGCTATCGCTTCAAAATTCTGGGTGTTTAAGCATGGCTTAAACCTATAGTGATAGAGCGAAAGCTGTGAGTGTTACAGCAATAGCCTCTGTAACACCGCCTTTTCAGGCCGTGATGTTTTGATAATATTTCTTATAACTAGTTCACAGGAAAAGAAATTTCGGTGCAGTATCTGTCGCACTTGTTCTGTGGACACCTGAACCGGCACTGCATGGCAACTCTACCTTCCAATTTTTTCAAGGGCAAATTTGTTTCAGTGCTGACGGCTTGAAAACCTGGCGTAGTAAAGTTTCCGCTTCAAAATTAGAGGGTCTCTGAGATATCTTTAAAGAGGAGAATGACGAAAGCCTACCCCTCCTCTACTATCATTTACCTCTCATCGTTTGCCTTTTATCGACGTTCGTTGCAATGCTACATATAATTATAATTGGTCTACAGGAAAACAAAGGCGCAGTATCTGTCACATTTTTTCCGGCGTGTTTGGACGTACACCATCGCTCCTGTCGCGTGGCGTCCCTTGGCGCACGTTCAAGTGTGGTATTGCAGATGGCAGGAACGCTAGACAAGAACACATCTCGCGGAATCTCGCGCGCAGATTCAATGTTTCCTATTTTAGGGCAGATCTTGCGCAGAGCTTTCGCGTACGTGATTTCGTGCCATAAGCTTAGGAAGCCTGGTAACGAGGCGGCTCACGAGCTAGCCTGAGCTCTCTACTTCAGGGTAGCCGTCGAGCCCCCCGAACACTGGGCATACGACGAGCGTCTGCAAAATTACGGGGAAATCATCGACCATTATAAATTGGGACGTAGACTGGTACCCCCGCCAGATGTTAGACTAAATAATAGAGAAGCAGTCGCGTGGAGGCGGCTACAAACTAATACGCTCATGAACCCGGTCTGGGCGTTTCACGCGCTACCAGACTTTAGGGACAATGATCTCTGCAAACACTGTGGGGCGAGAGGGACCCTCGACCACATAATTTGGGAGTGCCCACTCTCTCCAGGGATAGGGCAAAATATTACAAGTAGAGAAGCCTAGCGCGGACCCTGCGATCCAGCACCGCACCGTTCATCTGGCGGAAAAGGCCGCAACAAGGGCTACCTGCCAGCCTCTAATCCGCGGGCGCACGACTCCCCGTTTCCGATGGAATTAAAAGTTGTACAACCAACCAACCAAGCTTAGGAAGATCTTCGCCTTAAAAACTGTAAAGCCCGAGCTGACTCACCCAACTGCGTCGCAGAAGCCATCCTCAATCATGTGCAGTGCAATGTGTCACGTGAGCATGGAAGGATAATTCTCAGGAGCGCTCACTTCCCGATGCCCTACTTGGGCTCTTTCCATTTCATCAGAAGAAAGGAAACGCCCGCCCGTGGTTTGGGCGAAAAGATGCACGCTGCGGAAGCCCTACTCATCGAACACTACGTTCGAGAAGCAGCTGTTAATTGCATTTCAAATATATTCAGAGACGTCGTGCATACGTTGGCGGAACTTTCTATCCGACCAGACTTGATCCCATCAAGCCTTAAATTCTTTCCGTTGGCTTTGTTTCGCAAGAAACGGGGCTTATTGCGCCAACCCATCCACCAAAGGAATTCCTTCGTGGAGAGTCGCTGTAAAATCGTAAAGAAATACTTTCTGCGCACTAACAAGTTGCTAATTAAATGACTCTCTATAGCGTGGTAATGGGTCTTTTGCCCAATTAACTATATAGATTTAGATTCCCGGCTCGTTCCGGTACGCACCTCCTATCTTTCTGCCTTTTTCCCTTGCCTCTGGCGACTTTTCTGCGAAGCTTACCGTTCATCCAACAGTGTCCAAGCGCTTATGAAATGCTTTGAATGTATATTTTCTGTCTGCATATCCTCCTTGGTCTGCATCAAGTGCTATATTCCCCTGTATGCTGACGCAACCCCCTCTTGCCCCTTCTTTTAATTCTCGCTCACTCCCTTCGTGTGTACAGCAGCCATTCGGACATTGTACCATGCAGCCCTCTCGGCCTTTTGTATCCTTTCTCGACTTCGCATCTTCATGCCAAATGGCCAAAAGGTGGCGCCCCTCGTCTGCGCTCGAGGTTTATGAAATTCGTCCATTGGGGAGAGCTGTTTGGGGAACACGGAGGTAGATTGTTTTTAGCTTGTAAGGAAATGAAGGTAATTTGTTCGCTGCGGTGGGAACCCCCCGCGCTTGACTCGGCATGGCCCACCTATATGACCTCGTTGCCAATGGCCATGCATTGTACTCTTCAAGGCGTGCTTGCAGTTACTCCTCGCCTTTCGGACATAGCGGTCGGAGCCTGTACTGTACAGCCTTGTTTGGTCATCTCGTGTGAACACTGTTCGATCTTGGATTATGGGTTGGAACGCAGTGTCCACATTTCATGGGCACCCAAGTGTCTGTTAGTTTCAGCAACGGTGCGCGCGACTAAAGCGGAATTTTGTTTTGCGGCGCTCCTCGAAGCCTTGTGCGCGCTCTGGTAATGATTCAAAGAAGGCTAGTGCTAGTTGTCATTCGCCCCTGCGATGCTGCGTCCTGCGCTGGGGTATATAGTACGCCCTCCTCTCGCTCCTTCACCCGACCAGTGTACAGGCACCAGACTCGGGGACCATGCACCTGTCTACCCAAGACAGAAGAAGCGAAGTCCTTGGGCGATCCCCGGCCGGCTATAAAAAGGCAGCGGCTAAAAAAAGAGCGATGGAAAAAAAAGCCCTCATCTTGGTAATGGCCACCGGGAAGGTCCTTAATATATCCTGCCGGAGCAGGCAGAGAATGGAAGGGAAGCGGCCGGGGGCCTCGAGATTAATCGGCGTCCGACCGATTTGCCCGGCTATCGGGTCTGCAGCAGGCCGTTAACGGCGTCCGAGCACGCATAACACGCGTCCACCGGCCAAGAAAGCAGTCCGAGGCAGCAGAGGAGGGAAGGGCGTGGGGAGCGGAGCGCAGGGAAAACGGGGAGAGAGGTGTCTAGCCGTGCGGGACGAAGAAAGGGTTGGCAGGCGCCGTGGCAGGGTCGGGTTGTGCGACCTCGTGCGCAATTCTCATCACGACCGACCGACGACCCACCCCTCAGTACACGCACTCGACGCACACGCACGCACAGCTTGAGCGCACTTGCTAGCGCGCCGTCGGCAACAAACGCTCTCGCGTGCTGTTTCTGTGGAGGGGGAAGAGATCCCTGATACGTGGCCAGAATGCCCAATATTCTACCCAACTGCTAAGTGTCCCTTTACATGCGACGAACTCACAGCGATCGGACATTGGTCTTGGAACTAATTGCTCGTGAATGTCACCGTGAGTGTTGCGTAACTGGAGAGATTAAGCTCCACCTCCCCACACCATGGTTGCATCAGGCTGTCGATATATGTGTTGCGTTGCCATGGGGAGGGAGAAAATCCGGATTTGTAACAAAATATTCGAACAAACGAGGAGTTGGCGACCCTTGTATACCGAACCAGTCACAGCGACCTTGCGTATGTTCGTCTGACCGAATATGGCCCACTTTGATGCTTGTATGTGCGTCACTTTGTGCATGCAACGCCACTCTTCATTGTTGTGTTCTCATTAAACAAGAACTGCAGCAAAACTTGTCAAGCGCTGATGCGTTACTGTGCGTAAACATCCATTCTGCTTACAACAACGCGATGAAAATGCCTCACTGGGATCGGTGCGGAAACCCAGCGGCGTGATTGGCTGGAACTGGATATGACCTGACGCATCGTATGGTCGGTGAGTAAGAAATAAATAAAGCATATAAAAAGGAAATGCTTTATGGCCACGAGGAGGATTCGAACCCGCGTCGGCACAAAAAGACCAAATTCGCTGGCCATTTCGTCTGACTACTATACGCATCGATGTAGCACAATATATCGCGTGATAAATTGTCACGCTGTGCTTTTGCATCTTGTCGTCTTCAAGTTTCCTTTCGTTCGCAAGTCAGTCCAAAAGAAGAGCCAAAATTAGAACACGTTACCGCTCTACTGGTAAACCTCGCAGTCACCGCGAGGTTTACCGCCCACAGTGCGTTTGAATGATGTCTGTTTGAACTTAAGGCCATCACGATATTAGGACATTTTGCACTTTCAGGCCTACCGAGAGCTGTATCGTTTAATATTATAGGAGTAATGCAGGCGAGGTCGCTTCCTCGTAACACACTTCTCGAGTCCAGCTTTCTTGTTCACAAGTTTTAATTGTGATGCAATTGTAAGATACTGTTGAGAACGTATTAAGGAAAATGGTTGAATTTCAGATAAGTAGCAACAAATTTTTTTTATTATTTGCCCTTTACTGGTACTTAGTAGTTAAGGACGCAAAAGAAAACCAGCACGACGCGTATTTGAAAATAAATAACAGGAAACTACAAGCGTCCCGAGCGTTGATCTACCTTTATATTTATGATTCTGCTGCAACCTTAGTCTGGAAAAAATATTGCATTCATAATCAGTTTTCGGTTGAAAAATGCGCTTGTCCAGTGTTTTCGGGCATATTTAGTAACTCTTCCTAATGTTTTTACCACGCCCGACCGGATGCAGTTCTCGTGTCTCGCGCTTTCTGGCCACCACGTGCAGCCTCTGTCCTGGATAGAAGGCGCATGCAGACAAGAGCAGGAAACAGCAGGGCTAAGACACATAACGTGATAAGATGTACGCGTCGTGTGTCAACGTACTGCCTTCTCCTGATGTTCTCAAATCTGCACCGGCTGACCCAATTGCACAACGTCGTTAATGAGTGGTCTATGGTGCGGTTATAATATCGCGGCAACTTGCATTACGACTTTCTTCCTGTAAGAACAAATTTCTTTCTTCATTGTGTCTTCGCATTATTCCTTCCTTTTTCTTTTTCTGTTTGCTTCTTTCTTTATTTCTGCAAGCAAACACTTTCTTTGATGACTTGTCGCGCATATTTGTCTCTCTCAAGACATGATCTCTCGGAACGTGCCCACTATCGTCTCCTGTTCACCGAACAGACCTCGTCCTTGCCTTCTCAGGGTGTACACGAAGAGTGATGAAATACGATCTGATAGTGACCTCCATGCTTCTTGCGAAGATTAGCGGCATCATCTGCATCGGGATGACGGCAGCGCACTCTTGCATTGACGAACGACAACAAACACAGAAGTAAGGGGACAAAAAGGCGAACGAGAAGTCGAAGACTGCCATTCTAGACTCGTTCCCATGGCGACAGCAAGCCCGGCACAGAAGCCGGGTTTCGGAGGCACCCTTACCAGCCAGCCGTCCAGCTATAGCTTCGGTATTCAGTGAGGCGGCCAGTGCCGAGTTTTGGCTGGCTAGGGGAAGAGAGGGGAGGAATCAAGGCTAGGGGATCAGCAAACCGCGACCGACAGCTGCGGTCAACGGAGCAGCTTTCCTACCGGCGATGCGAAACAAGCCACTAATCAGGCCAGCGCCGCCTGAAGGTCGTTCGAGGAGGTTGTTTCATTCGGGCACGGCCGGTCTCGAGGGAGAGCGCGCGCTCTCCCTCGAGACCGGCCGTGGTTCGGGTGTCTCACTCCGTTCTGCTTTGGGAAAAGGGAGGTGGAAAGGGCGGCAGGGGAGTGGACGAGGGAAAAGGGGAGGGGGGGGGGGGTCGTGAGTCAGTCTCCGCTGTCAGCGAATGGCGGGTGCTTCCTTTTGTGGTGAGAAAGGCAATCCAGGACGAATTCGACGCGCGCACGTTGTAATAAATGGGTATTAAAGCGGTGTGAAGGCCGATGCAGGACGAATTCGACGTGCACACTTTGCAATTAATGTGGAATTTAAGGCTGGGCTTTTTTTCCCGACGTCGCGAATGCAGCTAGGTTAGCTCTTGATGGCTGTCATGAAATAGATTGAGCCACGAGGACAAGAATGCGGACTTCGCGAGAGCTAGCTTATGCAGCAGTGAAGGCGCCATAATTTATTGCAGTTTCCATAATCGCTTCGGAGAATTTATGTTGCTGAAGAAAGTTAATTGAAGCTGGCATGCCAAATAACAAGTGACTGCTTCCATTTTCTCAGAAGACTAGACGGAGGCAACAAATTCGCAGTAAGAAAAGAGATTGGCTTGCTTGACAGTGCTTAATTTCTTCTCCTTTAAAGAAGAAATAATTCTGGGCGATGCGGGCGTTGTCGCGCGCGTGTCGCGTTTAACTTGCTTAAGCGGCACGCGGAGGTTTCACTTAGCCTAGTTGCTTGCAATACCTGCTGGAATGGATTCCGGGACAAGGTATCGTCTCGCAGGCAGCTCCTTTCTTACCCTATGGCGCTCCTTATATACTGTGCCCGGCCGATCAGCGGTCCATGGAATTTCTTTACTTTTCATTTGTCTTCAGTTTATTTCCCCTGTAGGCCTGCAGGGCAAATCGCTAAGTGCAGGGACTGAACAACGACAGGTGGGCATAACATAATGTAAACAAAGCGCACCTCTGCAATGAGCATAACAGGATCCTTTCGTAAAAACGCCATTTTACGTAACACAGACGTTGTTTCTTGACCAGCGTGAAAGCGAGCGTACCACACTGGAACGGACAGTATTTACGACACAGCGTCTTAAGCGATTTTGCAAAGTGTGCCGTCTGGGGAAGTCTTCTTGCGGATTTTATGGCGTCGGCGTCTTAGCATCTAGTTGTCGGAAGCTAAGAGCAGTATTCAGGCTGGCTGACGTCACAAAAGCCGCACGTGTGGCAAAGCAAAGTGGTCTATCTGTGGCCAGCCGATAAGGTGAGCAAGCTGTGTTGGATAAAATAAACAGCCCCACTCCGTGATAGCATGCAGATGTAATGGGGCAGCATTGGAAGTAGCTGGTTTTCATGCGTCCGTCACCGACATTAGCCGAGCGCAACCGTTCTTCTTTTTTTTCCCTGAAATCCAATTACAGCTTTTGGTTACTGCTGTCTCTATATTCTTTTCCTTTCCTGCAATCTTTGTGTCTCACTCAGCTGCCTTTCACTTCCCGCCGCGCTGGCTTATATTGTGCAAGGATCCATGTATAGTTTAAGCATTTAGAGCTCTTCCGTACTTATACTCCCCTCTTTCCTCCAGTTCCGAGTTTTGCTGGAACCAGTGGCCGAGTCGCTTTAACCAGGGACCATCTTTCATCGCTGTTCCGGCCGGCATGGACGTGACAGCCAGCACCCCGCCTGTTCCTATGCATACCCCATTTCCTCCGCTGTGCTGGGCACGTACGTGTGTGTAAGAAAAGCGAGGGGGAGTTGAGAGCGCCCATTGCACGTTGGATTAGGAGGCGCTCGTTGTGGTCGACCGGCAGTTGAGCGATGGTGGTTAAAATAAAACGCGACACGGGCGCAGGACGTGGAAGTTGTTGTTATTCTCCTCTAATTTGATGGCACATTGTGTAAGTTGTTTCGTGGCTGCAGCCGGCTCGCACGACGGCCTAACTTCGTTTCCTTTTTCGCTTTCTTCCGTTCCACTCTTTAAGAAAAATGCGATGCGCGATGCAGCTGTCCGGTTGGTACACGCATCTGAGAGAGATGAGAAGTGTGCCCAACTAGGATAATTTTGTCATTCTTTTCGTAGAAATATTCATGCTCATTGGATATTTCACGCGAAATTGCACGTCAAGTCGAAATATTTATGTCGAAAATGAATTAATTAATTAATTAATTAATTAATTAGTGCACCACTTCTTTTGAAGCATTGCGCAGCCTGCCCGCAGTAGCCTTTCGAGCATCATAAGAATCACGCATAAAGTCTGCGTCACCCTTGTGTACAGCACTCGAGAAGCGCGTACCAGGCAATAAAAACTGCGCAGAGCACTCGTGTCTATAGCTTTCTTGTAGATCTATCTAGAACTTATTCCAAGCAAGTGTAGTGTCGTGACCCAGGTTGCGTGTTCTAGGCCCGGTTGGTTCATCGGGGCAGGAGCAAGGACGAGACGCTGGAAACCGGACTTTGAAATGAGATGGGAAGACTTTTATGTACAAAATTTACATGGTAGCGTTATTCGTGGGAGCAGCAGTCTCCGTTATACCGACACACACTTGCGGTCCGTTTTTATAGTGTGGAATCCCTATGTTCCCTGGATGAAAGGCAGGCCAGTTTATGAGGGAGTGTCTCTGTCACCTCACTTTCCCGCACTCTCACACACACGCACCAACACTGCTTGCAATCGTTGACAAACCCTTCTGACAGGTTCTGGCTTGAGGGTGAGGAGGTGGCCATCTAGACAGTATAGCTGGCGTCAGCCGCTTGTCTCCGTACAGGATTGCACCTGGGCTGAGTCATCGCCGGGCTGCATTCAGCGAGACCACTTAGCCGAAAGCTGTCCTCGCGGCTGACCACGGGAAGAAAGGAAAGAATGCAGGCTCGCTCTGGGTAGGGAGCCTTGACACTTGAAAGGACCGGAATTCGGTCGTTTCCCTTCCTTTGTTCCGGTCGTGGACTTGTTGGCGGGGATCCCTAATAATTGCCGCCGCACGACGAACAAGCGATAATTTAATGCTCATAATTTCAATTTAGATGCTTATAATTATTATTATACGCCACAATACACTTCTGTAAGGGACATTTCTGAGACAACACCGCAATCAATAGACGCGCCTTTGTCCATTTCAAACCATTTAGCTGGTGCGGTGGAGGGGTTAGCGTGGTCGTCTCGCACCCCGAAGGCCCTCGTTCGATTCCTCAGGTCGGCGAGTTTTCTTACTCGCTTTTATTTATTAACGACGCGGGACGGCGGCCGCCGACGATGACTTTTCTGCGACACGGGGCCCTTAACGCTGTCGCGTTAAAACTGCTGAACAGAATATGCCACACATCCTTTAATTTTACCTAAGACTCTCAGTGCAACGGCGTGGATAACCTATTTTTGCTACGGAGACAAGCTTCGGGAAACCAGCTGAAAGGCATCTACAATATAATGGAGGAAACGCCACTACAGATCAGCCGCCTGCTCAAGAGAGTCGCTAACGAGCATAAGGGCATGCGCGAATCCAAACTTTTGCGCCTCGTACAAGCATTCGTTTGCACGCGCATTGCCTGCGTTGCCCCTTACCTTCGCTTCACGCGAACAGATCGGGAGCGACTGGATGCATCACTACGCAAGGTATACAAGACAGCATTGGGTCTACCCATGTCCACTTTCAACACCAAACTGATGACCCTCGGGGTCTCCAACACAGTCGATGAGCTGATTGAAGCGACTCTAACTTCCCAATATGAGCGCCTCTCGTTGACACATGCGGGCCGTGCAGTGCTGAGCCAGGTAGGAATCAACCCTCCGAGGGCGACTTCTGCGTATATGGACCTCACGCCTGAGCAGAGACTCAGTCTTCGTATACCTCCGCTTTCCAAACATATGCATCCAGAGTATCATACAGAGCGCAGAGCCGACCGAGCACGGCAACTCCACAAACGTTTTGCCGGTCGCCCCGACGTTACATACACAGATGCCTCCCACCACCCCCCTCGCCCCGCTATGGTTGCGGTTGCATTGGCACCGCACCGAAACTGGCACAACGCCTGCAGCGTCCTCGACGCCGCAACTGTTACCACCGCGGAAGAGGTTGACATCGCGTTAGCTCTGACCGACCCCTCCACCAAAGTAGTCTTTAGCGATTCTCAACAGGCAATTCGTAACTTCGATGCAGGTCGTATATTCCGACAGGCGCACACTATCCTCCGATCTCTCCCCTTACCGTCTACACCTCCTCTTCTCATGTGGGCCCCAGCCCATGAGGCGCTCAGCGGGAACGCACAGGCGCATGCTCTAGCCCGAGAACACAGCTACCGGGCGGAGCACCCTCCTCAGCCTGCCGCTTCCTCTGACACTCCCCAAGGCACTCATTTACGCATTGTTACGTACACGGACATCCTCCAGCATTATCGGCTCAAACGGTGTCTATACCCCGCTGCACACCGGGAACTATCCCGGCGCGAGGCCAGCCGTTGGCGCAATATACAAACAGGAACCTTTCCAAACCCATGGCTATATAGCAAACTTTTCCCAAATCTTATTGCACCTAGCTGCAAACACTGCTCACAACCAGCCACATTCATTCACATGGTGTGGGCATGTACACGACACAACGCAGACAATACAGCTACAATGGATGCGTGGGAGTCCCTTCTGCGTAGCACCGAGCTCGCCCAACAGCGCCAGCTCATTTTGCGCGCATTGGAGGCCGCAGAGTCCCAAGGGATCCCTGCTGACCTTCTCTAAGCAGTGCAACTAGTCTTTCGGCTGGTTCCCCTTTTTTGGTAGTAAATAAAGAGCTTATCATCATCATCATCATCATCATCATCATCATCATCATCATCATCATCATCATCGCTCACTGCTCAGTGCATAAAATAATCTATTTTGAGGATATGGCATCAAGCTTCCAAACTGTGCCAAGCGCCCATTCATAATGGAAATTTTTGGCCGAAAATACGTTGTTGTGACCATTCATTATATCAGAAAAAAGACAAGGAAACGTGATTATTCAAGCGTATTCACGTGGCATTTGAAATCTTAATAGCGTGCAATTAGCAACAAAAAGAAAAACAAGCAAATCTGCTTCTGCTAAAAGCGCTTTGAATATACGACTGTCTACTCTGCACGTTTGTTGCATCCCCTGAAGGAGAAAGAAGGGCATACTTTGTTATCCCACACCGCACAGACATTGGGACCAATACTCCAAGGCAAAACGTCCCTTCCTCTGCTTGCTAATACCTCCTGCTGCTAATGCTTCCAAAAAGTTTGTCTGACAATATGCGTCTTCTTCCTTATGAAAGCATTTCTCACAAGTCAGTTATATACGGTAGCGCTGAACTCAGACAGTTTTATGTCGGGGTTCCTCTTTTACTAGCCAGACCATGTCTTTCCCTACTGTTCTTGCAGGGAACGCCTGCAAAAGATACGACAATCGTCACAAGTGACGTCGTTCCGCAACAGTTGGAGCGTGAATGTCGACTGGTGACAGACACCGGCTACATGTAGCGCCGCGGCTCCCGGTTCTACACCGGCCTGTCAGCTGCGCCGCCACGCCGAGATGGGTGCACGGCGGCAGGAAACTAAAACAAAGAAAAGTGGTTGTTCGGAAAGGATTCAACGTCAGAGGCCGACGTCGGAGTGCCTAACGGTAACGGCGCGCCCCAGTGCTGAAGCCGCGGTCGAAGCGCAGTAGCCGGACAGTGCCGATAGAAGGAAAGGAGCAATTTCCTTCGCACACTTCGCGTCCGTCCGTCTGTGCGATACACCGTGTGATCAAATTGCCGCAGCATTTGTCTAGTGTGCCGTTGTTGCCACATGACCACTTCACGTTTAACGTTGTGACGTCAGCACGTAATTAGGGTATGTATATCGCACAAGGGTAGCCATGTTGTGACGTCATCACGTAATTAGGGTAGCCGCCATGGATAGGTACGTTGTGACGCCATCACGTAGCAGCTAGTCGCCATGGGTAGCTGTGTTGTGACGTCATCGCGTAACTATAGCTACGTATATCACATGACTATGTGGCCATGTTGTGACGCCACCACAGGATTCCCCCTCGAGCGCGCGCCGCCGCCGGGCCAGCAGGTACCCTTTATGCTATCGTTCCGCTATGAAGGGTGCCAAGATTGGGCTAATTACCACTTCTGTCAAAATTATGGCCCACATATTCAGTGCAGAAGGTTCAGAGTGGTGGTAAATGATTTGACACGATAAGGAGCACATAATTACTAGCCGAATTTAGACCCAGCATGTGTGAGAGATTCATGTCGACAACTTTGGGCCTCGAAACCGTAATGCTGTGACGGCCGGATCAGTGGCCTTACTTGCTCTGTCTTGCTTGCTCTGATCGGCCAAGCTCAACGCCGGACGTGGCATCTGGTCGGTGAACGACCGTTAAAAAAGTAGGGGAACCATATTCGTGAGATGACCGTTGTTGTAGATAGGTAGGCATCACTTTCCAGGTGTTGTTGCTGAGCATATGTTTGCAAAGTGTTCAGCCTTTGCATTTCAATGCCGCAGGACCTTGCTTCTTAGGCACACCGCTTGACTAGTAATGCATGCCCCGCGTTGTAAATCTCCCGAGGGTGATCATGTGGCCCATCCCCCTCCAACTCTCACGAATGTTACGGGAGCCCCACCACGTGGCTTAGAACCGAACTTCCTCAGCTGTAAACATTTTATAGAACGTCTACCTGGCTCCTAACGCATCTAGCCTAGCTAGAGCGAAGCGCCGCAAGCATCAAAAATTATAAAAGCACTCTGGTTACGTCCATTATGCTTATCGTACGCACTCCATCTTGTATGTCGCCACGGTGACTTTCGGCTGCGCGTCGGTCCATAATAACCAACTGCACTGAAGGCAACTCCTCTTAAATATTGGCGCTCTCTGGAGGTGCACAGCAGATCAGTAGCAGTTGTTGCGGACCCTTGCATATATTGATTTTGCAGAAATTCATCCCCGCTGTATCCCGCCTTTTCGCAGGGTTTCCCTCGGGAGTTTAGAGAGGCAGCCGGGGCCCCGAAGCTCGCTGTCTTTCCCGCGTTTCGAGGGAGGAAGAGTAAAAGGACAATACTCAAGGCCAACATAGTGAAGCCTCATTAGAAGTTCCCTCGTTCCGCTCCGGAAGAAGCGAAGCGCTCCCGGAGAAAACGGGATAGTATGGAAAATGATGTGCAATAATGGCGGCGTTGCGTGTACGCATGTTCCGCATTATTTTGAAGCTGTCGGGACAGGATGAAGGAAGATACTGTTGTTGTTCATGACGTTCTTGTGCTCGGTTGTTTCCTTTTGGCACATTACGGTGTCTCCGGCTTACATTGGATTTAAGGCTCTTCACCTTGCTGCACACTTGTTTCTAAAGCAAGTTAGTGAGGCTCCACGTAACCCGCCGTAGGCCGCGCTTCCGGCGACGGCCTTTCTATGCTTGCTTAAGTTAGAGTTACTATATAGGCTTTGCCAGAGTTGCGCGAATGTACCGTATAAGCAACCAAGTTGTCCAGTGAAGCCGTACGTCTTCTTTGCAGGAGCCAATCAGCCAGACTGGAAATCAGTGGAGAAGGAAATACTTTGGCTATACTAATCGAAATAAGTCATCGCCTCCATAGCTCGCACACAGTGCGGTACGCCGTGCTCACGACGGATTATGCAATGCATCCGGGATGCCCGTAGGGTTGGCTTCACGGCGCTAGACGGTTGCTTGGCGGGAAAAAAAAGGAACACGGAACTCTGGCAAAGCCTATACAGTAGCTCTAGTTATACTTGGTAAGCGGCACCCTCTGGCAGACGTGCGCGCAGCCACGTCTGACTGTCCGCACTCTTCCGCTAAGTCGTTCGCTGCCCGTCGCACTGCCGAGGAATTTGCTTCCAGCTGTTTTCCCTCCTCATTAGGGATGGGTTGCTCAGGAGTGAGCCGGATCTTCGGAGCCGCTCTTTTCAAAGAGCGGGTGAGCCATTTGGCTCCGCAAAGTCGGAGCCGGATCCGGAGCGGTCAGAGCCGGAGCGGTCGGAGCCGTTGAATCTTTCGGAGAGCTGGTTGCTGGTTCTCTCGTTCAGTGAACCTTTCCGTCACAGGCGGGTGCGACTTCCGCGCCATCTCCTGCCTCCTGCCCGTTCACGCAACCTCCTGCCCTTTCTCGCAAGATTCTCAATAATGTCCTCGCCCTCGGCTGTCTTTTGAGCGGAGTGCGCCGTTCTTTTGGATAGCAAGTGAGGTGGTTCTTTTGCTTTTGTTCTATCGATGGAAATCTGCTATATGGCTGGAACGGCGGTTCTTTTGAATAGCCGGTTCTGTATCGTTCAGTGAACCTTGTCTGTCGGAGCCGGGTGAGATTTTTCAAAACGCAAAGCGAAAAAGCAACTATACCGCCCTTCCTTGTCAGTGTCATAACCAACCCATTGCCTTCAGATCTTCCCACGGGTACCGCGGGCTGCTGGTGCCCGCACTTTGTTTTTTTTTTTTTTTTTTTTTTTTTTTTTTTTTTGTCTTGCAATTTTGTGGTTTCGTTCCATGCCGACGAGTGGGGACCCGTACTCGTACTCGCCAGCCGTGTAAAGTGGTCTGCGGCAATCCCTTTGGCTCTGTATGCGTGGCACCCGATGACACTGAAGGGGAGAGTAAAGCAAAGAATGGCGCCGTTCATTGCCATGCTGCTGTTCGAACGATGTCTCACGGCACTCATCGGTCGTGCATTGTTCGCTGGTGCAACAACACCATTTGAAGACGAAGTCTTTCGTGTCTCAAAAGACAATCGAACGTGCAGTTTACTCTTTTGATGAAATAGCGTGTAGGACGAAGACTGAGATAGAAGGAGACACAGAGAGCACTGACTACAACTATTACACATCTGATCAGAAGAGAAGTGAAAGAAATCAGTGGGAGGTAAGAAGAAGGAAATAATGACCATATGACCGTCGCGCTCGTCGCACAACTGCCGTTCGCGCCAAATACGAAGGAGCATCGCACCGGCTGAAACACGACAGTTGCCGTTCTGCCATCCGATGCCTCCTTACTGACGGCGCGCGAACAAGGCGAGGCGCCGAGAAGCCAGCGTGCCGAAGCATAGTGAAAAAAAGAAAAAAAAAAGAAAGAGAAAATGCGAGCCAGCGCTCGTCTTCTAGGGATTTTTGTCAGGACGAATGCAACTTTCGTAGCACCTTCCTCAGTCGTCTCAATAGGCAGAAACCGCAACTTCAATCACAATCTCAGGCAGAAAGTGATGCCAAATGCCACCGTTTGCTGTGTCCCGTGAGGGCCAAAATTGAGTTTTCTTTTTATGACTAATAATATTATATATATATATATATATATATATATATATATATATATATATATATATATATATATATATATATATATATATATAAGATCCGGCCCCTCCTGAGTGACCCACTCACCTCTCCAGATGTAAGCGAGCCGTTCAAGTGAGCCGGCTCACTTTAGTGAGCGGAGTCGCTCCGATCCGCTCATCCGCGAACCGCTCTACTCCTCATTCTTGCTCCGATCCGTTGAGGGGGTGCCCTTGCTCGCTGCGTGTTCTTACGCGAGAACACAAGGCGAGTCCTTGGATCTTTTTTCGCTCTCAGAAGAAGCTGTCAAGCTCTTCATTTCCCTTTCCGCGTCGGCCGCCGAGAGATGCGGAACTGTGATTAATCTAGGTTACGCGGCGAGGCCCTCGAACGTATGTTATGTTGTTGTTCAAGTACTGCGTCTGTTAATTCGGCTGCCTCGCGCTACTACGGTTACGAGCTAAAGGGTTCGTGCCACTTAGTCGCCTCCATTGACGTATTCACCTCAACTGGCGTCCAGGAATTCGAATCGGTTTCCTTTTTCAGGCATAACCGAAACAGATCGCTTGCTAGGTCAATATTTGTTTCCTTTAGTTAGCCTATTTTTAGGGCGAAAGCCTTTCTAGGCTCATGGTGAAATTCTGATCTTAACGAAGTTTGTTCCAAAGTTTCCACAAGATGTGTCAGTGAGACGTCGCAGTAGGTTCTGACGTCATTTCCCCTTTCGGTTAGTTGGGTCTCGCGTGTTGAGGGAAGAAGTTCTGCGGTGCCGATGTTGCTTACGACGAACCTAATGAAAAGAAGGAAAGAAATGAAATTATAAGAAGTACACAAGCATGTAAGACGGGGGTAGAATAGAAGACAGAATAAGTGGAGAGAAAAGGTAGAATAGAAGAAGGAGGAAAGGGTTTCTTCATTAAGCTCTTAATGAAGCTAAGCGCAATCCTGTAATTTTTATTTTCGTTATTTTACATTTTTTAACACGGCATGTATCGATCACTAAAGAATAATTAGGGTCACAGATTGCCTTGGAGATGTGATACGTTGGTCCTCCTAGGAGAGCGCTTGAGAGGCTTGTGCTTTCCATAAACACTATAGCACGCAACTACGACTGATGGGAGAGAGAGCGCGCATCGTAGAGCTCTGAAGCGAGCAAGCTTTCAGTCGCGCGTGAAATCAGTGCATCGGCGTTCCGCCGAGCGATAAGCCCCTCTTTGCGTGTATCAAAACCGCAAATCTCCCGTTTGCCCTTTTCTTTCTTGCTGCTTATAGTTTCTTCTTTTGTTCTTGCGGTGCTTGGAAAGAACTTTTCTCTTCCCAGGACTGGAAATGAGATCAAACGGTATGGAGTGTAGATAGAAATATTCACGGGTATGAGGGTTCTTATTCTTGTTTCGAGGTCTCTCTTGTGCTTACGTTCGCGCGTTTTTATTTCTTGTGGGATCACTAGTCAGTGAACAAAAGAGCGCGCGGTTTCTTAGACACTGCGCGATTCCGCATCTTCATTCTTGTCAGTATGAAGAATAGCGGACAAATTGAAGTTAAAAAAAACTGTGAAAAAATGAGATAGAGAGAGAAAAATAAGGTTTGGTTCGTTGGACGCTAATAGCTTTCCAAGCAAAATATCGGAATATTGACGGCAACTTTTATTTAGCTGTCACTCCCGGGCCTAACCGCCTAAATAAAAAAAAAAAAGACAGATTCGGTTATTCTGCGACTGTGACTGTGGCCGTGGGTGTATAGTTACGACTTTGACGAATATGGCTAGTAGAAAGTGGAAATGTAATCCAGGCATTGCGGTCACGTAGGCACCTCAGCCCAGAACATTCGTGCTATAGACATAAGCGCGAAAAATGGCGAAGATGAAACTCAAACAATAGGAAACACTTTTAGAGCGAAAACATTATATGCCCCCAACGGAACCCTGCGGTGGCGGCGGTGTCCAAGAAACGTGGTCCAGAAAAATCGGTGTGACGTCATCGGGACAGTCGCACGTGGTCGTACTGTGTCCTATACATAGTCATTGCAGCGCGTACGTGTGATTGCTGCCGAATCACCTTAAACCGCCTCTTTATTTACCTTAATCGGCATATTAATCAACCCAATCCACCTTAATCAACGTAATTACAGATAATTTCAGAATTCCGCATCCACAGCGAGCAAGCAGTCTTAAATGTCCTCCGTACCATTTGGTGTAGATCATGTGTGTGCGCTCAGTGTGATGACTTAGTTTTATTTATCGTTCTTCAGACTGATAAATCGAGCAGATCGGACAGCATCTTCGTTTTTCTTTAAGCTAAGCTGGCGCATGGGAAGAAACATATTAGGCTAAAGCCTTTCTTGGCTCATGAGCTGCGGAAGTGTCCGTATGAAATGCCACCTCGAATTTAAACTGAAAATCTGTCTCCTTCGGGAATCGAACCACTATCACTCTGATCGCCAGCCCAGCGTGCATATTACTACTTCATTCCGGGCGAGTGAGAAACCGATCGTAATTCTCATTGTCTAGCGTGAGGATGATAGTAGCCATGACGACGACGATGCAGTCAGTGACAGTGATGATGATGATGATGATGATGATGATGATGATGATGATGATGATAGCGATGATAATGACGATGCAGTTGGCGAAAAAAGTCATGTAAAGTGGATTTCCGCTCTTAAGCAGTCTTAAGCGCAGTTTGTAATTTTTTGCAGTATTATTTTCGCAACCTTCTAGGGCTCTTATTATAATGACGCTAATTGCTAACATGTCACATCCATGGAGTGAAATGTTCATTCGCTATGACCCTGCGACGACTAATTGATGTGTACATGATCAAGCGGAAGTCCAAATGAGAACCTAATAAAAAACAAAACTGAAATGACGCCACATGTCAGCGCCACTGGGAAACGAGAAGTGACAGCAGAAGTTAAGAAAGAAGGGATTTCATACAACAACAAAAAAAAGAAATCGACATCCGCGAGAAAATATTTGGCGCGTCGTTTCTTTCTGAAACCATGCTGCATAAGCCGCTTAATAGAGAAGGGACCGAAAAAGAAAAATTAAATTGCATTGGTGTTATCGTGACGAGGAAAATCTGTCCGTGAAACTCCTCTAGCTACCTATTTTATAGAGGCCGTTTCATAGGTTCTATACAGGTCGTTATTTCATAGAGGCATCTTATAGACGACGCAAATTGCGTACTCGATCGCATTCCTTTTGGTGAGCAATGGTGAACGAGCGCCGGTGAAGCCTAGGCGCATCATTAAAGTCAGGACAGCAGCTTGGGCAAGTTGGTTTGCCGTTTGTGACAAAACAAAGCTTCGCAACGGGACAAGACACAAGCGCTAACTTGCAACTGTCTTTATTTCGAAGAAACACGACTTCTTATAACATCGCATCATATGCGCCACAACCATATCGTTGAGGCAATCTCACATAAAAAGCAAAGTCTTGTAATCAAAGAAGCGAATCACATTCTTAACAAGCCCAATTCCCTGTCAAAGCAACAGACGACGTGCTAACAACCAAGGAAAAAGAAAGGGAGGAGGCCTGTAGTAGGAATACTTTATATTCACAATGTTTCATATCGCATAAAGAGAATTGGGCGTGAATGTGGTGATGACCCCCCTAGCAAACTCAAAAGTGTGTGCAGACAAGTAAATGATAACGCTGCACAAAAGAAACAGGGCTGCACCATTAAGCAAACCCTGTTTGTAGAATGTTCCGTAGGCTTCGTTTATTCGTTTTTAGTGGCATGTGGGAAAGAGTACATTGGACAAACCGGCAGGTGCGATTTCCGAACAAGTGTCCAGAAACCTGGAAATTCATTGCGGAGACTGCCCCTCAGAAACTTGTACACCTGAGCTCAGCAAAGGCAAAGCAATTGTCATACTTAAAGAACAACCGAGAAATTATCGAGGCAGCTTCGATAGCGAGGCTGAGCAGACATGGAATTGAACTTAAAAATGTGGTTCGCTTTTTTTTATTACAAGACTTTGCTTGTAATTTGAAACTGCTTCATTGATATGGTTTTGTTATCTGAGGTGTGCTGCGAAGAAGTCGTGTTTCTTCGATAAAGACAGTGTCCCGTTACACGTTTTGTTAAAAATGCGTCATTAAAGTGTCCGATGCCCCTCAGCTCGGAGCCGGTCCAGTGCGTCCTAAGCACGTCTGTGCAGTGCTTTTAAACAGCTAGCTGTCCGATTGCGCAACCTTTGACACCTGTGCTGCCTGCGAAGTCGCTCGTTGATTCGTTGCAGCGATACCCTCGCGTTCTTATTTCTATGCTCCATAGTTCGTGTAGCGCAGTCTAGTAAAGCGTAACTGACTTACGAGCGCATGTGAATGGCACACTTGTCGTCTCGTTAGACATTTCACCCGCTGCATTTTTTGCTTCGCTTTTTCCTTTTGAGCGTCACATAAGTGGGCGTTTTACAAGTTCGCTTTTTAAAATCTGCTTGCGGGCCCCGTTTGCAGAGTGCGTCCGCCTGCTCACTTGCAGTGAATATTGTCCATCTTGCAGGCTCATACTTTTGCTGTTGTTTCTCTTCTGGCCTGCATTGCATCTTTTCTCACTTCATTGCTTTCACTGTTTTCATTGCTCTTCGTGATTGCAGCGGATTTTGTCAAGAGCTGCTGTGATATCCTCCAAGAATGTGTCGCTGAGTTGCATCAGCAGAAATGTTGTTATGGGATTCGATGAGATTTGAGCGCTGCAGTTCTACAGCTTTTTTCATCTCGTTTTTTCTGTCATCCGTATAATATGCGTGTATGGTTATATGTGAGCCAAGCTGTACGTTGAGCGTCTGCCGTTCAAATAACGATAGGTTACTTTTATGGATGCACTCGCCTCCACTTGACAGTGGTTTGGTATGTTGTATTCAGCAGTTGAAGCGAACCTTTGAGTTGCGTTTCTGTTAGGTTATGAGCGTGGCATGCTGGAAGTGGATTAAAACTGAGCTTATCGATTCGCGTCTGTAGATTGATGTCAGTGTCTGTTTTCGCGGCAGGCGATTGCGATGATGGCAAGGAAACTGGGGGACATAATAAACTTATAGAAGGCTCTCAGTACCGTTTGCAACGAAACCGTTTTATCGTGTGCTGATATATCTCGAAGGTGCAAGCAAAATTCTCGCGTAATGCTCAGCTGTAGAGCGGTGTTGGTTAGGCAGTCCAGTGATACGGAACAAAAATTATGCAATAAAGGCCCACAGATTATAAACCGCCCCTGGTCTCGGGGATAAAACGACAACAAAAGCTGTGTGACGAGCGCATTTTCACATGAAAAAGTACCGTCTTCTGACGTGGCCGACGCCGCCGAAAAAGACCGCGCATAGGAACGTGTGGGCTCCGATCCTCCCGTAGTCACATCGGCGGCCGCTAAGAATTTCAGGCACTCGCGCTGCCTTCCTGGAGGCGGGGTGTACAAAAGCGCAACTTATCGGCAATGTTATACGGCAGGGACCGCGGTTCCTGGCTTATATTTGGCGAACAGAGGATGGGAAAGAACGGTGCTCATATTTCTTCTTCTTCGCTTCGTAGATCTCACGTCCTTTCGAAGCCGCCACTTTTTACCCGTCGCGCTCTAGCCGATCTGTCTGGCTCGTGTTCCTTCTTTTTCTCTCTCTATCTCTCCTTTACTTTTATCCGTGTTGTTTTAGCGACGAGCGTAGGTACTTTTCGTGTCTGCTGCGGCGCTGTCTATTCCCGGAGAGTTTTCTTAGACTTCTTGGACATTTATCTTTTTCTCCTCCCCCGGCTCTTGTCGCCGAACTCGACCGAACGACCGTGTCTCGACCTTCCGCGCACTTGGTAATGGAAGACTAAAAATCGATTCCACGCGCTGCCCTGTTTGAAACACGTTTTCCTCATGTTGTGGTCTTTTTCGCGGCTGCGATTCCTTTTCAAGCCAGTAGGTTGGAATACGCGGTGCGATACGTGTTTGCTTGGCGGTTGAAGCCCGACGGTTTTACTTAGAGCAGGGATGCTCTTCCGCGAGTTGTAAAAAGTATGGCGTCGATCAAGTCGGGTGAAGACGCGAATGTTTAAGTATACATGTGATCGCCGCTTCCCTTGCCGTAACATTATGAGGTGGGAAACCTCATGAGGCTTCAACCTAACCTCATCAGGATGTCCACAAACCAAAACCCTGCTGAATGTAAGGGATCGAATCCCGACCTCGTGGATGTTTTCCGATGGAGGCGAAATCATATAGGCACCCGTGTGCGGCGCGATGTCAGTGCACGTAAAGAACCCCAGGTGGTTGAAATTTGGGGAGTCCTCCACTACAGCGTTTCTCATAGCCTGAGTTGGTTTTGGGCGTTAGAAGCCATAAACGATGCCAAACTAAATCGGCACTTCTTCACCTGTAGCAACAGAGCGACACTAGAAGTTTGTCAATCTGCTGCTCAACTGTTGTCAATAGCGAATAATGGAAGTTTTCCTAGGACTGCATATATAAGATGCACAGTATCGATAGCGTTTAACAGAAGTGGATAAAACTCATGATATTTCAACCTAACCTCATGAGGTCGCTCTCTTTTGTTACAGAACTTCTAGTTCTCAGTTTGGTGCTGCAACGGCTGCGCGCTGTATTTATTTTATATATTCATGGCGTGGTGAGTGCGGTACTTATAAATTTTGTTTCTCGAAGCCCGCAGGCACTGAATGACAAAACGGCGATGAGGAAGAAAATGTATGCGGGATCTGCGAATAATAGTTCAAAAATGAGGCGAGGGCAGAAAAGTTGACGCTTACCTAAGCAATGACAGCTATCTATTTGCATCTTTGGCAGTGACAGTCCGTGGATGTCACTTTGACCTTGCTGTGTATTTTGCTATGCGCATAGCGAATGGCGCCTTGATTTCAGATATCACAGCGTCGTTCACATGTACACTTTGTCAGGTAGAAATGTACCGTCGTGAGCAAAAGTGGTATACAACGAGTGACGGAGCTTGGGAAAACTGCTTTCTGCGCCATCTAACAACTGCTATCTGGGATCGAGACAATCATGGTCATCGCCATGCATGTGCTACTGTCGCTCAATGGCGTTTAAATGCAGTTTTCCCGAGCTCCTTCACGGGTTGTAGGCCACTTTTGCTCATGATCTGAGCATAGTGGTAAACAATCGTCAGGCGCTGTTTCGGTGGTAGCCGATTTCATTTTATATCGATGGACGTAAAAGAAAACGGCCATCCTAAGTTCAGAGACATATAGCTCGCTCTCGGAGTGAATGTTTTTGCCGTATCCTTCTCGTACTTTAAAAGGGTTTAGAGCTTAAAGGAAATCACAACACCCTGTGTGCGCAGACAATCCAGTATAATCTGCTCTTCTTAGCCTTTGACGAGCTTGTAGTACCACAGCGCAGCAACGTTTCGCATTGAGCAACAGACCAGACCACCGAAACAAGTGACCATTATTCCGGCTACAAAAATTTGTTTGCCCTAAACAGCGGCGCCATATGCGCAAACTGTGCGCTGCAGGAAAACGCTAGTGCAGAGCGATTAGGCTGTTTTAGGCGGTGGAGCACAGTTCACCTCAAGCTAACGTGCCACTACTTCTCATAAATGGACGGCACTTTCTTTAGACAGCGAGGAGAGAAGCACAAAATAAAAATCATGTGACCTTGCCTACGTTCGACACGATCCGGAGGAGAACCCTTCATGCCCTGGGCAGGCACCGACCTGGCACCCTGCAGCAGGGCATCGATCCGCCATTGCACATCGGATCCACGGGCTCACTCCGACTGTGCGAGATTTCCTGTGCTATTCGGGAGAAAAAGAAAGACCTGGGCCATCCAGCCTCGATGAAGAAGAGGAGACACTCCCCCTTCCTCGCTACCATAAAGCACATCATTTCTGCCGCAAAGTTATACCTGGTTTATGGGGTTTAACGTCACAAAGCGACTCAGACTATGAGAGACGCCGTAGTGAGGACTCCGGAAATTTCGACCACCTGGGGTTCTTTAACGTGCACTGACATCGCACAGCACACGGTAGCCTTGCTTTTCGCCTCCACTGAAAAGCTGCCGCCGAGGCCGGGATTCGATCCCGCATCCTTGGGAACAGTATAGTCGAGCGCCCTAACCACTGCGCCGCCCCAGTAAGCGCAAAGTTATACCTAGTAAATGCAGAAATAAAGACGCATTAAGAAATATCTGTGACGCCGTGAGGTCGCATTCCTGGTCGTTTTGTACACGGTGATAATGCATTTCACCCAGCCCTATTCATAGCTCCTTTCGGGCATATGGTCAACACTCACTTTTCAAGTATGCGTGAGACTGCATAGTTTCGTTTTTTTTTTTTTTTTTTTTTTTTTTCGTAACTTAGCGCGTGGCGAGCAATGCTGCATAGGGGGGAAAAAGCCACTCTTGCATGTTTCTTACACTCCTTGCGCGGTTCGCAGCCTTCGCGCAAGAAGACAAGGCACCTGGGTACAAAACGCAAATGTAGGCTCCGGTCGGCCGCTCTATTGCGGAAAAAGTTCGTCTACTGGGAATAACTGCTGTTGCTCGCTGCTCTGCCGCCCGACGACAAATGCTGGCGCTTTGGGCTTCGATGTGACCACATGCGTGGCTTCAGGCGCCGGCTTATACGTACTTACGCATTCAGGGACCGTGCCCCCTCTCTCCTGGTGCCCTCGAGAGCCACGCGTCGTCACCATTAACAATGGAGACGATTTCCCATCACTGCAACCGCGCCCGCCTCGAAGGACAATGACTCGCGACACGAATACACGCGTCGACGGGTGCGACTTCTTTCTTGCCAGTGGGTCGGCCGAGCAATCAAGGAGACGGCGGCGTTGGGAAAAAAAAGAGGGGGGGGGGGGGGCTTAAACGGTTCAATTTCGTCACACAGATCACTCTTTTGTGTGTTCAAGTTCGTGCGCGATGCGCGATCACCCCCTCCCCCCTTTAACACTCTTTTTGTGCCTAGCTCGGCTGCTCTTGAAGCAGGAAGGTTGCTAATAAAAACTATTACAATTCGAGCTTCTTTGCTGATGACAGGCTGTTTTGTGGGGAGCTTGAACTTCTCACGGTGCAGCTACGACCGGCAGCGATGTCGTTTGATTCATGTTGCTTGCACTGTTCGTTTTTCAATCTCGTTGGGGAGATTGTTTTAGAACAACAACCGAGGTTTAATTTACAGCTGTACTACACGAAAGAGGCACTGGTCGGAAAGCATCGAAACGAGGCTTAACGAGCTGCTCGCTGCTCCGGAGTGTAGGGTTGCCACATTTGAAGGGAGCACCCCCTTCCGCGCGTAACCCACACCGAGCTGCTGTGTTCTCTCTGCGTATTCAAAATTAAGCGGTTGCATCGGCCGTTCTTCAGGATGATTCCAAGATGCGTACAATGCAGAAAGATTTTTTTGTGCGTGTGTGTCATTTCTGATCCGTTGCTGTCACGCCGAATTATATGTCCCGGACATTCCAGTGAGAACAAAACCATTTTATCGCTTGAACCAGTGACAGAGAACTAGGAGAAATAAAATGAGATAGAATTGAGGTAGAAAGTTATTCTGACCGCTAACACTTGTTCCTTGTTCCCCTAACATAATATTTCGTTTTATACTGTGAATGTGCAGCATATTCATTTACCATGCGGTGTTTGTACCAAGAAGAAAAAAGTGCATCCATGCGGCTCCTCCTTTATACCTCACAAGTACATGTGTTGCCCCAACGACCGAAGGCGTTTCGCGTGTCCGGGCAAAAGCGTGCAGAGTGTGTCGCTCATATTCATGTATAGACCCGAAACGGAAGCCTCTGAACAGAATCGGCACTTTCTTCGACGATAACCCTCGGCCATACGTAACTGGCGAAGATAACCCTCGGCCATACGTAACTGGCGAAGATTGCCTTCTTCCTGCTTTTTTCTATTCTATCCGCCGACAACCACACTCAGAGCAGTTGGTAAGGTTTAAGCGGCAGACATGTAAGTTCAGGCAACTGAACTGCGTCAATCTTGACCCCCGGGCGGCGCTCCGAACCAGAAAGCGCGCATGATACTTCTCGCCCGCATCTTTCTGCTTTTTCAGCCCAGCTGCCGACAAGAAGAGCCCAACGCATCAGGTGCACCGCAAGCAAGAAGCGAGATTCACCTGATCTGTTATAGAGCATCGTTCGCACCGGAAGAGATTGCCTTCCCTGGCGGACGTTCTCGCCCTTCTCGAAGCTCCTTGAAGTGACGCAGAAAAGTCATTACCGCGTCGGCTGCGTGTCCCAGAGGGCCGTACAAAGGGCGGGAGCCTATTACCACCCGCGGCTTGACCGGCCTGCCTGTTTTAGAGTCTGGCAATGTGTTTTGCGGCCCTCAAGGGGGCATCAAGTTACTGGATATCGAGTGACAGCCTGCCATGTTGCATAGCACACCAAACACAGCGTGTCGAGCTGCCTTTTTCTTCCTCTCCAATAGAGGCCTCCTTGCTGCAGTGAAGACAGATCAGGCAGCGTCACCTTTCTCCGCCGTCTGGTCCTATGTCGTTACTACGCTTTCTTCAACCTTAGAGGTCCTAGATGAATTTGCGCTTTATTATTATTATTATTATTTTCGTTTCGTTTTTCCTTCTTTGCGGATGTCAGATTCCTTGTCGCAGTTTTCGCCGTAGCGCAGCCAACGGGAAGCTCTTTCTCTACACTTTTTAATTTGTATTTATTTTTTTTCTTCGCGCGACAGGCTGTTGTCCTGCTGTTCTCACATCCAGTGTTGTAGCGTGCCGCGGAGTCATCGGGTGGGAAATGGAGGGAGGGGGGTGTATCCGTGTATCCGCCGGCGACGATCGCGCTCGCCGCTGACGGCCTCTGCCCTCGAGGCGGCGACAGCGGCATTTTATCGCCGAATAAGAGCACCCAACGAAGAAGGATGGCGACGACCGTGTGTGTCAGGGGGTCACGCGTTCTCGTATCTGGCGTTTCTTAGCCACGCCGCGGTTCCGTCCTCTTGTTTGTGGTTTTGTTTCTTTCCTGACATAATGCTATAACACCGGCGATGAAGAAGGAGGAACGCGGACACCCTGAGGGCAGCCTTTGATAGCGGCTTCGCGAATAATGCGATACGATGTCGTAAAAAAAAAAAAAAAAAAAAAAAAAAAGAGAGAGAAACAATTTTCGATAAAGAAAAGAAAGAATAACATAAAGTCAAAGTCAAAGTTTATTTCCCACCTAACACTACAAAGGACGAGACACAGGGAAGAAGAGGACAGGACAAGGCTGGGCTAGCAAGCGATATACCGCACGCATTAATAAAAGCCAATTCATCATTATCCACAGTGATGCAGTCTTGCACACACCTTAGAAGTCCGTCCTGTGGCAAGGAATAATATGAGTCTTCCACGTCAATGCTTATTGCAGAGCACCTACCCGGATTTCTGTCCAATAAAAACTCTAGCACCTTAGAAGAACTTGGAATCAAAAACGGGTCCTGAACTTTCAACATCTTTAGATGCTTCTTTGGCTGGTTAAAAATGAACCCTTACCAACTTGCCCAGTCGTCAACCTTGTTGAATTTCATTACTAGTTCGTTGGGCTCTTTTACATGTGTTACTTTCAACGCGCACAACCCGTCAGTGTTAGTGGCTTTGATAGTACTCTGCATCTGTCGAGCCCGGACAGCTTCATGGTATGCCAAGCACCGAAGATGCCCTCCTGATGTGCAGTCCTTGTGTGGTTGGTTGCATCCTTCCCCGGGCCATTCAAGCAGGATATGTCGCATCTTGGCTTCGGAATGGTGGAGGCAAGCCCGTCTTTACAAAGAAATGCTACGTGTCCACTGTGTTCGCAGGGGAGATACTCGGCGCGGAGGTCAGCTAGCCGACTGGAGCAAGACGGTTGACGGACTAATTCACGTGGAAGACTGTTCGCCTCACGTTGTCTTCTCAGAAGTGGCGCGCAAATGTACAAGGTAAGCTGCTGATCCTGGGAGACGAAGAGTTGGATGTAAGGCACAGGCGGATCTTGGAGCGTGGGCCGAAGTTTTGTATGCAACCCGATGTAAGTCCAGTTGATCTCGGTGTCTCGAAATATTGATCCGGAAGATGAGAAGAGTCGGTTTTTGAGTGAAGTCACGGACGTAATAGCGGCACGGAATTGTAAGCAGAAGCCACGGTACAGTCTGAAACCAGTATGTGACTACCTGGTTGACAACCGATTGCGTCTGGTGGTATCTGATAAGGAAGGCTGCTTTGTCGTTGTACCCGACAGCTGTTTGTCTGAAAAACCTCGGCCGCGATTGCCAAGAATTTTAAGAAGGTGAAAGCAAGCGAAGCCATCGTCTTACAGGAAACAAGCTATCGCTTGGTTAGATGATCACAACCTGAAGGCTTTAAGTTCGAGGGTGAAGGCAGCTACAGACGCTACCTTGGATGTTTTCTTCTCGGCGAAGACGCACAAGACGGACATTCCTTCCAGGAGCATTGTTTCGGAACGTCGAACATGGCAGTACGAGATTTCGGGATTTTTGAAGAAGCATCTAAAGATGTTGAAAGTTCAGGACCCGTATTTGATTCCCGGTTCTTCTAAGGTGCTAGAGTTTTTATTGGACAGAAATCCGGGTAGGTGCTCTGCAATAAGCATTGACGTGGAAGACTCATATTATTCCTTGCCACAGGACGGACTTCTAAGGTGTGTGCAAGACTGCATCACTGTGGATAATGATGAATTGGCTTTTATTAATGCGTGCGGTATATCGGTTGCTAGTCCAGCCTTGTCCTGTCCTCTTCTTCCCTGTGCCTCGTCCTTTGGCTGGTTAAACAGGAGCTCCCTGGGCTGAAACCATTTCTCCGTCTCTTGCTGGAGAACGTACTCGCGCACTTCCTCGGCGATAATTTCCTTTGTGCGGTTCGCCACAATTAGGGCTCTGAGCTCTTCTAGAATTTTGACTTTACGGCTTCGCAGATAGTAATCTAGGGTAACTCCTAATGTGGTAACGAATTGTCTTCCGCTTTTGGAATCCTTTCTGCAAGCATAAAACTTTCGTTTGTTTTCTTGAGCCGTCAAATTTAGCTCTGTGAGCACTAGCTCACGAATTTCGTCAAATGTCATGACCGCGTCAGTTGACTGATTGGCTACGAGCGCTTGTTTTTTCATTCAAGAATAGCGTTATAATTGAGCCCGCTACATCGGCTGGAATTTCACAGCTTCTTATCATGCTCTCAGCGCTTTTAAACCAGGCTGGGATGAGATCATATGACTGTGGCATCGGCGCGAGGACTGCCTTCAAATCGTCGGCATATTGGCCCAATACTGCCCTTCAGGTGCCACTGTCCGGGACGTCCTGGCTCCTTTGCATTAAAGGGCCACTGTCCAGGGAAGGACATTTTAAGCAAAGAAACCCAGTGTTTCAATCATGTACCGGAGATAGTGTGTGCAAAATGCTAAAGTGACACGCGCGCCGCAAAGCAACGAAAATACAAATCAAAGCTCTCGGGTTCTCCTTCGGGAAGCCAGCTTTCCCGTTCCCTGCGCTGGCCCGTCGAGCCGCAACTATGACGTCTTAGTCGAAAACGACGTCCATTGGTCCGTCTCACTGTCCGAGGGTGAAGGACGGGTGAAGGATGGGTGTCTACCGCTCGCTGCGCGCTTTTCCCTTGCCACGGCCAGACTGAATCCAGCGGCGCGCGCTCCCTCACCCTTTTCTTTCTTTTCTTTTTTTTTTTTTTTTTTTCGCGCACGTTAAGTGCCACGCCCCACCTTCCGCCAAACGCGGAGGAGGAAGGGGAATTAGTCTTGCGGAGGCTAGACGACCTCGGGCAGGAGAGTGAATAACCTTTGCGAGGGAACGGAAGGAGAGAAACACGACAGAATCTGGTGATTGCGGCGGCTGTAACTGCGTTATTATTTACTCTTTTCAAAAACATTTTGCGGTCATGCGTTCTGGGGGCGAAGTCTCACAGTCACCGGGAAAGAAAATATTTTCGACTGGAGGGTGGACAGTGGCGTCTACAACTGAACCTTTAATCTCAATGCTTCGATATCCAGCTCTTTCTTCCTCAAGCTCATGTTGACATGGTCGCTGGAAATCACCGTCGCCGCAGGGCTCTGCCCTTCTATAGTCGTCATGCTCTCCGACTCTGCCCCGTCAGAACTCCCATCATTCGCACTATACCCTCCGGCGCGCTGCGCCTGTGCTCAGGTAGTGACGGACATCGCGCTCCCAGAGAAAACGAGGAGGGGCCCACCTGCGTTACGCCGACTTCGTGCTCGCTTGGTAGCCGGGTCGAGGCCTCCGTTGCTCTGCTACCCGGGGTCTGCTGGTTCACGAGGGAGTCTCGCAGGCAGTCACGGCAGGTCATTCAGGTAGGCGAAGTCGTCCGTAGCCTCAGTGTCATTGAAGTACACCGGGTGCGTCCGCAGGCCCGTTATCACAGTGCTGCGCCTCGTCGGTCACGCTTCGTTCATCTCCTCCACCGCTCCAGCTTCTCGCTTCTCGGCACTTCTCGAACCTGCCGCCTCCAACTTCGCAGGAAGCCGCTCAGACCATCCTGGTCACGGCACCAGTTAAATTCAGAAGGGGTGATGACTGTCGAAGTGATCACGATGACGTTGATGATCGTATAGGGCTTCGGTCGAACGAAGAGCGCCAAGCTCCTTCGTCCGCTCGTCCGGCGACACTTTGCATGTTGGAGAACTCTTGAATATAAATAACGTTTATTCAAGGGCCAAAAACGTACAGGGCAGATTAAGAAAAGCGGTTAAAACAATGACCGTCGAGACCCGGCGCGCTCTCCCCATTTCGCGCCAAAACATCCCATTAAAGGCCCACTGTCCACCCTACGGTCGAAAATATTTTCTTCCCCGGTGGCTGTGAGACTTCGCCCCTAGAACGCAACGCCGCAAAATGTTTTTGAAAAGAGTAACTAATGACGCAGTTACAGCCACCGCAATCACCCGGTTCTGTCATGCTTCTCTCCTTCCGTTCCCTCGCAAAGGTTTTTCACTCTCCTGCCCGAGGTCGTCTAGCCTCCGCAAGACAAATTCCCCTTCCTCTTCCGCGTTTGGCGGGAGCTGGGGCGTGGCACTCCGCGTGCGCGAAAAAAAAAATACGGGCGAGGGAGCGCGCGCCGCTGGATTCAGTCTGGCCGTGGCGAGGGAAAAGCGTGCAGCGAGCGGTAGACACCCATCCTTCTCCCGTCAGTCAGCGAGACGGACCAATGGACGTCGTTCTCGGGAAGTACGTCATAACTGCGGCTCGACGGGCCAGCGCAGGAAACGGGGAAGCTGGCTTCCCGAAGGAGAACATGAGAGAGCTTTGATTTGTATTTTCGTTGCTTTGCGGCGCGCGTGTCACTGTAGCGTTTTGCACAGACTATCTCCGGTACCTGATCGAAACACTGGGCTCCTTTGCTTAAAAGGTCCTTCCCTGGACAGTGGACCTTTAAGTCAGTTTTCCCAGGTTTTTAGGGCACCTCCTACGCATCAATTCCAATCCTACTTCTTGTAGCCAATCCGAGCATTTTAGACCAACTTAAATGGGCCAATGGCGTGTCGGGGCTAACGAAGTTGTTTTTATTTTCCAGCACCGCGCGTTTCCTCGAAACTGTCGAATGTCTAAACACATAGCTACAGCCCCGCGGACCAACTCGGAAAAGCACTCAACGGACAAAAGCATCGCGCAGCAGGAGCAACACGTGCGGTCTGAGGAGCAGTACCGGTAGTAGCGGTGCCCATCCCGTCTCCATTTCTGGGGCATCCGCGCGCCGCATCTTCGAGGGCCATAAAACACAATTCTCCGAAAAAGAAGGGCTCGCGAGGACGGCTAGCTTGTCCTCGTCCGAGTCGCACACCTCGACACAAAACTCAGCGCTCCGGCGATGGCCATTCTTTCACCGCGGGGTGTCCTGCCGTACGCACACAACAGAGGGGGACCAAGTCAGTGAGCATGGGGAGGAGGGGGAACAGGAGCGACCAGCAAGCTGTTAGGCGCCGGAGACTCCTAACCCAACAAGGTTCATTTCGCGTATGCCCTTTTTGTTTTTTGTTTTTTTTTTCCACGAACAAGGAAGGTTGATGAAACGGGTGTGTGGGGAGAGGGGATTCAGTTTAGCTATACTGTATACCAAGGCCATTGTAATGTAGGGATTTTTTTCCTTCGATTATATTCCACTCTTTTAACTACTTTTCGTGACCTTGAACAAAGGAAAAATAACTAATGGCGGAAAGAACTGAAGTTGATTACAATTATGCCCCGGTCACATGAGCACGGCTTAACTCCTTTGAACTCCCTTCACCTAGGGTATCTTTATCTCGAGGGAGATGCGTGCCGTGCCAGACGGCAGTCGTTTAGGAAACGATTTTTGAGGAAGTTCGTAGCAAAAGGAGATCGCTGATCTCACTGGAAGGGTGAAGGAAGTAGTCTCGTTTCCAATGTAGTTCCTGGTCGCTAAATAAACTTTTTCTTCGATAATTTTATTTTTGCTCTTAAATATATTAGTTTCTATTGAATAAAATTAGTGTTCCAGCTTGGTTAGTTGTTCGATTCTTGCGATAGAACCATACTCTCACTTGATTGAGCCTGGGTCACTTGTTTTGGTGCACTCGCAGCTCGCACGTGTAGACGGCAGGCTGAGAAGCTGGTATAGTTATCACTTGTTTTACGACCATGAGAACAATGATAATAGCTGTGGACGCCTTGTTTTACGAAGATATGTCTAGATAATTGGATTTAGCGAAGAAAAGAGAAATGTAAAAATGTATTGACGAGTTTGTACAAAATAAGCAGCGCTTAATGGCCCCCTGACGGCTTCTTTGAGAAGCTCGTTGCATGCCGTGTAGGCCGTGTGACACGGCGATGACTACTTTGAAGTGAAACTCCCTATGACTCCCTTGCACTCCTTTAGACCAAGAAAGTTCAAGGTAGTTTTCATTTGGCCGTGCGACAGGGCTATTAAACGAAGGGCGAAAAATTTAATGAAAATGAATTTGCTTTATTTCGTGGACGGGAAAAGGAAGGACGTCGTGCGTGGCCTTCAGAGTTTCCACGCACCTACGATCTGCAGCTAACGCTTTCATAGCAATCAGTTTTGTCCTAAAGTCCTGGGACATATATTTTCTTTGTTTTGTTTCTTGCCTGCGCAGAACAGAAGGCCCTTGTTTTTAAATTTTGGGCGCAGTACGACTGAAAAACTGAGCCAGGCGATAATTACGATAAAAAAGCGCGTACAGAACCAAGAAATCCACTTGCCGTCTCAGTTCGGGAGATATTTCCCCGCGTGGTGAGGGATGCAGCTTCGTTGATAGCCTCATTTGTGTCGTTTTGATCGACGCCACTGTGTTTGCCTTCTCTTGTGTGCCGTTTGCGCGTGTCTAAGCGGTGCACGCTGCTTCCCAGCATTGTGCGCTTCGGGCTGTGGACCGAGACGTACCCGTTCCACGTCTGCCTGGGCGGGTGGGAAGGGAATCCCGGCGACGCGCGCTCCGCCACGCTCGGCCGCTCTCGAATTGGAGGCACCACCTAGACTGCAGTACGTCAGCCACCGGACGCCGGCGACGCGTGCCTTTTCTGCGCCTCCATTCTTCTTGCGGAGGCGGCGGTGCTTCGGTGGAAGGGACGCGACCTCGTACAGCGCGGAGGTAAACAGACCCATTGAGGGCGCAACGGCCGTCCAGGATGAAGTGCCGTTTGGCGCCGAATGCGCTGGGGGACGGGGCTCGCCCAAGGTGTATGCGCTTACACGCTACTCAGTGTTGAAAAATGCTCGAGATATCAGTTCCGTAGAGTTTTCAATGGAGAAATGCATTCTGATGCTTACATACCATTTTTTAGAGGACACAGTTTTGGGCCTGCATTTGGCGTCAAGCCTTCTTGCTGCCTATCGTTGGAAGTGTACCAGAGGATAGCTGGCTCGAGACGTTGCGCGTTGATTTTGAACGAAATGGCGAATCCCCCGAAGGGGCGGCTGCCACAATTGTGCCTTCCTGTAAGTCCCTGAAGACATTCACCTTGGATGACGACAAAATTTTGACTGGTAGCGATTATACTTACGCCAAGCTGTTTCGACTATTGGTCGCACACGATATATATATATATATATATATATATATATATATATATATATATATATATATATATATATATATATATATATATATATATATATATCCATAAATTCGGACATTTCTATTTTTTTCTACAAGATATCTTTTATGAACGCTTTCCTCTTTTGGTATCGTAAGATATTTCACAGTAATCATAAATATTTCCGTGATAATCCATCCTGTTATATGTTCCTGTTATAATTTCCTGTTATATATTGACGAAAATGCACTGCACCGATTTTGTATGTGAGTCTTAAATATACACGTTGCGAACACAAGGCAAATTTTAAAGGCGAGCTTTTCCACGAATCGCAAGAGTAGGTCATTCCCGTCAATACATTCATAAAAGCATCTTACATTATTCAGCTGATACCTAACAGTCATTGTCAAGAACGGAGACAATTAGTTTTCTATGGCAGCCTTAACTATATACGCGGCGCCAGAGCAGGACAAATGTTAAACGCAATATTTTTATGTGCACCGGAAATTAAACCATTCCCATCAGTATGTTTTTAAGAGTATCTTGCAATATCACACAGGTACCTCACATTCTGTAGTGAAGGGATGCCCAAGAAAGCTGTTTGAGATTTCCTAGACTAGAGCGCCGTGTCTATCGTGGCGAGACGAAAGCCCTACAAAATAACCGCAAAGAAAGGCTTCTGGCTCTGCCACACCAACGCATGTCGTGAAAAAGTCACCAGGGCATTCCTGCGACGTGGTTCCTGATCTTTGTGTGAGTATTATAACAAAAGATCGGCCTGCGGACCGAGAAGGGGCGGAAACAACTAAGCGATGGAAGCGTTGAATTCTCCTCTTCAAAAAATTATTTCCAGGATAGCGAAAAAAGGCGCTGCAGAGAGCGGCAGTCCCATCATCACTGCGCCATTTGCTTTCTTTCATTCTCTCCTTTCTTTCCTGTCATCTTCGTTCTCTTTCGAGCAAGGCGAATCCAACTTGGCACAGTGTTCGACGATTTTCATTCGCTTAAAAACAGCTCGGAATGGGGCGAGTTAAGGGAGAGGGGGACGTTGTACTTGGCTGGAGAGGGCACGCGGGAGGCTGAGTGTGGAAATGAAACTCTTGGGGGATCGTCTGGAGAAGACCAGCGAGGAAACAAAAGGCGTAAAACGCGTGTCTCCTTTGCCGAGTTTTCGTTGTCCTCTTGCAAGGAACATATTTTGGAATTAAAGCGGGGATAACAAATGAGGACGTCTTTCTTCCCGCTGTCTCTGCATATTGAGCGTCTGCTTCTGGCTTATTCATGGATTCGTTTTAAAATGAGTCTAGCTAGGTTCGTGGACAAAAGAAACGTTGGCGTGAAAGACTGGCACAGGGCTCCCTCTACCATTATTAATTTTGTTTCTTTTCTTTTTTTAATGTTCTGCTGTGATGGCTTTGCCGTTATCCCGTACGTCTCGGTGCGCGTGCCACTAAGGAGGCAATTACGGGGCTCCTAAAATGTGCGGTTTTCTTTGTGAATGCATCCTTTACCGCTTTCGCCGCTGTTCGGCCTGCGTACGACTTTTGTGGCCATTTTCGGCCCATGTATGTGGTACGGGCTTTTGCAGCTTGTGCAGTCTACAAAGCTATTTTTCTTTCATTTTATTTTTTCGTTGCATTTTTTTGTCTTGTCTCTTGATGGGGCAATCCACATAATTACATGGCAGTCAGCTTTGCAACCCAATCTAGTGTTTACGTTTTCTGGCCGGACTCTTCCGACCATTGCGCATTTATATCTGCCTGAAGTTCGGCATATAAGTGCACACTGCTGGTCGTCAACACATGCAGATTGTTGTCATGACACTATAGACTTGGCTGCGAGGTTTCTCGACCAGTCCTTGTTCAAAGTGTGTACAAAGGTGCATGTCAACTCCGAAACTAAATATATACACATATATCTTGTGAGCTGGGAGACCGAGCTTTATTGGCACAGCCAATACAATGGCGTCGAGGAACGAACACACAGCGCGTTGATGATGATGATTCACAAATGAGGATGTAGTTTCATGAAACGAAGGGTGATGATGAGTAATCACAGATGTGGATGAAGTTCACGATAAGGGCTCACAATGTATATTTAGGACCCTGATTCTTGCTCCGCTGGCTTTAGATTTGTCGCGTGACACGTTTTCTCGCTTGAGATGTTGGTTCCTCGCGTTGCGTAGCACAAGCACGATGAGTCAGCAGCGCAATGTAATTGTCTGCATTATATCGATCATTTCATTACTTCCGTTTTGCTACTACGTAGTTCCGCTGCAGTCACGCTGTTTTAAATGTGGTAACAGAGGTGGTGACTTAGTGCGCCGTCGATTTCAAAAAAAAAAAAAAAAAAAAAAAAAACAATTTACTTGGAGCGAGAGAGAATTATTTTTTTTTGTGTGTGTGAACGGAAGTGCGTTTGCGGTTTTGGAGACATGTCACCTTTGAAGCCTAAATAAGAAAGAAAAGAAAAACGGTAACACTAAGTAGCCCTAAATAAATTAAAGCATCAGGTGGATGAACTGGTATGCATTCTGGTTTTGCTGACTATAGTCGCGCGTTCTGTTTTGTCTCTCCCAATTCCGTGCAAAGTCGGGACGTCGCGAGGGTTGCAGTGATCGAAAAACAGGGGCAGCCTTCCTTGTATCGCGTGATGGAGATGTGGCGTGTGCTGTTGGCGTCAGCAAAGAACTTAGGGGGTAGAAGACGGAGTAGGGTTCAGGAAGAAAGACACATTTTGGGTCAGTTCGGTGGCGGTCGAAGAACCTCTCGCACTGGTTTTCTCCCGCCCTATAGAATGCGATTCTCTGTCTGGGTTTCATTCTAACGCTTCTATTCCTTTCTTTTTTCCACCGTAATGACATCCTTCCGTGCATGCGCCACACGAATCTGTCCCGGTCGTTCTTTCGACGTTCCCAGTATTTTGCAGCCGCTGATGGCAGTCATTTCAAGCATCATGCGGTCGACCAGACCCGGACTGAGATGCAGTTGTATGCTTCCCTGACACACGAGCAAACTTGAAGACGACGCGGCGCGGTATTGTGAACTTCGTGCGAAGATTGGGATTCTTAACTGTAGACATTGCTGCCAGTCACAAAAACTATGGCATATATTTTCTGTATCACTTATATATACTAACTGTTTCTGGGAAATTTCTATTATTTATTTATTAAATACTGCGGACCCTTACGTGGGGGTGCTTGTGTGCATACAAGCAGCGTGTGCAGCCAGCCTCAAACGCTATGTCGAACTACGTCATGTGTCAGCCAAGGTGGCAGGCCGCTTTACTTTCAATGAGCCAAAGTCACAGTATGGCAGTACAGCTTAACCATGGTGCCTCCACTTGACCTCTGACGGCAGATGCGGCACCACGTGTTTTGCCGTAGTTGACGGCGTCCTCGACTACATGTAATCGCTGCAAAATCATGTATGTCTAAACCAAGCATTCAAGGACTGGAAAAGCCAAGAAAAAAGACGCTTTCGCTTTGCTGAACTATGTCTAGTTAAACCTCAGCCATTTTTAGGGCATGATTTGCAGAAATTATCATTTTTAGCTGGTAGAAGCATATACGTATGTTCACAAATGACGTTGCGCAGGCTTTCGCAATCACAGGCAATTCTAAGAGACATCTAACGACAAAGTTTCCGACCTTTGGAGTGTATTGCGGTCATTGACAATGGTCGAGCTCCGGCCAAACCGTCGATAGTCAGCGGCTAATTTATTCACCTCATAGTGCATACGAAACACAAAATAAGAAATACAGACCAAGATCAGCTAACGCGTTCTTCTTCCGTGGCATAATGATGCGAGAAAGCCAAGACTGGGATGATAACTCGACTCTGTAGCGATTTGTCTTTTTAATGTTTCCTTAATTCAACAAAGCGACGCTGCACCTCTTCTTCTACGGTCATCGCGAAGTACGACAGGCCATTGAATAGAGACAAATTAGTTTTATATTGTGCATATAGCTAGCCAGCTTTGTGTGTGTGTGTGTGTGTGTGTGTGTGTGTGTGTGTGTGTGTGTGTGTGTGTGTGTGTGTGTGTGTGTGTGTGTGTGTGTGTGTGTGTGTGTGTGTGTGTGTGTGTGTGTGTGTGTGTGTGTGTGTGTGTGTGTGTGTGTGTGTGTGTGTGTGTGTGTGTGTGTGTGTGTGTGTGTGTGTGTGTGTGTGTGTGTGTGTGTGTGTGTGCGTGCGTGCGTGCGTGCGTGCGTGCGTGCGTGCGTGCGTGCGTGCGTGCGTGCGTGCTGTTGTCACCCGCTCTAAGCCGGCCATCCGTGACGTGGGCGCTCGTCGTAGTCGGCGTTCTCCGGAGACGTCACGTGCAAAAAGCATGCACACGCCTTCAGAACAGCTAATCTGACTGACTCGTGCACGCGCCAAACACTGGGAGCTGAATTCAGCTTAGCGAGTCCGTCAATGCTTGAAGGACTCTGGCGAGAAATACTCGCGTGGACGCATGCCTACAAAGTGCGCTTGCACTTTGATATTTTCTACTCTCTCCTATCCCTGGATCCTCGAGATAACGACTGCCGATGGCAAACAGATGGTACACGGCCGTCCGTTTTTGCTAAAGCTATCTAATGTTGAGAATAAAGGTAGTTTCAGCACGCTTATAAATTCCATTGCTTTTGGTGTCAGGAATTTGTGCGAAATTTTCATTTCTTATACCTCGTAGCTTCCAGATTTCTCTTTTTATATGTTACCCAGACAGAGGCGTGTAGCTGTGCGTGTAAGCGGCATTCAGAGCGGGGCTTGATTACGTTTGAACGAACAACTCCCGAGAAATGTCCCGTAATCTGCACAAAAAGGGGTTACTAGGAGCGACGGGTGAACAGCAGCCGTCGGGCGAACAGTTTTCGTTCCAAATGAATCGGATTACTTGAACCAATAGGCGCTCTTCTTCATTTCCACGTTTTCCTGTCGTATTTCGTGTCGAGCGGAGACTCTCGATGGAACGGTTCTGCACGTTCCGCGGAAGGTGTTCAGATGGCCCTATATCCAGCTTCGGTCCCGCTCTCTCTCGGCTGCTTATGTTTTATCACCGCTCCTTACTTTGTTATTTTTCCCCAGTGAGTAGAGTGCGAGCAAAACGGTGCTTCTTTGGAAATGGCGCCGTCGGTGCCCGCCAGCAAAGTTGTAAAAGTGGATACACCAGCGACTCATATTTCTCGCAGCTGGCGGCTCCGCATGCATCACCGGAGCCGCCGTCTCCGCGCAACGCCCGTACACTGCAGTCGCCATCGTGGTCCCCATCCCTTCGTATGCGTCCTTGCTCGCTCCTTGCATTGTGTAACGGTGCGCTCACCGCACATCGAAGATTCGAGCATTTCCCTCCCCCCCCCCCCCTTTTTTTTTTTTCCTGCAGCTATCTTAGCTTCCCCGAGCGAACCACGTGGAGGATTTTCCGGGCGAGGTATATTTCCTTTTCGCTCGCGAGAAGAGGGGGGTTCTTTCCAGTGCCACTATCTATATATATATGTGTGTGTACCGAAGCAATTTTGGAGCTAAATTATGTTTATGCTTGAAAAGGAGAACGATGAAGCGCCGGATAAAGCGCCGCGAAAGCAATTTGCGCAAAGAATTATGCAGAAAGTCACCGGCACGAGGGCCCGGCTGCCAAGCGACGAATTTGGGATTTGCGGCGGTTTTGAGAGTCCGCCCAGGCAGAACGCCGCATCGCTTCCTACACGTTTGTCTTCCCTCTCTCTGGCCCGATTCACGAATGCTCGTTTTATTATACGCGGCAGAGGCGGGTGGAGTGGGAGGAGGCGCCTTCTTGCTTGTTAATATGCCGGCTCCCTCTCATTTCATTGTGTATGTGTGTGTGTTTAACGTCTGTACTGAGCCTGAGTACATAATGTCCATGCTGAGGCTTTGTCGCATGTCTTGTATACGAGGATGTCATTTCGTGACCGCGAAAACACGGATCAATAAAGAAAAGAACGTTCTTTGTTTGCTCCATTCTACACATTGCCTTGGACGCTCTGCATCGATTTCTAAGGATCCAATTTATCGTTTTTTTTTTTCTTCGTTTGTTTCTGCGCTTTCACCGATGCCAAGGTTTTGGCAAAGGTACATATAAGACAACCGCTGATAAAGAAAGCATGTCGGGCTGCTCGCGGGATAAAGAGGCGGATCTAGCTTGCTTTAGGTACAAAAATAAACAAATTCAACAACAAATAAAACGCAGTCTTTGACACATATTGACTACGCTAGCCTGGAACGTACTGTGCTCATGCGAATGTGGGACTACAGTGCTGGGAGACAAGGACAAAACGCTGAGCAGACAGCACGTGCTCTAACTTTCAACTCAGTTTTATTCAATGCAAGTAAAGATAGTTGTACTCTACCCGCCGGGGTGGTGCATTGGTTAGGACGCTCGACTACTGTGCCCAAGGATACGGGATCGAATCCCGGCCTCGGCGGCCGCTTCTCGGTGGAGGCGAAAAGCAAGGTGCCCGTGTACTGTGCGATGTCTGCTCACGTTAAAGAACCACGGGTGGCCGAAATTTTAGGAGCCCTCCACTACAGGGTCTCTCATAGCTTGAGCAGTTCTGGTACGTTAAACCTCTTTAAAGGTTTAACCTCGTTAAAGACGCTTTCGTTTATCCCTGTCGGAAGTTTGAACGGCCACATCAGTTCATGGCAGCAGTATGCAGCAGATACCGTGCACAAATTACTTATCAGGGCTAGCTGAGAGCGCTTAAACTTTGCATGGCTTTGCTATCGCCCTCCATTTCAGCTCCACTGGAAATGAAAAAGGTGCGGAAGGAAGGAATTCAGACTCAGTGCGCTGAGGCAGCTGTTGGACGATCCGATCCCGCTCTGCCATCTCCTATAGGGAGAAGGCGTCACGGCTCCCTCGGGAATCATTGCGCGGAGGCTATTTGACGAAACTAATTAGCGGAACCGCTGGCGTCGCTGGATGAGTACGACCAGAGAAGGAGAGAGAGACAGAGCTGAAGCGAGGAGGCAGGCGGCCTACCCGCAACCTGTGCCACGGCCGGCCTCAATGCGCGCGCTTCCTCGAGCGCGCGCATTGGGACCGGCCGTGCCTGTGCATGTTCGCGGCAAGGGCTCACCGGACACATTCGCGCAACACCCGTTAGCACGTTCTCATGAGATCGAGTGCATCACTGCTGGAAACGAAGTTGCATCATGCCGCTTTTCGGATGAGTTTATTAGCATTTCGTTGGTGCCTACGCCTCACTAGGGAACGTGCTTAATATTTCACTGCACGCGCAGTTGCTAAGATCAAACCATGGCGTCTGCCCTCGAGGGTGTTGTAGTAGCCTCGGATAAAGACCACCAGTCTAGGCACAAGTAGCACAGGGCGACCTAGTGGCTGGATGGCAGTGACGTTGCTAGCCCGTTTCACGGATCCATTCGCTGGTCACTCTTTCACAGTGCGACTCTTTCACAGTTTCCGTGCAGCATTCGAAACCCCATGGTTTCTCCGTATCTCTTTTCTGTCAGTTTTTTTTTTACTTCTTAGAGAAGGGGGGGGGGGGGGGGGCTATCGGCTGTGGTTCAGATATATGTAAACTACACACATTCTGTGCTAATGCCTTATTTGGTAGTATGCGTGATTGTCTGTCATCTAACAAGCTACCAGGAATGTTGAGAGGGAAAGCTTGAATGACATCAGACGGGAACCACGTCCTTGTTTCGTAGCGCGTTCTAGAAACGAGGATTGACTGTGTACGGTCTCTGCATGTGCGTGACCCCGCGTTCCGCGCGGGGTTTAAGGTACGATCGAGCTCCGAGAAGAAGCGCTGAAGATTTGACCAAGCTTGTCCAGGCGCCGCATTCCGTTAGAATTATGTCTATTCTCCTAAGGTTGAAGCTCAGTGGGCGAATAGGCAACACCTGACGTACAAATTTAGTGCAACAGTGTTCGAGGCTGGCAATGGAACGCGCACGAGTGCTGTGTGTTCTTTTCCGTTCTTGTGCCGTGTCGGGCTATTTTTCCTGTCATTACTCCTTTATTCAGTAATCAGCCCTGCCTTTGAACTCAACGATATAGTTTAGTAACTGTCCAGCCGTCCACATCATCACAGTCAGTGATAACGAAGGAAACAAACTAAAAATATTGGAGATGGATCGTTAAAAATATACACCATCTGAAGTAGAGTTCGTTATTGTTCTTCAAGCAGGGGAGTGGCTGCCTGCCTCATCGCAACTCGCCATGAAACAGGCTAAACTACCTTCCAGGTTCGGCAGTGCTGCGCGCAACTTTTGGTAGGTGGTGCTTGCTAGGGCAGGCAAGCGGGGGGGGGGGGGGGGGGGGCGCCGGTGAGCGAGCGAATCAAAGGCAACGCACACGCTTGCATTACAAGTTTCGTGCTGAGAAGATTGGGCTTGATGAAAACGGAAGCGATGCCGAGCTCTTTCCGGTGTGTCACCATGTCCACCCATGCTTTCCATTTCCTGTTTAAATCTGCCCGTGGAGGCGGGAATATTGGGACGGGACATCGCGGCTCGTCGCCAACGGGGAGACATGTCGCAAGACGCTCATTAGATCGGAGTGCCCGTGTAGGATGACTGCGGCCATGCGGGGCTGCACGTGTGCGCGCAGGACGCGCTACCACGAGTTGGTTTAGGATACTCTGGTTTAATATGCAAAGAATGCATTTTGCTTCGTACAAGAGGAAACTTGGCGCTTGGCCCGGCAGCCAACCACAATCCATACGATTTTAGTCAGGAGGACAACCTCCAGCTTGTTTCGCGCGGCCAAATAGGGCAGAAACCGAAGATGCCCTAAACAATGGCTGGGCCCATTCAACTGCACACCTTTCGTCTGGGACAGTCTCTTTAAGTTTATTGCATTATAAGACACTTTTTCTTTATACTGTAATATACGCGGCCGCCATTTAGGATCCTCACATGGAACTTTCGAGATGCATTAGAGCTTAATCAGAATAACGATGCTCTTTTTGTTCTTTCTGTTTATAACCGGACCGCGAGTGCAACAGCAAAGAAATCAAGACTCTCTTTACCTTGTCTAGTACAACGAAGAAAATGTTTGCGCCCGCGCCTTTTTCCTAAAATGTATCACCGCTATGTCACGGTACACACGTTTCGCCACTGCACCTACCGTCGTTTTCGTGTCGACCATAAACACAAAACTAAACACATTTTTTTTTTAACCTGCGAATACTGTTAACTTTCATTTCATCTTCGAGCACGAAAATAGCGAATCCAATTTACCGCAGCCATGGCTTGCATGCCAGATGATGCAGCCTGTCGGCAGTCACTGGTGAGTCGTGAGGCCAATTCTACGTAACGCCGCTAGTTATCGTTGCTTTACCGTTTTCGTCTCTTTTTAAAGGGTTGTTGTTTTGGTCTCATTATTTTTGTTAATTTGTTTTCGCTTATTTCATGTACAGTCGTCAAAGGTGTAACGCCCAGGGTGTCTGCTTCTGAGCCACTTCGTGCGCCTCATAACGCATTTCCAGTGTTGCAAATCTCTTGATGTTATATTTTTTGTGCTACTCTCTCCAATGAGGTGGAGCTCCACTGATGCTAAATCAGCGCCACTACGCAGCTTAGAAGCAAACCCCTCGGGCTCTACAGTTTTGACAAATGCTGTACATTATTTCTTCGCAGTATTACGCTCTTTCACGCATGTTGTTCGATGGAGGCGAAAAGCAAGGTGCCCGTGTGCTGTGCGATGTCAGTGCACGTGAAAGAACCCCATGTGGTCGAAATTTCCGGAGTCCTCCACTACGGCGTCTCTCATAGCCTGAGTCGCTTTGGGACGTTCAACCCCACAAACCAAACCAAACCAGCATGATATTTCTAATACGTGCTTTTAACTGCGTTTTACTGCCTTTCTTGATTAAGTTATGTTATTTATTTGCTCACTCCCCCTCTGTAACTCATCGGTAATTGAAGTTATAGAAAATACATTAATAAACTCGCAGCGCAAAAACAACTGCAAGGCAGCATGTAGAGTATATAGCAACTACGCGGCAAATAGGGTCTAGTGATGAATAAAGCGTATACCTGGCTAGTAATGATCGGTGGCAAACTGATTGGGTATTCCTTCTTGTTCTGCGATGCATACCCCTTCGCTTGAGTCATTTTTTCTTCTCTGGTTGGTGCCTTCCTGCAGAAATATTTGGTGGGCCTGGCGTAACTACGACGTTGCAGGGCTTCCCATTATTTCAAAATGCAAGCTCGGAATCACCAAACGGAGTTCTTTATTGAAATCAGGTTCCACCCAGTACTGTCATCGATATCTGGGTTTTTGTAGAACGCCGCAGGTAAAACTGTGTAGTCAAGACCTGCCTTAATTTGTCTTATTTCAGAGTTATAACCGTTATTGACTATTTCCAATTAGTTTTACGCCCTCGGCGTCTGCGTCCACAAGCCATCCACTAAGAACTACTGAAATTGTACTTGTATCTCTCTTACGAGCCCAGTACGTCCCACCCGGCACATCCCGCACAGCTAGCGGTGAATAATTCGTGTTAAAAAATCTTGTTTCCTTATTACTCCTTTTTTGTGCAGTGCGCGAATTTTTTCAGGCGTATTACAACCTCCCTTCCCATCAAATGTTATCTCTGGGTATAAGCAAACAAAACTCAAATAAGCAAGAAGCTTGCTTTGAGTTTTGTTTCTAGCGTCTTTTCGCCCCTCTTGTTTGTGCATTCCGCCTCTGTACACGCTCCTTGAGACCATTGATGTCAGCGCACGTTAAAGATCCCCAGGTGGTGGAAATTACTCCGTAGTCCTCTACTACGGCTCCTCTTTCTCTCTTTCCACTTTCACCCCCACCTTCCTCCCTTCCCTTACGGCGCGGTTGAGGTGTCCACAGAAAACAAGCGAGACAGTTACCGCGCCCTTCCCTTCATATAAATCGATCAATTATGAGATCATTCGAGCTCTACGGCGAAAGATCTAGATTGCTACTGCAACTGTTTTGTCACCGACAAAGGATGGGCGGCTTTCCTGAGACTTTTGTTTTACTGGGAATGCGACGGAAGCTACGCTCGGGGGTAGACACGACTGTGTTCATATATGTTGTCGCGCGGGCCTATATAGGCGCGGAAAAAAAAGCCGCGCAGGGGTCGAAAATAGTTATTCGAAACCCCGCACTATAAAGTGTATCAGTTATAAATCCTGTAGGAGCTTTAACAGGCAGTCCAATATCCCTCTTGGGCTTGCGTGCATGCAGAGATTGCGAATTTTCAGTTAAAAAAACCAACAAAACTCAATATATCGTCACCAAAAAAATAAGAATAAGACTTGTTAACCAATTTGTACCCGCAAATTCACCTGCCGACATCTCTCTGTTCTCTATCTAATTTTGCGACAGTGTAGCTTTGAGTTAATGAGCTACCCGCATGCGCAGTGTCGGACAGCGCCTGTTCTTTTGTCGGGCTAAATGAAGAGCAAAAAGAAACGCAGATCGATTCAAATTATACGTGGGTATACACTATACACTCGTGGGAAGGAAAGGAATGCGTTGAAAAAAAATACAGCGAAAACTTTAGTCCCATAAATCGATAGCGCCAAGTATCTCGGTTGGTGCCAGGGTATTAATTAGTCGGGACGTCAAAGGAAACACGAACGCTTCGCCCGGGAGATTGGAGATCAGAGAAGGAAATTATTTTGTTTCGTCGTGTTATTCCGCGCATTGTATTTTTGTTTGTTTGTTTCTTTGTGTGTGCGTGTGTGCGTGCGTGTACGTCTGCGTTCTTGCGTGTGCGTGTACGTGCGTGCGTGTGCGTGTGCGTGCGTGTGTGTTTTGAAGTGTCCTTTTGGACACGGGCATGTTAGAGTGTAACGTTTATACCTATACTGCACCAGTGTTGTCAATAACTCCGCTGTAATGAAAAATTCAGTAAGTAATCAAGAGCAGAGGTCACCGTATCTTCAGCCAGAAAGGGTTCGGCTTAGGATTCCTGACCCGGTGGCGTGCATATTGAGACCGCTGTACGAGAAAGGTGAGGCAAAAGCAAGCGCCGCGACCCGAGCACTTTCATTAACACGGCGGTGGAGTGGAAGTATTTTCATCGCAAATCGACGTGCAAGACTTCAAGCTCGACCTTGCTGAGGCTTGTGTGATCCTGTAATTTCACCGCTGACGAGGCCATGTTCTCCGCCCGTTCTAATAAACATGTGCGCTGCGTAATGTGTAAATTTTTCGTGGAAGCGGGTGTAACGATACTAGAAATGCAGTGATTTCAATGCTTCAGTTTTTTAAATATATATATATATATATATATATATATATATATATATATATATATATATATATATATATATATATATATATATATATTTGGGGCGGGGGAGGGGATTGAGAATATATATTTCGAGGGCATTAACTTGGTTCGAAACTCTCTGGGAGCTCTCGGTATCCATAACCGATCGAGCTTGTAACAGTGTTCGGCCGCTGCTCATCGAAAGTGCTGCCGGAGGGTCAATTTGTTTGTTACTCTGAATACAACCTCCTAAGCAGCATTTGCGGAATGATGTCAAAAACATACTGACGCCTCCTGATTTGGTAAGCACAAAGATAGTATGCATATATTTGCAAGCATAACATCTATAGCAATCAAAAGAAACGATTGCATAGTTTAGTTATCGGTAGCGGTGTAGCTATAGTGTACATAATACATACAAAACCTTGCAAGTGTATTTAGCAACATGACTGCAGCTATTGTGCAATATTAAAAACAAAGTAATAAAAAACATCCGTGATACGACTGTGTCCACAATGTGCTCAGAGAGATAGATAGATGGATTTATTGAAAGGAAAAGGCAGAGAGGTTGGCCCGAATAATTCAAATCTGGCCTGCTACTCTGCACTGGGGAAGGGGAAGGAGAAAAGAAAGAAGGTCATGATGGGTGACGATGTGGGAGAAGGCATATGAAATATATATACAGACACAGCAGCTTGCTTTACAAACGTGAATCAAGTCCGCTGGCGCTCAAATAACGGCAAAGAGCGCGCACTGCCTGGACGCCCTTCCCCTTGTCCTGCCAAGCGCCCAGCAGCAGTTCCTCCGACAGAGGCCTCTTGTCTAAACGCTTCAAGGAAGCAGCTAGCACATTTCTTTCGTTCGCATACTCTGGGCACACCAATAATACATGGTCCACAGTCTCTGGGATGCCACAAGTTAAACATTCCGGTGAGTCCAGCTGTCCAATTAAATGTAAGTATTTGCGCGTGAAAGCCACGTTTAAACGAAGTCGATGTATCAAGCATGTCTGATGACGCGGAATATCACGCGGAACATAAAATTTAAATGTTCGATCAAGCCTTCTTAGACGGATGTGTCGGGCGTCTGGTTGAGCCCAGTAAGCTGCTGTAGCAATATTCATATAACTCTTTAGAAGACACGTCCTATCCGCTCTTGAAAAAGGCACAGCTGTTTGGAAGCCATTGATGAGAGCGCTTTTCGCTTCAACATCGGCCTGCTCATTCCCATGGAGGCCGCAGTGGGCAGGAATCCATTGAAACATTATCGTGTGGCCTTGCAGCTGGGCAGATGTGATGAGATCCATAATGTTTAGTGCCAGGGACTGATAGAGGTATTCATATAGTCAATGTCCATGTCAAGTGTCGGAGCGCAGAGAACGGAAGCAATGTTAGGAAGGGCAGAGCGGTCGGCCTGGTCAAAATATATATCTACTGCGCTGCTTCTCCACTCCAGGAGGAAGGCAGACCGCAAATAACCGCCCAACAGCGTCTCTGATTTAGCGCCGCCGAGTGATATCGCCGGACGCACTTTGCGCCCGTGCCTGCGCTGGTCGGCCTTCGGAAAAAGTGACCAACCGTGCGTAAGCAAACGGGTGCGGCTGCGTCGTGATAGCGCAACCGGGCATTTTCGTGGGAACCGCGGTCTCCGTCGTTCGGCTGCTGCTACGAGCGCCAGGTGGTGCGTCATTCGCCACACGTGCCGAGCGGACAAATTTGATCCGCGAGCTGGCCCGGCACAAGAGTCACGTCGACACTTAGCGGATCCGTGTACGGGTGCTACTTCCATTCCATGCCCTGCGCATCTCTCACAGCATAGCCAGGAGAGAAAGAGGGGGGGTAACTGAGCGCCAGCGGAACGAAACGGGGTGGGCTGATTGGGAGCAAAAAGAGCCAGAGTAGAGAGGAATTAATGGGGCCGTGGGCTCCGAGGGGCAGGTAAAGGAGACGCCAATAAGATAGACCGGTGCGAGCGCACAACGGATATTTTCTTTCCTTCCTCCCCGCATATGCATCTCAATAACAACCCTCGCAATGAGGTTGGGGTATCCACTTGATGTGGCGCAGTTACCGCTTCTTTCCTTTAGGCAGGACGTCTTCTCCGTCATTCGTTATCAAGGTCTGTCAAGAAGTCGATGGGGTTCGGCCTCTGAGCCCGACGACGCGGCTGCGACCCCGACCGGAGCAGCTGCGTTTCGATGGAGGCTCAGTACACGTTAAAGAACCCCAGGTTGTAGAAGAATTAACCACCACTCCTCTTTTTTTTTTTTTTTTTTTTTTTTTTTATGGAACGCGTACAACAATAAGTGAGCCGGTTCCTGCGCCTTTTCCTTCCCTGAAAGTCAAAAACCAGTTCTTTTCCGAATTTGTGCTTGAGGTGCTGATTATCGCCGCTGTGAAGTGGTCCAAAATATTCTTCTGTAAAGATATTCATGTTCATGTTAGTGCATTCTAGATGACCACAAATAACTCTCAGCTCTGCGATGCAGCATATACCGCGTCATGTTAAATAACTCTGTATCGTTAGAGCATTAGTCAACAATTTCATCGACCGGTGGCACTTTATATATCCCTCCCTTTATTTACCCCCCCCCCCCCAGAAAATAAAATAATAAATAAATAAAACACGGTTATTTTTAGCGTCTGCTGTTTTAACCTCATTTCCTCGTGCCATCGGCGTCTGCAGAGTCACTTGGCCGGGGTGAGAGGTGACAAAACTGAGCAGCCTCAGATTTAGGAGAAAGGCAAACGTAAAGTACGAGAGAGGAAGGCAGATAAAAGGCAACGATTATCCTGCAGTCGAATACAATTAAAGGAAAAGCTGCTTTAATTACCTAAAACCTTATTGGCCTTATTATCTTTTCGGACACATTAAGTCACCCTCTATCGATTGACACCACACTCATTAACCTCTACCACTTCTCAATTACAACTGCTGCGGACAACTTTTACATTTATTGCCTGTAATTAGCTACCTAATTACTGTATTGGTCTAATTATTTTTTCTGCAGCAACATTACGTCACCCTCTATCGATTGACACCACTCATTAACCTCTACCACTCTTACAACTGCTGCGGACACGATTTTGCGGACGCGGTCTGCGGACAGAAATCTGTCAACATAGCGAAGTAACACTTCGCATTAAAACAACATACACACAGTGGCTGAAACGGCGGCCGTTGGAACCTGAGGATACGGCAAGCGTGGTGCGTGCGTGTGCCACTTGTGCGCTCTTTTGCGGTGTGCGCAAGCGAACCGCACTGTATCTGGGGCTACATCGCCTCCATATGCACCGTGTCTGCACAAACGAGCGTCAGCAAGGTTGCGCACGAAGCTCATTTTGAGTACCCCGCTTTCATTACAACCCAACGCTGATGCGTTCACTACTTTACCCATGAAACATTGTTGTTTCTTTGATTAATGGTACACGCTTGCTTCGTTTAGATGCAGTACATTGCTGTAGTAAACTGAGACAGCGAGCGGTTTGTACCGGTGCAACCGCGGGAAAAGCCGGCGAGCTTGCAAACCAGCATTCTCAGCATGAGAGCGCATACTGGACTCCTGTAGTAAGAGTTAACATTTTTTTATGCTTTACCACTGCCTGTATAGCACGGATTTCACGTATTCCGTGGTCAAAAAGGCAGAGCGTGTCGATGATTTTCTGGGAGAACGGGAGTGGAGATATCCGCAGCGGCTATAGCTGAAAAGCTGCATCACAGGTTAGCCAATAGCATATTATACTTAAATTTTATACATTATTTTATTATTGTAGTATCATCCCCATTTTCCACCTTCGCTCCCATCTGCAAAATTACATCACGCTTTATCATCAGCTCTAGTGTCCTTAGTCTGAATAGCAAGTGTAGCGAAGTCTTATGATTGTTTTCGTAATCTTTCCAGACTAGAGAAACACTGGCTCTAGTCTCCAAATTAATTGCATGGGAAAGTTTGAATATGAATATTCGCAAATGCTTGTTCTATAGCCCGCCGCAGTGACTCAGGCTACCGAGGAGGATGGAGTTATCGGGACCGAACTCGACCGCGCCGCCCGCATTTAGACGGAGGCGAAACGCAAAATGCAGCCGATGGCAATGCATGCTAAAGATCTAAGCATTTTACAAATCTAATGCGTATTGTATCTTCCATGGCTGTAAAGGAGGCGACCAAGTTTAGCCAATAAAGCGGTCACGGAAGATGCAATGACAAACAGAAAACACTGAAAACATAGTTATGTTACGCACCCCTGCTACACGGCAAATTTGATGTCACTTCCATGGAATGACATTCGTTCAAAACGATGTATGTTTGCTGCCACACGAGAAATTATATATGACATTTGATGGAAACGATGTATCGAATGAGTTTCAGGTACTCATTCGAATGCGATCAACGAAGAACTGTTATCTCGACACCACAGACTCGGTGAGAATTTAGATAAACTAAATAAGTGCCACAGGCATTTTCATATAGTACTGTCAAATAGCATCTCAAAAAAAAAAAAGAAAGAAAGCGGCCACCCTCGCTACAGCCAACCCATAGCCACCGCAGTCAGCGTGGTCCGCACTGGCTACTCTTGCTGCAGAAGTTCGTCGGCGCCGAGTCGCCGACACGGCGGATTTCTTTCGCCACCTTCATAAAAGCATGCTCTGTTGATCTTCAATAATACTCGCTTGGATGAAGTAATCTAAAAAAATAATCTTTACTGGGGATCGCTGTTATGTAACCAGATTTTGGAAATAATGGTAACAGAAATGCAAGCAAATTTCTGCTCACAGTCCTGCAGCTGCCGCCGGTGTGGCTCAGCTCATCCGATCTCATACTCTAGCTCCGCTGCTAAGGTGTCGCCGAAATTACACCTTTCGTTCACTGTAAGACAATTTGTGGGAACTGATAGTAAGGCAATTCCATGAATAGGCAATTTACCATTTCCAAGACCCTTCCAGCTACGACTTCGATGCGAAACCGTTTAAGCCTATAGCGTACTGCCAGAGCTATCTATCGCGGGCAGCCCCGTTGAGGGTAAGCTCGCGGCTTCCAATGTGGCGTGGCAAGCGTTACGAATTTGTCGTCTGCTTTCTTGATGAGGTAGTAAGGTCGGGCATATGGCCTTTACGCCCAGCGAACGATCTGGTGAAAGCGGGACTCGACGAGGCTGTAGTAAGCTGCGCCGTCGGTCGATACTCGGAGGTTTTATAAAAGCGCCTTCGGACAGTACACTACACGTGTGCCGCTTTGCACTAACAAGACACTGATGTTTTGAGATGATCTTGTTCCAAAACTGCCCTTGCGCGCAGCCACGTATACAGACAAAATTTCGCGGAACCGCGTTTTCATCAATTTTTTTTTTTTTTTTTTTTTTGCATTTTCGCCTACCCCGTAACAACATTGAAGGTGCTCCCACGTTTGCGTATCAGTCGCAATTGCCATCATTTGGAAATGACATTAGTTTTGGTCGGGTAGCAGCGCGTCGAAGAAATGACGTTAAAGTGAACAAATGTCATTCGGTGGGATTGCTTGCTTTCTACGTCGAACAGCCGCCATCGTTCTTGCTCGCGAGGCATCACCGGACATTTATAGAAACGTGTTGCCGGTGAGGTTTTATGTGTGTTCGCAAAGCCAACTATGCGCCCCGGACATTGCTGAAGATTGACAGCGGCGTTCCATCTGTTAAACGAAGACCAAAGACGCAAACACGACCGCGCGTGCATAAATGCTGACATGAACAGCGCCCGACCGAGCCTGCCTACGCTTTGCGGCGTTGGCAACAGGCGGCGCTGTCGGCGTTTTGCCCATCACGTTATACGGGTATACCCACTGCCGGCACATGCGCAAGGCACCGATCTGTTCGCAGGCTTGCCATGGCCTAAACACGAACACGGCCCCTTCCCCCTAGGTACCAGGGGAATGCCGCAAGGCGCAGTGCTTTCTCCCCTGCTATTCAATTTGGTCATGATGCGCCTGCCGGCCCAGCTGTGTGCTGTCGAGGGCGTGCAGCATGCTCTGTACGCTGACGACATCACCCTGTGGGCCATACGGGGCTCGCTTGGAGCAGCAGGCGGTGACTATATAGTAGACCGCTATGCTCGCCGCTGCGGCCTTCAATGCTCTCCACCGAAGTCTGTGCACTTCCGCCCCATTCCCAAATGCACTACTAAAATTCAACTTACCTTTCAGTAAGGTCCAATTCCAGAAACACAAGAAGTCCGAGTACTGGGATTTTTCATTCACCAACACCGCTAGCCAGACACCACATTGGCTAAACTCCGCGAGGTGGGGGACCAGGTGGGCCGCATGGTCCGCCGAGTTTCCAATAAACAGGGGGGGTTGCGAAGTAAGGATGCCTTGCGGCTGGCAAACGCCTTCGTAACCAGTCGAATCCTGTATTCATATCTCCACCTGCGGAAGCAAGATGAGGATGCCCTCGAGGTCATTCTCCGCAAAATCATTAAGCGGGCCCTCGACATCCCGGTGAACACCTCAAACCAACGCCTCATGGCACTGGGAATGGCGAACACCTTCAGGGAATTGAGGGAAGCGCACCTCACAAATCAATATACGCGTCTGTCGCAGACGCAGTTGGGCCGCCGCCTTCTTGCCCGGCTCCACATTCAACATACCACACTTATGGAAGAACGGGCACGCATTCCAGCGCCGTGGAGATGCGCCCTCCGCATACGCCCTCTTCCCGCCAAAATAGCACGCGAAGACCATAATGGCAGACGCCTGGCGCGGGCGGAAGCCCTGGCACGCCATAATGGTTCCAAACCCGGCGTTTTTTATGTGGACGCCTCCGGCCCGCACCATGGGGGATGGTACACGGCCGCAGTCGTCCACGAGGCGAAAACAGTCAACGGTCTTAGCTTCAGGGCCCGCAACATAACTCATGCGGAGGCGGTCGCCATAGCATTGACTGCTTCCCACTCCGACTCGCGAGGGGCCTGTCGGAACGTCGAACAGGGCTTGGACCCCTTATGTAGCCTATCGAGTATTTCAAAATAGCTCCTACATTGGGGACCCAGCACACCGATATATTATTTGGGCTCCTTCTCATCAGGGGCTGGCTGGAAACGAGGCTGCCGACGCCGCCGCCTGCGCGCTCTCTCTCTCCGGGAAGTTTCCTCCTCCTCCCCCTCCAACCAGGACGCTGATCCTAATCCGGCTTATACGCTCAAAGATATCGTAAATTACTACCAATCTAGCCATAGCCTTTACCCCCGCCCATGTAAAGGCCTTTCAAAGGTGGATGAGCGGCTCTTACTCCGCCTTTATACCAACACACTGCTGTGCCCGGCAGCTCTAAAACACTTCGACCCTGCTTTCTCTGGCAGCTGCCCGCACTGTGGGGTGGTGTCTTCGGACATCTACCACATGGTGTGGGCCTGCCCCTCAAATCCGGCTACCCCCCCTCACCCCAATCCAACCCGGGAGGACTGGGAGGCGACCCTGCTCGGCTGCTCCGACCTGCAGGCCCAACGGGCCTTAGTCGGGCGAGCCCGAGCGGCAGCAGACGCCACTGGGGTCCCGAACTAGGCACATTCACCTAGTGTTTGTGAGGGTTGGCCCCTTCAGGGTCAGCTCATGCGTACCCTCCTGTATTTGTATCCTATATAAATGTTTTCCACCACCACCACCATGGCCTAAACTGTTCATTTACTCCAGTGAGGCAGTGAGCACATGTCTTCGGCCGCAGTGACTTTTCGTAACGGTCGCTGCCAGCACTTTCAGCATCTGGCGGTTACGCCGCGTTTACGCCACGTGTTTCAAAAAGGCCCGAAATGCCCGTACTATGTCTTCCATCCCCCGCATCCTCCTATTCCCAGCGGCGTCATATAAACCATGTTAACGGGGATGTAGCCTCGAAGAGGACGTCGTTTGACCGGGCATTCGACGGCCGCCTTTCGCCTGTATACATCGCGCGGGCCGTTCGTGCTATAGTATACTTAACCTGGAACGTCGCAGCTGTTGGAAGACGGCTGCAGTGATGTAAAGTCATCGCACTTGATGAGGATACGGAGCCAGACGACCGTAAAACTGATGGAGGCACGGGCCGAAACATTCGCGGCCGGTGGCGCGCTTCGACCCTTTTCTTATTGTCTTTTACTCGTATTTGGGCGTTGTGTGCACGCTACAAATGCCGCCCCTCGGTGTTTATTGGGCACCTAAGAAAACTGATTTCCGTAAAACACACACACACACACACACACACACACACACACACACACACACACACACACACACACACACACACACACACACACACACACACACACACACACACACACACACACACACACACACACACACACACACACACACACACACACACACACACACACACACACACACACACACACACACACACACACACACACACACACACACACACACACACACACACACACACACACACACACACACACACACACACACACACACACACACACACACACACACACACACACACACACACACACACACACACACACACACACACACACACACACACACACACACACACACACACACACACACACACACACACACACACACACACACACACACACACACACGCGCGCGCGCGCGCGCGCGCGCGTATTATATATATATATATATATATATATATATATATATATATATATATATATATATATATATATATATATATATATATATATATATATATATATGCGTCGAGCTGCGACCGAAACGTCGACAACAAATAAATGTGTCTCTAAGAAATGTCTACTCTCTTCAACTTTTAATTGCGGAAGCCAATGGAAACTACTTCGTAATATATATATATATATATATATATATATATATATATATATATATATATATATATATAAGTGTCATGATTGTGTAGCTTACTGAGAAGGCAACTACCGTTGCATCTCCAGTTCTGGCTCAGCTTGTGTAAAGTAGCGCTGTTACTCGGGGTATTGTTTGCGGATGGTCATGTGACTGCCATCTTTTGCTGTTTTCATATGTGCTGTATAAAAGCGGTGACCATACATGCGGTTCCTGCACATTATTCTATGTAGCAAGGAATAATCTGCATTTTTCCCGCTACAATGTTTGTTTGCGAGGTGTTACTGTGCGATGCATTCGCAGCTTGCGGTCATACGATATCCGTTTAATGTTGCCGCCTATGATTTGCTTTCGAAGCACGGCGGGTGGCAACAGCTGCGAAGGGCGGCACTTTGTGCTTTCACCAGCCGCGGCTACAGAGGAATTGCGGAGTGGCGATGAAGGCCGCTGTAGCTCGAGTGTGTTGGGTGCTTTCTTCATGCATAAAGAAGGTTACGCGCTTCGAGTCGTAGTCAAGTCGCAGCATTGAAATCAGTCTGCGCTTTGGTGCGTTCTCTTAAAGAGAAAGTACGCCATTCTGTAGATTGGATAATATCGTGACGAGAGTCGTCTTCGCGCGTGCGCCGATCGCTTCTGTCGCTGCTGCTTCGCATTCCGGCTCCTTTTTCATATTATTATTCTTCACACAAACTGTATTCCTGCCAGTACATATCTCCACAAATGCGCAACATTCCTTGACGCAGCCTTCCAGAAAAGGTCGCTTAGTAAAATGTAACGGCGCGTAACTTTCGCTTTCTCTACTTAGGTTTAGCCGTGCTAAACTTTTGATATTTTTTTTTTTTTCACAATGAAAGCCGTCATAGGACTGATGCAGCCTTGTAGCCATGCACAATACCATCGAATCTACGGTGGGAGCCGTAACACTTCAATTGCATAATTAATTAAAATGATTGATGCATTTAATAAATCACTTGTATTGAAATTGAATTGAATAAGCTGAAGGGTGGCTACCGTGAGTGAAGGAGGTCCATACGCAGGCGGATCATTGTACGCAAGAGGGTGACTGCAGCGAGAATGAGCCGGCGGGTAACGATACTGGAAGGCCCACGTATTCGCGATGAAGAAGAGGAGGGTTGCAAGGAGCGAAAGAGCGCTCAGCGTCACTTGAACTCGTGTTAGCGATCGCAAAGCTCTCGTCTTGCTTGGCGGAGTGATGAGTGTTCGTGAGAAGCGTGTTTTCCGGCCAAATGGCTGAACCAAACCTACCACAGCTTCCGCTAATTTATGCGCCTAGCCGGCCACCGTACTGATGTTTCCATACCTACATGAAAAGTAATGAGACGCTTGGTTCCGATTTTTTTTTTTCCTGGCTTCCCACTTTATTGTTAGTGTGCTTTTCTGCTTTTTATCTTGTGCCGTTCAAATAAATGAGCAAGCATATCGCTGGAAATGTGGCTATAGGAGACAAGGACTGAGTGAGTTATAGTGGTTGGTTGGTTTGTGGGGTTTAACGTCCCAAAGCGAGAAACGCCGTAGTGTAGGACTCCGGAAATTTCGACCACCTGGGGTTCTTTAACGTGCACTGACATCGCACAGCACACGGGCGCCTTGCCTTTCGCCTCCAACGAAACGCAGCCGCCGAGGCAGGGATTCGATCCCGCGTCCTTGGGAACAGTAGTCGAGCGCTGTAACCACTGCGCCACTCTGGCGGGGCTGAGTTAGTACGTTTTAACTTACTAACTGAGTGAGTTAGTACGTTTTAACTTACTGAGTGAGTTAGTACGTTACAGAGTACGCAGTTTTAGTTACTTATCAAGTTCTCCTTCTTGATAGCTCATAGGGGCAGCATTTGCTTAGCCTTCCTACTCCCCTATTCAGCGGGCCGATTTGCACTAACAGGACATTGATGTCTTGAGATGATCTTGTTCCAACACTGCCCATACGCGCAGCCACGTATGCAGATAAAATTTCGCGGAACTTTTTTCACCGTAGCGCTTTCATCATAACCGCAGTTCTAGCGTCATTCACTATGATCCGTCCTAAATTGGGAAGCTAGCTGGTTGTCGCGCCAACACTGCGGAATTCAGAGCGACCTTTTGAGTGGCGGATATGATGGAGAAACAGAAGTTGCAATGCACCCACCAGTATAACCTCATCCGTGGCCCAGTTCGGAGGTCAACCCAGGTCGGAGGTCAGAGGCTCGCTGCAGGTCGTACCCCAGTTTCAGTTAGGAGCTTCGCTATATACTTGCGCTTGCGTGACGATACGCTTTTGCAAGATGCCGACATGATAGCGCATCCGGAAAACTGTGGTAGTGCCGTTCTAATTTGAGGATCGCTTGTATTTCTCCCATCCTCCGTGTGCAGGCTCACCGGAGCAAGAGCCTGACGCAGATCGACTGCTTGGAAGGAGGCATGGTTCGTCGCGACGACGAACCCAGCGGTGGGAGCAGCCCGTCGGACGCCTCCGGACAAACGCACTCACTGCAGTCGCAGCCATCACAGTCGTCGCCCTCGCACCAGCCACCCCCGTCGCCCGACCGCCTGTCAGTGCCCGAGGATGCGGCACCACCCCGCAGCAGAGGCTTACGGCTTTCTTCCAGGGTAAGGTGCTCGCATCATACAATTTTGAATATGGAGTCCATAAACATTATATACAGTGCTATAAACTACCAATGGAAATGTATGTGCAATGGTGGGAACGTGTACAAGTGCATTGTGTCGACGTGCCACTCACTATACCTGCACACGCACAGTTGATCGCGCGAATCGCGATCGCGCGCACGTATATGGCTTGCGCAGCCTCTGTTGTCAAATACACATAGACAACCATGGCTTACTATTGTTTTTCACAGTGAAGAGAGGCTTCAATGGAAGAAATGCGAAGAAGTAAGCCATGTCATCCCGCTGTTCCGTAAAGGTATGAGGGAATGGGGAACATCGTAGGCAGTGGATGATATACGCATAGCACATCTATGGCGAAAGTTACCGTTCATTTTGTCAGCCCTTTTGACTAGTGTAATTGCGTAGTGTACCTATTTCCAACACCGCCATCACTGTCATCACAATGCAGCACTGCTACGCACCGGGAGGCTGAGACCGAGAGTTCTTCTCAACTTCAAGAGAACTGGAACGCGCTGGTGAAGCAGAACAAGCAGCATTCCACAAGGAAATCCGGCTGCAAACTGACACATGTTATAAACTGCAACATGGTGGCAACTACCATGTGGCACTTCGCCCGCTATATCGAATCGGATCCATAGCCCACCTATTTTAATAGGCAATTCGATCATAAGCAATACATACGTCAAGTGTTCCCATCAACAATAAAAGCCTCTCTAAATTAGTGCATAGAACACGCAGGCGCGCTTCAAAAAACTAATTGTAGAGATTCAACTATCCTTGAATCAAGTTTCACGAGTGTCGACCGCAGTCGCATTTGCTGCCGCCATTTCGATCTTGGCTCGCTTCCGCGCTTTGTGAGCTTCTCGGCAACGGGCTAGTCTGGCTTCGCTTTGTTCGATGGTCTCGGAAGCCTGTCTGTCACGGCTGCGGTCTTTAGCGAGATGGCGTGGCGTATATTTACCTAGGTTAAATGAAGAAGCGACGCAGATGGAAGTTCATAAAGGCAGCGATGTTCAATGCACGGCGATGAAGACGACGATGTTTGCTGCACAACGCGAGATGAAACACCGTGGCGCACGAGTACGTGGCGTCATCTGTGGAACGCGTCAGGTATAGGGCAAGCATAACGCGAAACTCGCAAATGAGCACAGTGGGGCTAGCGCTCTAAAAGTGTGACCTTCCAGCTCCCTCGTCAGTGACTATGACTTCCAGTCACAGATCTAGGAGTGTTAAGTGAAATAACCGATATTCGATTATGAATTGAGTGTGATAGGCCATGCGGAAGGGTTGCATCTTAGCCTAAAGTAGTCGCATGTTAAACATATCACTTTCACGTGTTCTGTGCCAGCGAGTTAGCCGGACGAGACTTTTACGCGCCGAAAGGCTGTCAAATGTCACATCCAGAGGTTAAGCAGGCGCCGTTTGAGGCGCATGGTACGGGTTTAACGAAAGTCACAAATACTGGGTGTGGTCCCGTTGGCGGCGTTTCGGAAAAGGTTATAGGTGCAGGGCGAATGGTGTTGATAGTGCTGGCTTAGTGCGAAGCGTTCTATTAGTGACGAGAACTTCGGTAGAGTTCACAACCGGCGTACGGAAAGGCTTCGCATATGAGACCAACTTTGAGGACTGTGTCGTTCCGCAGCCGTATCCCTTGTGAGCACACGCCGCGCTCCTGCTAAACTACTCACAAAAGTGCGTGTTTGTATACACCGCCCAAGGTTGCTTTATACCAGACGAAATGTTAACTCGTGCGCACTTTCAATGCTTGCTGGAGCTGTCGCTGCTTCATTTTGGCTCTTGTCCGGGCACTTGGTCAAAACAACTACGCTAAAAAAAAAAAAATTAACTGGAGGAGACATTTTGTAGCATTAACACAAAGCTGTACTCTAAACCTCATCTTGGCGTCAACTGTTTCAAAGGCCAGAAGCGCTTCCCGGCGTCAATCTCGGCCGAAGGCATGCGGGAAGTATCCAGCATGCCCACTCGTTTGAACTGGCAGTGAATGACGTGCGATTCTCGTTTCCACATGGGAAAGAACTGTGATATACATATTTGGTCAAAATAGAAGCTGCCTCTTTGCGCATCGATTTAAAACGTCCTACTTCGAACGTTGTTTCTTTGAAGTCTTGACCAGACGCTGGCTTTCCGGGACAGTTGTTCGTAGGAGAAACATTTTACTTTTATTAAATGACACAGGCGAGCAGTTGGCCAGAAACTTGGTGTGTACTGTCCGCTGTGTATACGGCTAATCCCGCCTGCACATGCAAGCCACCAGCACGTCGATTAGGCATCATATACTACTGCCCGTGTACCGACTTGAACCACGATAAAATAGGCTGGGCAAGAGCAGGCCGGACAGGAGTGCCCTGTTTGTGCTTTGGGACGTTAAACCCCACAAACCAACCAACCTGTCTTCTATCTAACTTTTTATTGCTCTGGGCTGTTTTCAATTTGAACCGAGATGACCCAGCTCGGCTGGCATCATGCTTAACGCCTGTGGAACCTCTTATACAGAGGGATACGAAGGTCAGGTACGCATGCTGCAGACACAAGAGGCTGTGAGCTGCTGGGAAAGAGTAGAAATTGAGTAAATGGGAAGGAAGGAGGGGGGTGTAGTAAGGAAGAAAAAAGGCGTACCACTAAAGACCTGCGTGCGGCAACCAAGCCACATATTGTTTTGTGGCCTATGGCACAAACACGATAGCTTTCGGGAATGGCCCGTCTCCAATGTTGAGCTGTTATCCGAGAATTTATTTATCCGTCAGTGAGCGACGACTAAGATGGTACGTGGCGCGCAACGTCCAACCACCAAACCACTATCTTAGGAATCGAGTATGCTACACTTTGACTATATGGGCTAGTTGACATTAATATAACATATTGGGCCTGCCAAATGCACGGTTAACACCATAAACACATGGTACAGCGCTTTTCCGTGTACTTCTTGTGTTTCCGTGCATTTCGGTACAGTATGTTAGATTCTTTTATATGACCCAGGCAATGGATATAGAAGACGTGGGTGCCTACGACACTGACTTAGGCTGTCACCCTCCAATGACTGCGCATTACCTAAGACGCCACTTCCCGTTCCTTCCCTGACAGATGCAGTGTCTCCCGAGTTTGAGCGTCGCAATATTTGCTCTCCCTGCGAGGCGCCAGCCTGTCCGTCTAAGCGAAATCCAATTTTCTTAATGGCGAGCTCGGCGCACAGTGCAGTTACGGCTCGAAGCGATGGCTTAAAGAGAAGAGGAAGCTGCCGATGATACGCGCGGAGTCGGGCCCTTTTGAACTTATTAGCGATGACACAGAACGGACGGGGTGGTAGCGCAAAAAGGCAGCGCGCGCCGCTACACAGCTGGTCGCGAAAAGCCGGTAAAAAGCGCTCGATACTCAGGCGATCGCCGCCCTATCCCCTACCTCTCTTCGCACCCGCCGGCGGTGAAGAAATTCTCCAGACGTTTCAGTCGCGCTGGGAATGCTCTCGAGCGGCAGCTGCAGCATGTATGCCACGCGTCATGGCAAGCGCGCATCTGTATACTGAATAGGGAAAGGTGCCCTGTGCCTATTTTTTCCCCACTGAAATGAGGAAATGTTACAGCCGACGAAGTAGAGGGCTGATTTGAAATCAGTGAGAGAGGCCTTCGCCCTGCAGTACACTTATCCAGGAGGCGATGTTCATGACAGTCACGGTGGCAATGATGGTGTGAAGTCGACAGTGTAATAAAGTTAGAGATGAAAATGAGAAAAAAAAAAGAATAACCAGACAGTCGTTTTTTTTTTGTTTTTTTTTTTTTTTTTTTTTTTTTTTTTTTTTTGCTGAAGCTGCTGTGGGATAGGAGTAGTTGTACTGCTCCTATAACATATGGTAAGTGCAACCCAACCGTGGTCCAGTTCCACATATATCACTAGATATAACCCCCCCCCCCCCTTCCATTTTTTATGAAAGCACGTCGGGACCTATAAATAAAAAGACCAGGCACCAGGGGCGAATTTATAGGTTCTTTGAGGAGACGATGTGAGGGAGTGTAGGGATAAGGGAATCTGAATTGTCATATGCGCAGTGCATTTTTTAAATCTTTATTTGCAGAAAAAGAAGTAGGGGTTAATATCACTCTTGATCAGGAACAATTTTCGAAAATGGGGAGGGGGGGGAGGGTGGGTCACTTTGTGCCTACACCTATGACGTTTAGGGACATTTTCTAGAACGCTCACTAAACGAGCCAACGAGCGCCGCTGTTTTAGCGGCTAGCAGATATACGAGTACATCGAAATTCTCTGTTGCAAGATATTTAGCATATCTGTGTCATGTTAAATCTCTTTCTTGAAGAGATTTATCGTGGCCTTATCGGTGCGCACCTTCAGTGATTCGCTTCCGCAAGTAACTGTCTGCGCATGCGTCCTTGCAGCTGTCCGTCCCTCGGAGTTACTTAGGCAGACAGCTCTCGCGGAAATGGATCGCGGTAGTCGCGTGGTGGTAACCAAATGGAATAAGCTACCTTTATCATCATTTCTTGACACTCAAAAAAAGGCCTTTCACTGACTTGCTGTTTTTCTGCATCTTGCTTTGTACTTGTCTAAAATAATTTTCGTGATTTGTACTTTGTTTTGCCATTTTTTATGCAATTGTTGCCCCTCCTGCCAGGGCTCTTCACTAGGCCTGCATTATGCTCAAATAAATAAATAAATAAATAAATAAATAAATAAATAAATAAATAAATATGAAAATACAAAGAAAAGAGGGTACATGCCACGCATCTGCTATCTACTGACCACGCACCCGAGCTGCGGTAGAGCCTTACAGTTATATAAACTATTTAATCTTTCTTTTAGCTCGATCCAGCTTACCTTAAGGGTCGTCGGGTGCAAAGAGGAAACTAATTTTTAATAGGGCGATTGGAGGCGGCGATGAACCCCTAAATAAAAACAATAATATAACGACAAAAATATCGACCGCCGCTGGCATTCTACGAGAATGTGAACATCGCGAATCAATCTCTGTTGAATCATTCTCCAAACTGACGCTATCTATCTGTCATCACCGACTCCGGCATGCAGCGGCGACACGGTAACTGACGTTATCTCCCGCTCGATATGCTATGTACGCATTCCGCTCTCGCACAGCGGCCATAACTCACTGTCACAGGGCAGCCCCAACAAGAGGTGGTGGCGCTCCGGCACCGTCGAAGCCAGGCGCCTCCGGCACCACCCCTTCCTGCGCGGGCTTCTTGGCATTGTATGCATACGTAGGCGTATGCAACCGTTCTATGCAACGCTGCCTAATCAAGGGGCTTCACCGCTCCGAGCGGCATCTGTTAATGACATGCCTCGATTGAGGGTGTAGCTTTTCAACGTCTTGCCTTCGCCCGCTACCTAAGCAACTATTCTTTTTTTTTTTTTTAACGTAAAGTCACAGTAAACGAAGCTCGCGTTTTGACGACCAGCGCTATCTTCACAGCCAACGTAACAGGTATACTGAACCTAAATATAGTAGCCCTAAAACAGATGCTTCCTGTCCGGTGAAAGAGACTCTAGCTTTAGAAGGTTTTTGTCAGCGCAGCACGTCCCGTTTTATTGTTGGCATTCTGACATCGGTGTAAGCGCGAGTGCTTCAGTTAATATGAGCAGAGCAACAATTGTGTCGTTGGGCTTTGCTTCGCGCGAATAGAGCAGCTTTCATTCTTTATTGCGAAAGCAATACTGCTCCCATTTCCAACCCTTCGCGTAGCCACGAGGCACGTGATGGCTGTGACGTCATACCAGCTGCGAGAGATGGGCTACCAAGTCAAGGCGTCGGGTGACGGCGGCAGTCGGTACGCACGGGGCACTGCGGATGAGATGATGACGTCACTGTGTCGTCATACCAGCTGCGAGAGATGGGATACCAAGTCGAGTCGTCGGGTGGTGGCGGCGGTCGATAGGCACGGCGCACAGCAGCTGAAGCCACCCTGCTACCGAGTGGAGGCGCTGCCGTCACCTCTTCTCTCAAAGTTGAGAGGAGGAGGAAGAAAACGACACTGTAATGGGCGCTTTGAACAGTGAAGACTCTTTGTCGACGTGTTCACGCAGCAGTCAGGAACGTTGGAATGCAACAAGGCGGCAACGATGCGTTCAGGAAACAAAAGAAGAACGGCAACAATGGCTTGAAAAGGAGCGTGTTGGTCGTGCTGCTCGACAAGTATATCGAGACCCGGAGGAAACGGCATGCAGAAGAGACGTCGCAAGAACGAGCTGTACGTGCGAAAAAGAGACGGGAAGCGTCACCTGTGAAACGGCTGCTTTCACTGCATCAACGGGGGACTTGGAAGAGCAACTACGTTCAGAGTATGCGAGAAGAGTCAGTGAATTTGACTTGGCTACGCGTGAATTTGATAGACGATTCACGAATAACCCCTCCGGAAGTGCGTGCTCGGTGTGTGATCGCCTATGGCATAAAGACTGCTTGACTCCGGTAAGAGAGCTCATCCTATCCTACTCCTTATCCAGAATGGGACGAGGAGACTATGAGAAGGGTTGTGCTGTGTACAACGTGTCGAGCGAGCCTTAAATATCTGAAGGTCCCCTAATGGTCCCCAGAATTTCTTGCAGTTGAGTGATTTGCAACCGAAGACAACGACGCAATGGGAAAACAGTTTGGACTTGGTTATGTGTAGACATTCCTCTACAGATGGCTATGTAATTACTCGTGTGGAGACAAAGTCTCACTACTTCAGTAATCACCGAAGTGTCTTCATAGGTACAAACAATAAAGCTAAACAATACTAAACTTCAATATGTGTCCTGTGTTAATCGTGCGGTCAACATGGTACACCACAATTGGCAACACTACGAGCTGAACTATAGCGTAGCCATGCTATTATTGCTTTCGCAAGCTAAGCCCCACATAACTTTTTTATTCTTTTGCCAGGTATTATACTGTATAGTATTTTAGGTTGGTCAAATACCCGATATCTTCAGTTCCGCCCTGAAATAAAATTTATAGGCGGGAGACGCAGTAAAAAAAAAAAAGAAAAGCTGTCTGGATAGAATATACGTCTGCCTGTCTGATTCTATATAATAATGGCTATTGCTACATTTGAAGGGGAAAAAAACTCAATATTTTAGCTCTTGCTCCAGGGCGAGAAATTAATTGGTAGCGATAATGGTATAGATATCCTTTACAGTAGATTCTTCCAAACCTGCACGGAGCCTCTCGAAGCAGCAACACGCTGCCTATTGCCGCCCGCCTTCACTTCTGACTGATGAACACTAAGCCTATGAAGCCTTCAGGCAGGAACCGAGTTCAATGCCGAGTTACATTTCGGTGAGCAGTATGTACAAATATGGATAAAGCGAAAAGAACCTCGTATCGCGCCATAATTATCCGCGCTGACCGTCACCAATTGCTCTGTAAACACGCACAAGGCTAGTTTTGTATTCCTGCTGTGTCGGCCTTCGAATCCAGGCTTCGAATCGACAATGTGTGCATGCCACTTCGTAATTCTATATGCATAGAACTTTTATCATTGAAAGAAGTAGCACATTAAAGTCAGAAGCTAGCACGTGCGACTGTACGCGGGACGCCACAGTGGAGAGTTTTAGCTCCGCCGTACAGTAAATGCGCTTAGTGTGCTAGCTGCTACCGTAGGACAAATACGGCACGCACGGCACCGCTACCAACGGCAACGCGTACGGGCGTGTTGAAGAGAGCCGTACGGACGTGCGAATTTAGTTCTATGCTGACGTACAGTTGTATCAAGGGGAACGGCGGTCCAAAAGAGTCTGCTCTAGCAGGAGTTGTTAGCAACGTTACTAGGTTGTTAATGTGTTGTATCACGGTGCGTACGAGGTAAACCTCCGCCTTGATAAGTGTCGGTTGAGGAGAGGGTAGTGTGCAGAGTTCATGACTAAAGTGATTCGTAGTTGGTCCGCAATATCCCGTCTGCACGTGAGGCGCTGTTTGAAACACTCAGACCAGCCTGTGCGAAAGCTCCTTGACGACCTAGCGAGTGCGCTTGCCTGCCGTGTTCAATTAACCTGCTTCTCTCGGTGTCATTGCCTTCGACGACGAGCGAGGAGAAGTGGAGAGAAAAAAGAGAGTCCTGGTTTAAGGAGTCTGCTTGAAGGGCAGCAGCAGTCAAGTGGGCGACGAAAGCCGACGGTGCCGCACGCGTCGCCGTCCATCCGCCACTCGGCCAGTTTATGCAACCTCGCGACGTCTTGACACAGTGTTTCGTCAGCGCTGCTGAGACCAACGCTCGTAGCCTGCCCGTGGGCGGCCATAAAGGCTAAAATCTCCGCCGCCGGCGAGGTTGTTTACGATAAGCCAGAAAAGGCGGCTGCCAGGGCAGCCGTTTAACCTCACTGGAGTGTCCGGGTAGGTTTTGACATCGAGCTCTCAACGGAGGTTGCTACAGCAGGGGACGGACTGGCAAGGGTAGGTAAGGAGAGGAAGCGGTGATGCATTAAAGTGGGCGCAGGCTTGCAAACTCCTCGCTCCAGAGGGAAGGAAATTTAAAAGGCTGCATATACTCTTATAGTGCGTCGTAAAACAGCGCGGCTAGGCGAACTACCCTTCTCTTAACTACTCGCCTTATATACAGAGGTTGGGTCCTTTTCCTAAAATTTTTCTGGTCTTTTTTTGTTGTTGTTGTTTTGCTCGCATTCCTTTCGATTGCTTTATTTCCGGGCGCTGGTTGAGCTGTTTCCTAACGACTGCATGTTAGGGTTGCAGTGAAAACTGTGTACATAAACTTGTTTTCACTCGATGTCTTGCTGGTCCTTCAGGCTGTAGCCGTATATTTAAATATTTAAGATTCTTAAGAACTGAGTCTACCACACGCCTTGCCCCATACACACTGAGGCAAAAATGCAAGCATATAAATTTGCACCCGTAAAGAAGGTCGCTTACGAAGAAGCTCATGCCGTGGGATCTTAAGAAAAACTTAACATCGAGATGAAAATTTTTCGAATTAATCTCTCTGTGTTCACACCTGTGGGCTCAGATCTGTTGACCGAGCACCTACGACTTAGTCTATCGTGTCCCTCTTTTTGCCAGCAGCTGCTTTGCTTTCGTATTACAACACTATAAAATAAGAGTTAATTTTCTGTATTAAGTGAGTCTGCGTGATCATACTTTTCGTTAGTTTCCTTTATGTCGTCTTCTAGGCGTCAAGAAAGAGGAGAGCGCTGAGCCGAATTCGGCAAAGGTCCTTTCGAGCGTAAGGTGCTAATTTTCCAGCGTAAGGCTGATGTATTTTGCGGGGTTTTGAGAAAGATGTGGCACTCTTGTCTCCGCAACTAATCGCGTCAAGTAAAGGGACCGAGTAGATTTTGAACGAAGCACTTGCTACCGTCGTCCGGATCGACCGACTTAAGAGTTGATAAGTGGCCCGTGTCTAGTATATCTATGTTAAGCTTCACTTTCCCTTATCTTTTCTTAAATGCATTTTTGATGTCCGAAAATGTACCCATAACTTCTGTTACTTGTCGAGGAATATTGTAATGTGCCTCACTTCCACTTAAAAAACACAGAGAGTGGTGAAAAAAATTTCCGACAATTACGTTGCTTCCTAATGCGAAATTTGAGCGCAGCTCATCAGGTATTTCACTTTTTCGATAGATTGAGACGAAGATTTCGAGCAAGACACGTATGTACACCACAGACAACTGTGGTGTACATACGTGGTGTACATACGCCCACAGACAACTTTTTTTAATTTTTCACACGTATTTCTTCAATAAACACTCCACTAACAGTTCTTGGCTGTCATGACAGAAGCTATGTGGTCGGAGAAATGAAGAGAGCAATTAAGTTATCGGGAGGTTGCGGGAGGCAGCGCGTGGGCCCATAGGAACGTTGCGCGACGAACAGATAGCAGCGACTGACTGATGCCGCTGACGCCGCTAGCGAGTGAAGAGAACGTGACTGCGTGTCGGCTTGGGATGCACGCACCGTGATCCGCTGATAGCAAGCCGGCGTATCGGCAACCGGAGAGCACCTTCGCCGCCACGAAGGAAGAAGGGGGGGGGGGGGGGAGCAATCCGATAATACGCGCGGTCGCCGCCATGGAGGCAGCGGGAGTGGGTGAGGGAAGGAGCGCGCGCTGCCCCAGCTGCCGAGATGGTTACAGGGACAACGCCGCCGACGCCAACTCCAACGACGACGTGAAACGAAGGAACGGGCGCCAAAGAGCTGCGCTCTAAAAAGAAACAAATGTACCACTGGTGCCTACGCCGACAACCCGCGCCCGTGGTGTACTACTCGTATAGTGCCGACTCATTTGTCCCAACTGCCCACTGGAAGTTGTTGGTTTCTCTGCCCGAGCTAGCCTGATTGGGTGGACTAGTCCTTCAGCTCTTCGGTTATTCACGTTAAACGGGTAATCCAATCCGAAGAAGTCGGCACCCCACCTACAGTGCCGAAGCCCCAAATGTTTCTCTAATGATAAGCTGAATTTGGGGCTGTTTCTCTCAGCAGAGTTGATTCTCTCTTGTTCGTTTTCTAACATTGGGGAATGTCTGCGTGTGCCGCGCATTCAAGGGCCCCAGACGGAATGCCGAAAGGGAAATGAAATAGAACAACTTGCAACAAAGGTACAGCAGCCTCGGCCGCGGAGGCAACGGCGGCGGTGACCCGTGGCAAAACATGGAAGTGACAGGCCAGCGGAATCCTCCTCTTCTCGGAGTTGTTTACTCCACCCGGGGCGATGTGCGTCTCCGCATGTTCGCTCCATCCGCGCCGGGCAGTGACAGCACGAGCTCCCGTCCCCCTTGCTTCGTTGGCGCGGCGAAGGTTTGCTGTCGAGTCGACAGACTATACCGTAGCGCGAAATTTCGCCAACAAAAATTACACACAACAGAAACCCTGTGGCAGCATCGGCACAAACACCGCAACGCTAGCAGCGACTGAAGTATAAAACTGAACCAAGGGAAGCAGCAACATCGGCGACAGCTGTTGTGTTGAGCGGCGTCGCACGCGGTGACACTCTCAGCTCGGGACGATGAAAGTGCGCTCGCAAGAGCCAAGCGGAACGCGCGTCCCGCGGCAAGAATGACGACGGGGTGAGAGTAAATCTTGCTGTCTACCTCTCTTCTAGAGCAAATGTTAGTTTTCCGTGGGACAAGTAGGAATGCGACAAGAAGTTGAGCCCTAGCGAAAATGAATATCTTCTTCATCGCACGTTTTTCGGTCGGCAAAACACGAAGGAGCGCAAGGAGTAAAGGCCAGGAAAGAGGTAAGTAGGTGCACTGCACCGCTCTGATTGGGCAGCTTGTAATTATATGACACTCGTGCAAACAGATTGACGACACGAATAACAGCGTAGTGACGTAAGGCGCAAATCTACCTGAGGATAAGGCAGTAATATATAGTCGACTGTCGCGTTCACTACCGCAAAAAAAAAAAAAAATAAAAAAATACGAGGGACTTTAGAGGCTAAAGTAGTGAACGGCGAAAACCTGAGTGCCGCATTCTGCTACGCAACTGGCACTAATTAGTAGTTAAGTAATTATGTATTAGTTAATTGTTCATTAATCTGTCGTTGATTAGTTAATAAATAAATTACCTAATTCGTCATTAATTAATCAGTAATTGATCATTTATTGACATATGGCCATATAAGGCACGCATTCGCGCATACTGTGGCGGTGCTCTGTGATTGGTCGAGACCTCTATGACGGGATCCCGCCTCGGCCAATCAGAGCTGCCGCAAAAGCGGGACACATTTGTCCACGACAGCATGAGCCATTAAAGGCTTTCGCCTTAAAAAAAACCTGTACCTAAATTTTTGGTTTAAAGCACTCGATAAGCGTTTTCTGGGGTATCACGGGACGGCATATGACAAGCCCTTTGAGGCGTTTTGCCGGTGTCGTGTCGTGGTCACACTCGTTGGTGCGACGGTGTCTGAGACAAATTATTGTGGACCGCTGAGTTACCGCTAAAGTGTGGGACTCGCCGAGGTGACTGAGTGTCTACATAATGAAATAAAACAGCTCAAGGAACGGGACGAAACACGAAGGAACGGAGACAAAGAGACAGGCGCTGTCAGTCAGGAGTGTCAGTCAATTGTTTTCTCTGTCGAAATCCCGAAACTGTTGAGCACATCTTTCTAGACTGTTAGGACTCGATATTCTTGTGGGATATTCTCCAACGCGCGCTTAAATAGCAGCTTTCGACTTCAACGCCGCGGGATTCGCTTTTTGCGTCTTCCTGATGACGAAGAAATACATCTTGACAGTGCGTGTGTTGAATCTGCTCTATGTCGTTCCTCCTTTGTTCTGCCTTATATTTAACAATGTATCTAAGGCACATGACACTCGGTAAGCTCCTAATGGTATTTTCCAAGTCTAAATTGTTGTCCTCATCCAGTGTTCCTTAACGTATGCTAGTCCTTCGACTGGGCGGGGCTGGGACGGTAGGTCGACGCCGCTTGCGGCGGGGGCTAGCCAGCCACTGAATGTTTATCTGTTGTAGGCCGTCATTGCAACCGCCACCGCTTAGGTGATTGACGACGGTTTTGCGGCGCGCGTCTTTCTCACCCTCTTCTTTTTCTTCCTTCTCTACTTTCTTCTGTCCGCACGAGGCAGCAGAGGACCTCGGCGGCTGCGTTTCGATGGAGGCGAAACGAAGAGGCGTCCGTGTGCTGTGCGATGTCAGCGCACGGTTAAAGATCCCCAGGTGGTCGAAATTACTCCGTGGTCCTCCACTACGGCTCCTCTTTCTCTCTTTCCACTTTCACTCCCATCTTCCTTCCTTCCCTTACGGCGCGGTTGCGGTGTCCACAGAAAACAAGTGAAACAGTTATCGCGCCTTTTCTCTTCCTATAAATAAATAAATCAGTGGCTCAGCTACAGAGCCAGTAGCAGGCCCGTGCATTTCCTTTTCCTTCTTCCTACAGCCACAACAACAACAACTTGTGCTAGGAAGGTGGGGAAGGGTGGCTGATCCTGGCCCTGATGGGGCTAGGACAGGTATGGCACCGCCGCTTGCGGCGGGGGCTAGCCTCCCACCGATTTTTATCTGTTGTAGGCCGTCATTGCACCCGCCACTGCTTCGGTGGTGGACGACGGCTATTGCGGCGCGCGTCTTTCTCTCCCTCTTCTTTTTATTGCGAAAGCAATACTACTTTCACTTTTCAGTCCTTCGCGTAGCGAGGCGGTAGCTACCATTAACCTTTAGCGTGACCTTTGGCGCGCCGCCAAGCACAGCTGCGCAAGAACATGGACCCCAACTCGCGCCGTCAACTTGCGAGGTGGTAGCTACCAACCGCGGCCTAACTCCCGCTCCCTCCGTGAGGAAGCGCTACAGCCGGAGTGACGTCATCCCATCTGCCGCAAAAACAGGGCCCCCAACTTGCGCCGTCAACTCGCGAGGTGGTAGATTCCAACCGCGGCCTAACTCCCGCTCCTACCGCAGCTACCGCCGGGGGTGCAACGTTCGATACTATAGCAGGTGGCCTAGCGGTAGGTGGAACCAACGCCGTCTTCAGTGATGCTTACATTTCTGCTGGCGTAAAGAATGCCGTTGCAGCCGGTGCCGGAGCGGCAGTTGTACATTCTGCCTTAACCTCACCCACAACCAAGTATATCGTTGCAGCCACGGCACTCCTTGCTTCGCTACTAGTTATGCATAGAATAACCAGTTAGCACCCCGCAATAAACAATAGTTGAACCATATGCCGTGGTCAGAGTGAATCACTGCATAACCATAAGCATAACCACAAGCACCACAACCAGCTACACCACCAGCTGAACCTGAGTGTAGCCATAGGTATTGCTTTCGCAATTACTAGGCTTAACCAAGCTCTATTTTCTCTTCTGTCCGCACGAGGCAGCGGAGGTGACTCAGCTACAGAGCCAGTAGCAGGCCTGTGCATTTTCTTTTCCTTCTTCCTACAGCCACAGCAACAACATAACGTATGCTACGAGCATCAGGATGATAAAAAAGTACATGCACCGAAGTATTGGACTGACATTGATCACAGGTGCCACATCTGCCTTCCAAATGTCTCATAAATTTTTAGATGCTGTTTCGCGAAATATCTCTGATATTCCTATGTGTAAGTACGTGCGGCGTGAGTTGCAATAAAACAACTTTGTCACTCCCAGTGCTATCGCCTGTTTCCGATCTCTCTACACGTGGTGACGAACCGGTGACGCCGGTAATAGAGCTTCTTTCCTCCAGAGCACCACGCGTGCCGCCATTGCCGAGACGCAAGCGAAGGACCAGATTCGGCAAGCATCAGCTAGGCTTTCTTGAAAGTAGACGCGCCTCCTTAGCATAAACAATTTTCACGCCGGGAGAGCAGGGCGTCGAAAAAAAGAAAGGGGGCTCGAGCGATCACCAGCCGGCGCTGCAGCCGCCGTTGGCAGGCGGGCGGCGACGATGCCGCCTTTGTACTGAGCCATGTACTGAGCGCATCAGACAACACCGCGCTTGGTAGCTGCAACAGACAACGAGCGCCCTCGCGTCGTTGTCTGAGACGAGCTTTCGGGCCGTCAGGCAAAGTCGAAATGTTAGGCTGATGGCTCCACATTGCGTATTCAGCAACCTCCCTCGTCCATTCTGGTATATGCATCGACGAAAGAGGATGCGATCTGTCTTCGGCGCAAAGTGAACGACAGTCAGCCCGAAAACTCGAAAAAAGTAACTCCGCCGTTTATTTTAGAGCACTGATGGCAAGATGTAGTTATGGTGGATTTAAAGTGGCGCGAGTGAAGCTATCCTGCTAGATCGGGGTTTATCGAAGAACATTATTTTAGTGCGTAGCACTACTGGCCGCAATCACGGATTTCGCCCATATCCGTCCGAAGCCGCTCACTCTCTCTTTTAGTGAACTTGAAATGGAGAAAGAGAAAGTGTCGACGCCCGTCTTAACACTAAGGGGGAGAGCAGCCGCATAGATGCACGCAGTGAGAGAGTTAGAGAGGGGCGTGTCTGTTGCTGGCGTGGCGGCCGTCACTCTGCCATGCATCGCTCGCGCGTCCTCAACTTCGACATCTCTCCCCTCGCATCAGTCACACCTCATCCTTCACGGACAGCAGACGTTTATCCGCGGTGCTCCCTGGATCTCGGCTCCGAGCTGCTCGCCGCGTCGTGAAGTAGCTTGTGCTCACCTTCGGGCCTTAACTGGCGCTCGCTTTCAAACTCATTTCACTCCCTCTTTCTCTCCCCCTATGATCTTACCCCAGACCTTTAGGCCGCAGAGCAGTGCATTGTATAGGGTAACATTGTGCCTGTTTTCGCTCATTTCTGAAGATGGTGTAGGGACGCTTGCTTCGCGTCGCAACGGATAAAGCCAGGTGTCTGGCACTGCTGCGCAGGTTCGCCGTTCTCGACGTACCGGAGTGCAGGAGTACAACGGTTACGAAGGCAGGGGGTCGTGAGTCTGCTGATTCTGATATTGCAGCTAAACGGTGCAAGATTCTAGAAGCATAAATAATGAGGAAACGTGCCGAGCGTGCTCAAGAAACTGCTCGAGACACTGAGCGTCGTCGTGAAACGGATTCCGAAGCGAAGAGGAACAAACGTGCGGTAGAATCTCCAGAACAACGGGCTGCGCGACTGCAAGCGAAGGAAAGGAATAGCAGGGATAAGCAGTAATAAGCACATACTTCGCATTTGATTAACTATGCAAATCGGCCATAATTTTTGTTTTTAAGGTTGAAACATTTTATAAATAATAAAAACACTAACTTTAACACGCCTCAGCGTGAAAGCATGGGGCACACGGTGAGAACAGCGCGACAAAACGTAGCTAAAGGGAGAAACACGTGCATTCAATCGCTGTATACGTGCTTTCGTGCGATGTACTGTAAGTGCTTTGGGTTTGAATGGAATGAGTGATAAGGGTTCATTTTTCTGCGTTTTTGTTTGGAAGCTGCACGAACCCTGCTGTTTCCTGGGTGACCAGTATGGCAGGAAAACGCTCCCCTTCGAACGAAGCCTCGTTTCAAAAGTACAGGTTGTGATGCTTAGCTGTGTATACTGTACTACTCGTGCGGAGCATTTTTCCGCGTTTATTTTCTTTTTCTCAGTGTATTGTTGGTTTTTCTCTCTTGCCTAACAAACATGTTTTTTGTTTTTTTTTTGTGCACTGAAAAAATTTTGAATAATAAATGCAATTATCTGGAAGCCTCGTCTCCTTTCTCCCAGTGTAGCAGGCAACAACACGCATCTTGTGCTTCTCCTAAAGACGAGACACTTCTCTTTCTGGCTTTTGTTTAAAGTCGTCAATATAAAACTCCGCGTCACTTGCACACAGTGGGAATTCGATTCTGAATTGTAGCGTTGGTGTGGAGTGGCCGTGACCAATATCATGCTCCACTTTCCTGTCCAGCTCTCCGATTTCCACAGACTTTACACTGGAAGTGGCAAGGCCGCAATGCTCACAGTCCCCATTCCTTACGTGGCTATCTTCTTGTTTCTGCAATTTCTTTTGCATCTTTCCCTGGCCCTCTACTCTGAGCATAGTGAAACAGCGAAATGAGACAGAAAATGAAGCTTCTCTAGCAAATGCAGCAGGATCCACGAAGAAGACCTTGTCGACGAGGTCCACGTATACGCCAGCGTCTGCAGGACGGCTCCTTCCGTGTCATCGTGCCAGCGGCGTCTGTAGCAGCGTGTCCCTCGTGCATAGCGGAGAAGCAATTTTTCCTCTCAAATGCGCCAACCGTCGTCTCCGCATGCACAGGACGGAGAGGTGGGAAATCAGCGTCGAGCCTGGATTTTTCGTCGTTTATACACGCGCACACACACTCGACCGTGGTTTTGTCCGCTTCGCCGAGAGCGTTTTCTCCGTCCTCTTGTCAGCCGCAGGTTGTCGTCGCGGCGGAGCCTTCGCAGAACTGCGACTTCCCTCCCTTCTAGCCGTAACTCTTCTCGAGTAGATATAAACAAACCTCCTCTACGCGAAGCCCCTCTGTGCGTTTGTGATGTGTGGAGGCGGCCGGCGTGTGTACGGACGATGACAAGCGGCATGCCGAGAATGGCCGAGCACGTCCGTCGAAAAGCACTATGCTAACTTGCCTTCTTTCTCAATCTTTCCATTGAAAGCGACATTTAAGAACGTTTGGAGCCGTCCTGTCTTTTATTTTCCTCTCGTCCATGTGGCTCGCTTCGAGTCCCGCGGATTCGCTTTAGCGTAATAATTTGCGTAAAGGCGCTCACTGAACAGATAAGCCCGTATGTTGTAAGTTGTGCGAGCGGGAAGAGGGGTACATAACTTGAAAAAGGGCAAGAGAACATCATGCAAAGCGTGGCCTCTTGAACCGGAGCCGATGAAGCGAAGAGCGCGACGCATGGAAGCGGTGTTCGTGCTCGCTGCAAGCATTGATCGTGACGCTGGGATGGCTGGGGAGCAGCTTGCGACGTATTCGCGACACAGTTGTGGTGGAGAGACAGCGATTCGCGGACCTCTCCTTCGTTCGTTCTGGACAGAGGGCTTCTGATTCTTGCTGTTAATGTGGTCACTCTGCCAGTGTGCCAGTGCAACTTGCTTACTGCGCGGAAGGCCCTTTCCCCGTGTCGTCCTCCTTCAAACCGGATGTGAATGGAAACCAAAGAAACAAAAATATATATTATTACCTCAATAATAATGTGCATAATCATGAAACGTCTAAACGCGAGAATTTACCTATTACCTCTCCTTTACCGACTCAACGCAGTTCTGAGATTTGCAGCTGTAATCCCTATATAAGGGCATCCGCGCTTTGAAAGCCACAAGGAGCATGCCCTCAGCCCTGAACAGTTGACCTAGAGTTTTGCGGAGGCATTTCACATATTCGACGACAAGAATTCACTGCCCTGGCCACCCATAGGTTGGACCGGCAGAAAGGCTATCAACACATCACTAGCCCGTCAAGATGAGCATTTTGTCGAAAACGGCGCATTCAGCTCCTCCATGCTGGTTCATCTCTGCTTTGGTTTTCTGCCATTTATTTATATTTGCTTGTCCTTCGATGGTGGTGTGCTCTAAAGGGCGTCTCGTTTTCTGCAGCTGGTTAGCCACTTGTGTGCTGGTCTTTCGACTTCTCCCTACGCTACTTTTCATCGTATCCCCCTTACCTTCCAATACTCGCCTTTTCTGCGCACCTGCCCCAGTTTCAGGCATTCTTCCGCCCCTTTGCGACTTTTTTCAGGGCCCCTAGGGTTGAAGCTATATGACCCGAGAGACCCCGCAATCTTTTCCGTCATCGATCAGACACCCCGTCGCACGGCGCGCGCTGCCGAGAATTTATTGACGCCCTCGCCATAAATCGAGCGTTGCCGTCGACTCCAAAGAATGGATCCACGAATCTTTTTTCCACGCGCTGAAAGAGTAAAGAACTTAGAAAGACGAAGAAAAAAAGATTGAGATAGACGATAAAAAAAAAAAGAAGCCAGAGAAAACTAAACAAAGTGGTATCCGTACGTAACTGTGGAGCAACCTAGCTCGTTTCTTAGTGTGTGTGTGTGGCGCTCTGTCTCGCCGGAGAGTTGTTTTCTGTACAATCAAACCTGGACGCCTCGCCCGGCGAGTTCGCAGCACACTTCTCAATACGCGGCGCCTCCGTGTCAGCCCGATCCGACTCGTTATTCTCGACGTCGTGCGTATCACCGGCACCCCTGCGTTCAGGGTCGTTGAGAAAGGAAGCTTGGCGGTGCGCTTGTTCTCGGGATATTCGAAATCTTTCAATCCACCGCATGTGTTTTGGGGAGGTCCCGTACGGAGCACGCACCGGATGCGGGGGATCTTGTTGAAAGTATTGTTTTTCAGCAAGAATCCATCCCTGTGGATTATTATATATTGTCACGACTGAAGTCACAGGGAGCCGTGAAGGTAGCCGAGGACCCGAGAATAAGGTCGGCTTGTAGTTCCGAACACAGAGTCCAGCACCAGCGCGCCGTTCGTGCCAACAACCGCTTCGTCGTCGTCAGCACCAAACACGGCTGTCGCGCGGCGCTAGCACTTGGCAATATGTTATACGAACCCGGAATTTCGGTACTCCTGGTGATAACTACGCTTGAATGTCTGCCTTTAATATCAAACATTCTCTGTGGCGTCCAGTGTAGTCTCGATAGACCATAATGTTACTCACGTTAGCTTATATAAGGATACAAAATAGGCTTGTATTCTTGTGCAGGCTGGTCCGGATTTAGAAGAAAGCAGGATGGATAAGAGTTGACATTGTCAAACAAAATTCAAGGACCTTTATAGACTCTATAGACTCGAACAACCCCAGGAAGAAGTAAAAAGAGGGTAATACGTCCACTAGTGCACTCCCTGCTAATGGTAGTGTGTGTTGTGCATGCCCTGAGATGGATTTTCAATAAAATTCTTTATTCTTTGTTCAGTAAAAACTTGCAGCTCCAATAAGGAATTATTGCGAGGGATACAAATCGGAATGGAATGCACTTGGCAGTGCATTCCATTCCGTGATGGTTCGTACAAAAAAAGAATACTTGAAAATTTTTGTCCTTGAACTATACGGTCGCACTTTGTGACTATGATCAATTCGTGAAGATACAGAATGCGGAGGGTGCAAATATGCTTTGGATGAAACTCCTGTTTGACTATCATAGATTGTATAAAAGAGCTTTAAACGTAGAGCTCTGCGACGCTCACTGAATGAAACCCCGCCCAATTCCTTTTTCATTTTACTTGTACTAAGGAAGCGGTCGTAGAGGCCAAGGTAGGCCTGACGTAAGTTTGGTACGCCGCCTCTCTAGCCTCCCTATGCGCATGTCTTAAATTTCGCTGGAGAAAACTGAGGGATCTGCCTGCATTTCCTGCCAAACCATCGCCGGACAAAATAACACCTAGATACGTCGCTTTTGATTGAATTAATTGTCCATAGAGGGAATATTGATGGAATAATTTAGTTTTTGTTTTCTGGTGAAGCAAACGTGAACGCATTTTTTAACATTTAGGGACATTCTGTCGATGCTGCACCAACTCTCAATGCGTCTGAGGTCATCCCTGAGCTATGTGGAATCCGTTTCACTTGAAATTATGGTGTATAAGGCACAATCATTCGCGAACAACCGCACTCGAGACTTAATCCCGTCATTAACATCATTTATAAAAATAAGAAACAACAGTGGTCCTGGGCACTCCCGACGTGACCGCCACAAGACTAGAGCACTTACCATTTACTAATACCCGCTGTTTCCTGCACTTTAAGTAGTCTTCTATCCAATTTTACACAGAAAGGTTAATATTTAGTCGACCAAGTTTTTATAGCAGTACTGAGTGACACACAGTATCGAAAGCTTTTTGAAAGTCCAGGAATATGCAGTCGATCTGACCTTTATTGTCAATTGCCCATGATATATCATGATAGAATTCAATGAGCTGAGTTGTGCAAGAAAATCCTTTCCTGAGCCCATGTTGACTATTGTTGAAAAACCCGAGTGAGCTAAGATGTTTCATTATTGCTTAATACAGGATATGTGCAAGAATTTTACAGCAAACCGAAGTCAGTGAAATCGGTCGGTAGTTTGACACGTTTGATTTGGCTCCAGTTTTGAATGCAGGTACTACGTTGGCAATCTTCCAGTCATCTAGAAGTTTGTCATCCAAGAGTGACTTAGTGAAGATCACATGAAGGTACTTTGACACGATAATAGAACAGTGCTTTATTATCCTGGGTGAAATACCACCAGGACCCGTAGTCTTTGACACATCTAAATTTTCAAGTATTTATGAGATACCATTAATAGAAAGCTCGACTTGCGGCATCGTCACTTCTTGATCACTAGTAATTTGAAAAAATTCATTGACAAGTGTCGCTTTGTCAGAATCATTGCACACTAACGAACCCCCGTGCTCCAAATTAGGCACACCCACCTTATCTTTACCGCAGCGTTTCATGAACGCCCAGAATTTCTTTTTATTTTTGCTTTTGAAGTTGGAACTAAGTTTTCAAAGAAAAGTTTGCGGCACTCACGAAGCTTTGTCTTACACAACAGCGTTAGTTCTTGAAGCTTATTAAAAGCATTAACTGATTTGCCTTTTGTATATAGTGAATAGGCTCGCCATCTCCTTCGGATCAATCGAATTAGTGGGCCAGTTATCCAAGGTTTCTCCTTTCTCCTCTCTTTGCTACACGATGTGCTTGGTACATGAAAGTGAGTTAGGCAATGAGCTTTATTCTTAAATATCGACCACAGGTCATTGAGATCTAAATGCTCAGCCATGGATTCGAACAAGAAGCTGCTTTCAAGAGCCTCAAAAATTTGTGTGTATTGCCCTTTATCGAAAAAGAAAATTTTCCTAGGAACATCGGTTTTAAGTTTAGGAGTAGTAGTGACAAGGTTAGCGGTACAGCAAACATCAGATACAAAATCACGAGTGTTGCAAAATAGCAGATCAAGAATATTAGTTCCACGACTTGTCTGCGCAACATGTTGGAAAAACCAAGTGTGTCAGACATCGCTTTCAGTAATGGGCGTTATTTTTTCTCAGAACACAAGAACAGTCCTCCCATCTGGCAAGTTAAAATCTCCAAGAACTGCAGTCGGTGGAAAAAGTGCTGGCTATTTTGCGTAACTGACGCATTACATCCGAAGCAGAGGACGGGGGGGATAAAAGGCACCTACAACAAAGCTTGAGTCTTCTTGCAATAAACGGCACCACACGGACTCTGTTGAATTCTTATAAATAATTAGCATGTATTTTTCTGATAAGTATAAAAACACCCCCCCCGTGTCTAGATCGATCTTTGCGATACACGTTGAATGATGAAATGCTTCGCTGTCCGCAATGGTACCATCTAGCCATGATTCTGTCCCTATGATAATATCAGCGTCAACGCAGCTTATCAGGCCAGCCAACTCGTCAACCTTATTCACGGCACTACGACACTTCACAAATAGAAGAACAAGGTTGCGCGCAGTGAATGTTTTTTGAGTATGTCAGGAGGTTCTGGCAGATACTACTTGCTCTAGCTCCGCGTCCCAAGTGAACGGCTTCCCATCAATAATTAGCTTGTCGTAAATAAGTTGAACTGAGCGAGCCCCGTGATCTTTTTGCGCATCTGCATACCGCAGCAGATGTTTGCGCTTACTACGAACTTCACGCGAGTAATCGTCACTGATTGAAATTTTAGCTTTTTTTTTTTTTTTTTTAGTTTAGATGCGTTCCTAAGAAGCTCTGTCTTTTCACTCAATCTACAAAAACTCAATAACACCGGCATGTAATTATGAGAACTCCTTTTTTTTCCAATGCAATGGATTGCTTCAATACCAGCAATTTCTACTCCCATTTTTTTCTCAAACAATTCCTTCGTCACGTATGCGCGAAACAAAGCCAGTGTTTCGCTTTCTGCTTCTTTCAACCAGTTGGTAACTAAGTTATTCCGACTGCTTCTGTTCTCGATACTATCAATAACAGTTCGCATTTCATTGAGTCCTGTCGTTATCTTTTCAACCGCATTTTCAGAACATTAAAATTGTGCAGAATATCTGGAAATGCGTTTAAGCTGAATTTCAAATGAGTTCAGTCTCTTTGCATCTTTGCATCTTTTTAGACTTCTCGAAAGCATTTGATAAGGTTTGTCATCAGTTGCTTCTTCAAAAATTACTTCCGCTAAATATTGACGCCAATTTGTTCAAATGGATCGAATGCTTTCTCACCAATCGCTCACAATATGTCTGCGCTAACGGCTACAACTAATCCTTTGCTAATGTACTATCAGGTGTTCCACAGGGTTCCTAATTTATATAAACGATCTTCCATCCTATGTGTCATCTGACATACATTTATTCGCTGATGACTGCGTTATTTTTCGTGAAATAAAAGACGATAATCATATTAACATTCTACAGCGCGACCTCACGGCTATAAACAATTGGTGTAATCAATGGCTGATGGAACTAAACTCTAACAAACGCAAGGTGATGCGTGTCACCCGTACTGCGACTTCGTCCCCTCTATACTCTCTGAATGACATTGAACTTGATAGCGCCCATTCTTATAAATACCTAGGCATTCACATTTCATCCGACCTAACTTGGCGGCTTCATATAGATTACATCATCAACAACGCTAACAAAACGCTAGGTTATCTGAGACGTAATTTTTCCCGCGCCCTGTCTACTTTGAAATCAGTCCTTTATAAAACTTTAATACTTCCAAAATTAGAATACCCAGCAGCAGTCTGGGATCCTAGCCATGATTACTTAATTACTGCACTTGAACGCGTTCAGAATAACTCTGCTCGTTTCATTCTTTCTAACTATAACCGAGGAGCAAGTGTCAAAGAAATGAAAACTGTTTTGCGTCTTCCATCGTTGGCTTCACGACGAAAAGTTTGCCGGCTAACCCTATTCCACAAGTTATATTATCATTCCGCCTTACACAGCAATTTTTTTCAGACACCCTATTACATATCGCATCGCATTCATCATCCCTGCAAAGTAGCCATCCCTTTATGCAAAACAGATTCTTTCTTACGCTCATTTGTTCCCCGTACTTCCAAAGAATGGAACGATCTTTCTAAGGAAAATATATCTATTACTGATACAAATAACTTTCGCAAAGCTTTAACCTGCATTGTATAAGTACTACTACTTTTGTGTCTACTAATACAATTTATTTCCGATTTCATAGCTAATATTGTATATATAGGATGTATTATTTATGTACCCGATTTTTGCAGCGTTTCTTTTTTCCTGTATTTCTTTTTGCCTCCCTTTTGAAATGCCTGTACGGCCCTGAGGGCAAAAACAAATAAATAAATAAATAAATTGGATTTAGCTGTGTAATCATCTAGCCTTTTACTAACAGCTCAAATTGGTCTAGTGTTGCTTTTAGCCCATCTAGAAGTATCTGTATGTTAGCAGTGTCCGGACCAGGATTTAATTCTACATCACCGCTAAGCAGCAGTACAAGCGTGCACAGGGAATGAAAGCACTCAGCGACATTTTGAAAAAAAAGCCCCTGGGCGAGGCAGCACCACTAAACAGCGAAAGTTTGTCTTGAATTGAGCATAGGAAGGTTTTTACCGACCTCCAGTACGTAGAATTGGTTATTCCGTGGCCGCATGGTAGCGGTGCCGCCTTGCCCAATGAAGCAGGTATCTTTGGGGGCGTAACAGGAAAAGTTTGTTGTTGCTGTCGATGATGGTGTGGCTTGACCCAGTGGTGACATCAATACGACGCCGTTCACGCAATGCAGCGGAAGCTTGTCGTCGTTAAGCACAGGGAATTCTTGGTCGAACCCCGCCAGGAAGCCGAAGGGGTCTTGGTGTCCATCCGTTGATCCGTCCTTTGCGAGGCCCAGGCACTAAGCAAGGACCTGCAGTACGTAGAATTGGTTATTTCGTGGCCGCATGGTAGTGGTGCCGCCTTGCCCAATGAAGCAGGTATCTTTGGGGGCGTAACAGGAAAAGTTTGTTGTTGCTGTCGATGATGGTGTGGCTTGACCCAGTGGTGACATCAATACGACGCCTTTCACGCAATGCAGCGGATGCTTGTCATCGTTAAGCACAGGGAATTCTTGGTCGAACCCCGCCAGGAAGCCGAAGGGGTCTTGGTGTTCATCCGTTGATCCGTCCTTTTGCGAGGCCCAGGCACAAAGCAAGGACCTGCAGTACGTAGAATTGGTTATTTCGTGGCCGCATGGTAGCGGTGCCGCCTTGCCCAATGAAGCAGGTATATTTGGGGGCGTAACAGGAAAAGTTTGTTGTTGCTGTCGATGATGGTGTGGCTTGACCCAGTGGTGACATCAATACGACGCCTTTCACGCAATGCAGCGGATGCTTGTCGTCGCTAAGCACAGGGAATTCTTGGTCGAACCCCGCCAGGAAGCCGAAGGGGTCTTGGTGTTCATCCGTTGATCCGTCCTTTGCGATGCCCAGGCACAAAGCAAGGACTTGCTCTAGAATAGGTTATTTTGTGGCCGTATGGCAGCGGTGCCGCCTTACCCTATCGGTACACAGTAAACACACACGGTACACAGTGATTGACAGTGGAAGCAGATTTTTACCTAAAAAAATGCGAACTTCTATAAGTTCGTAGATTGTAACAGATGTTTAAATCTCCTTTAGTTGCTAACATCAAGACTTGTGCCGCGGCTAAAAGTTCGCTAATTACATGAAGTTAAGTTGAAGAAAGCATGCTGCCGGGCTAGTCGGTGATCCATTAAGTGAAGAATTTATCGCAAAACTAAATAACAACGAACAAAAAAAGACACAAAAGATTATTGACGAGTGCTCGTCAATCGTGCTATGCGTCTTTCTTTGTCCATTGTTCTTTAGTTTTGTGATGAATTCTTGACTTTGCATGAAGTGAACATGGGTTAAAGTGGAAATATGCTTCTGTTGACAGCAGTGTAAAATTCCGTATATTTTGTAGTCAAAATTTGCCTTGCCTCAAGGCTTGTGTAGGGTAGCCTACCTTTATAGGGAAGTGCGCTGAACGACATGCTACACTATTTTCTCACGGAGTAATTCTTGCTTAGAGTGTACGAGTTTTGCCGCTCTAATACTCGTCAGAATACGTCTGCCCATCCTGTAGCTTCCCTTGTATATGCGTGGCGCTCTAGTGTCTCTATAAGCCAATCATTACTCACTCTTCTATGTATAGGTGCACTGCCACTCCGGACTGAGGCATGCACCGCGCTCAGCTCCTGCGTGGAAATTTCTCGTTCGGCGCCGAAACGCTGTCTCGGATTGAATACCGATATCGGGAAACACGCTTTTCTCCGCGCGACCGTGCGCGCTCACTTAGTTTCCAGACCACTAGAAAGTGGAATCGAATCGGAACACCGTGGAGCGCCGCTGATTTCCCTGAATTCCGACCCTGGAGCTCTTAGCATTTCTCGAACGAACGCCAACCTGTGCACAAATCTTTCTACCCTACACCCCCGTTTAATCTTTTAAAACGTGAGTGTTAAAAATAACGACACAGTAAAATTTGCATTTAGTTTGCAATTTCAGTTCGCATTCAACCTGAAGAAAAAGTTTCCGCTACGAGTTCTAGAACAGAATAAATAATTGTCTTAATAAATAAACAACTGAGTGGCGAAATCGGAATTTCAACACAAGAACGTTTCGATACGATTTTTTCTTTGTCCCAATTTTATGGTACGTCGCACAGTGCTTTTATTCCTTTTTCAGCTGTGCCTCCGTCTATGATATAGTATCCGTTCGTTGGCTGCTGAGGGCAAATGGGGTTTTTAAAGCACCTCCGACATTCCTTATAGTTTCGTTCTTTTATTTTAGATCGCAACTTTTTACGAGGTGCTAAATATCTATGTAGTGTCCGAACCATTTCTTAGCTATAGTCTTTGTATTTTGCCCCGCCACGGTGGTGCAGTGGTTAGGCGCTCGACTACTGTGCCCAAGGATACCGGATCGAATCCCGGCCGCGGCGGCCGTTCTTCGATGGAGGTGGAAAGCAAGGCGCCTGTGTGCTGTGCGATGTCCGCAGTGGTCAGAATTTCCGCAGTGGTCAGAATTTCCGGAGCCCTCCAATACGGCGTCTCTCATACTATGAGTCGCTATTGTTGTTGTTGCGGCTGTGGGAAGAAGGAAAAGAAAATGCACGTGCCTGCTACTGGCTCTCTAGCTGAGCCACCTCCGCTGCCTCGGGCGGACAGGAAAGAGAAAGCAGAGAAGAAAGAAAAAGAAGAGGGAGAGAAAGACGCGCGCCCCAACAGCCGTCATCCGCCACCTAAGTAGAGGCGGGTGCAATGGCGGCCTACAACAGATAAAAATTCGGTGGCTGGCGAGCTCCCGCCACAAGCGGCGTTGACCTACCTCCCAGCCCCGTAGGGCCAGGAACAGCCACCCTTCACCACCTCCCTATGAGTCGCTTTGGGACGGTAAAGCTTTAGCTTCCCGAAACGACACATTGGCTATGAATGACTGTACACGCCGGTCATTCATAACCAATGTGTCGCTTCGGGAAGCTAAAGCACGCACGCACGCACGCACGCACGCACGCACACACACACACACACACACACACACACACACACACACACACACACACACACACACACACACACACACACACACACACACACACACACACACACACACACACACACACACACACACACACACACACACACACACACACACACACACACACACACACACACACACACACACACACACACACACACACACACACACACACACACACACACACACACACACACACACACACACACACACACACACACACACACACACACACACACACACACACACACACACACACACACACACACACACACACACACACACACACACACACACACACACACACACACACACACACACACACACACACACACACACACACACACACACACACACACACACACACACACACACACACACACAGGGTCATTGTTTTAAGTCAAGTGCATGCAGTCAAGTGGATGGGGTCAAGTGGATGAAGCTAGCACAGAAACGGGTTAATTGAAGAAATATGGGAGAGGCCTTCGCCCTGCAGTGGGTATAGTCAGGCTGATGACGATATTGAAGGTTATGGTATTATATGCGCCAGTCGGTTGTCAAATGCTCGTTTTGACTGAAATGAAAACGTCAGCGAATCTAAGTAAAGAGTTGGAATGAAAAATACGAGGAATGATAAATTTATGTTGTTTTGTGAGTCGCTTTGGGACGTTAACACAATAAACCAACCATTCCTCGTATTTTTCATTCCGACTCTTTACTCAGATTTGCTGACTTTTTCGCTTCAGTCAAAACGAGCACCTTACAACCGGCTGGCGTATATAATACCATAACCTTCATCATCGTCATCAGCCTGACTATACCCACTGCAGGGCGAAGGCCTCTCCCATATTTCCTCAATTAGCCCGGTTCTGTGCTAGCTGCATCCACTTGACCCCATCTACTTGACTAGCTGCATCCACTTGACTTAAAGGGCCACTGTCCAGGGAAGGCCCTTTTAAGCAAAGAAGCCCAGTGTTTCGATCAGGTACCGGAGATAGTCTGTGCAAAATGCTACAGTGACACGCGCGCCGCAAAGCATCGAAAATACAATTCAAAGTTCTCTCATGCTCTCCTCCGGGATGCCAGCGTCCCTGTTTCCTGCGCTGGCCCGACGGGCCACAGCAATGACGTACGTACCGCGAACGATGTGCATTGGTCCGTCTCGCTGACTGACGGGAGAAGGATGGGTGTCTACCGCTCGCAGCGCGCTTTTCCCTCGCCACGGCCAGACTGAATCCAGCGGCGCGCGCTCCCTCGACCGTTTTTTTTTTTTTTTTTTCGCGCTCGCGGAGAGCCACGCCCCACCTCCCGCCAAACGCGGAGGAGGAAGGGGAATTTGTATTGCGGAGGCTAGACGACCTCGGGCAGGAGACTGAAAAACCTTTGCGAGGGAACGGAAGGAGAGAGGCATGACAGAATCGGGTGATTGCGGTGGCTGTAACTGCGTTATTAGTTACTCTTTTCAAAAACATTTTGCGGTCTTGCGTTCTAGGGGCGAAGTCTCACAGTCACCGGGGAAGAAAATATTTTCAACCGGAGGGTGGACAGTGGGCCTTTATGACCATAACCTTACATGTTTTCTGTAAGTAATCGTCACCCTTGCTGCCTGGATTAGCGCAAATGTCATCAAAAGTAATTCGTGTGTGTGCGTGTGTGTGTGTGTGTGTGTGTGTGTGTGTGTGTGTGTGTGTGTGTGTGTGTGTGTGTGTGTGTGTGTGTGTGTGTGTGTGTGTGTGTGTGTGTGTGTGTGTGTGTGTGTGTGTGTGTGTGTGTGTGTGTGTGTGTGTGTGCGCGTGCGTGCGTGCGTGCGTGCGTGCGTGCTTTAGCTTCCCGAAACGGCACATTGGTTATGAATGACCGGCGTGTACAGTCAGTGTCAATAGAAAAACAGCCATGTGACGCACAAAACTGTAGGATCCTGTTACTATTTTTGCATTAAATTTGAAGATGTCTTACTGTGATTATACGCCCAGCGAAAGTCGTTTAACAAACTGGAAAAACTGTATCCTTGTTATTCATACTTGTTATTCATCGATCAGATAAATTCTTATTCTGTGTTCTCTTCTATGTTGAAGCTGCCCATACTTGTATAATTGGGCTGAATTAATACTTTTATCGCGCAACGTTCACAAGTGAAGCTGCGATGTCATCACCGTTAATTTTATCACATCCGGGCTGAAATTGGGGAGTGGCAACTCAAGTTGCACAAACAATCACAAACATTTCCCCGCCACTGTGGCTGAGTAGTTAAGAGGTTCGGCTACTAATCCGGAATACCGGTGTTCAAAGCTGACCGCGGCGGCCGCGTTTCGATGGAGGTGAAACTGAGAGACGTTCGTGTGCTGTGCGATGTCAATGCACGTCATAGATGTCCAGGTGATGGAAATTATTCCGCAGCCCTACACTATACGACACCTCGTTCACGTGAACTTGTTCACTCTTTCACTCCCACCTCCCTCCTTTATATTACGGCGCCGTTCAGCTGTCCACCGAGAAATGTGACTGACAGTCTTCCTTTTCTTTCCTATAAACCAGTTTACATTTACAATCAGAAACGTTTGCCAACACCAAAAAACGCGCTGTTCTGTTGACTGCATATTTTTCTTTATTTTCTGAATTGTGCGAGTTGACGATATCTATGTCCTGCTCGAGGAATTAATTTTTTGCTATAGCGCATACGCTTGAATAATTTGCTTTCACGGGATACCTTAATTTTAAGATTCGACCACTTTTCGATGGAAGCGAAGCTCAAGGCACTCGTGTAATGAACTCCAGGTTGTCAAAATTTCCGCAGCGCTTCACTACGGCGTCCCTCATAACCTTACTCGTTTGGAACGTTCAAACCAAAAACCCAACCAACCTAACGTACAGCTTTCTTCATTTTCCTCGTGTAATTGCTATGAAAATATGTATTACCAGGACTGTGATTCGTTCAGGTAGTGATTACTCCTTAGAGTACACCTGAGCGCGGGCATGCGGCTACAAAGAATATCTTTAAAGCTTCCTCAGAAGCCTCGTAGTTGAAGGAAAAATCGCCCTGATCCGTGGTTTGAACCCAGGACCATGGCCTATACGGAGCAGTCGCTCTACCAATCGCGCTAGCTGGTGGATAATAGGGAGCAGTGTTAGTGCAATGTAATAAACGCTTCAGGCGGAGTAGATTTTCACTTGAGGAGTAACTGCTCATAAACACCCACACTATCGCCAACTACACGGCTACAAAGAAGGCTATAAACTTTCTCATCAGCTTCGCAGTTGAAGAAAGACTAGTCCCTTTCCTTCTCTAGTTTCTCTCTATTGAAAATATACGCCACTCAGAGGGTTTCCCTTAAATACTTTAGACAAAGATCTCTGATAATGTTTTTCAGTATCTTTATTTTTTTCCGTATCGCTGTAAGTATTATCGTGCCTCTCGCTCCACGCAGTCATAGTGTCGATGCCTGAGGCGTCCCCGACGTATCATTGTCTTTGTTCTCGTTTGAAGTTTAGACCATGCTTCAGGACATTATGCAGAACAGATTTCTTGAAGTGCACATCCCTTGAGTGACATAGTACGCAGCTCTACCATGCAACTAATGCCATTTTATACCCGCCCGTGCTGAATGCCTCTTACTTCTCGCGCACGCATAATTATCTGTCGACGTGTTTTTCTGCTTATACAGAGGCAATGAACACTTGAGTGACGCACCGGCATACTTCTCATTCACTTGTGTGCACCAAAAGCCTAAGGTCGTATTCTCCTACCTCCACGCTATTGGTCAGCCCCATAGCCGGCGAAAGACGCAGCTTGCAGATTATCAACGAAGGGGTTATAAGAATGACTCGAGAAATGAATCCTTACAGAACAATCTCTCCGCGTGTTTACGCAATAACATTCATTCATTCATTCATTCATTCATTCATTCATTCATTCATTCATTCATTCATTCATTCAAAATGCTATACAGGCCCCGTCTCGGAGCACACAGTAAGGAGATGTAACCCTTTGTAAACTTATGCTGACTAGAATTAAACATAAAAATTAGACAGCAATGAAACGCAGATACAGCAAAATTAAATAAAAGCTCAAAAACAATCTAAAGAAAAAAGTTCATAGTATCAAAACCTAACATGCAGAAACGCAGCGCAGGAACGGAAAAGGAACCATGAAATGCAACCCAAGGAACTTGCTTCACAGACATCGGTCTGCGCACTAATAATTACCTGCCGACGTGTCTTTCTACTGTAGGGCTAGGACATTCGTTCAAACGTTGGCGCTCAGTTAACCGTCAAGGTCAGCGCCTCCTCCACTGGAGCCTGCCGGGCTGTAGCTCCAAAGGGGGGCACATGGGATGCACAGTCGATTATGGTGGGCGGTACCCCTCTATTGATCCTCGCTGTCGGTGCGCACGTCGATCAATGGCTGATGCGTGCGTGTGCCAGCGGCGTTTGACGTGCGATCTGGCTCCTATCGTGGAACGCGCGCACAGCGGCCGCAGCTTGCAGCAGATATAGTGCATGCATCGTAGGTCGGGTTGGCATCGCATGGTGCATGCATATACGCCGAGCAGCGAGAATGTGTGGAAGGGCTACGTTAAGTTGGAAGCGAATCAATCCTGCGTCCATCAACCATTCCACCAAAATAACTGTAGGATCACTCGAGCAATGACTCGATAAGTCGATAGACCATTTAGTCAAATAATTTAAATCCTAATTACGACAAAAAATAAATTTAGCGAAAATGTTCTGCCTTGTGTCGCAACACTAAGCACTGTTTCATTTTCATGCCAAGCGGGAACGCTGTGAGACGTGTACGTTTAATGCAGACGTGTATATGCACGCGGCGTGTCAGGGTCGCCGCTGCAAGCCCACCGCCGTTTCGAGCGCAGTCGTTTACCGTTGGATATTTCAGATACCTCAGGAAGAAGCAAATTATATGCGCATTTTATTTTTAATTTTTTTTATCGAAGTTCGGCCTATATAGCTGCTGCCAGAACCCCCGTATACATTGCGCTCGAATCACGTCCAGGTCTGTTTTTGAATACCTCAAGCGCATTTCCGCAAACGAGTTGAAATGTCGAGAAAGGGCATTATTTGGTTTTGCTTTGTATATAAACGCCACCATATGCCCGCTGCTGGTCGTAAACAATGAGACCGTTTTGATTTGTATTTTCAATACGTGGCTGCATTCATGCATGTTGCAAGACTGGCATGAAATGAAAGAACACCAATTCCAGGCCTGCCGCAAAAATGGTCAAATCAACATTGGTCCTCGGGTTGGTACTCCATAATCTTTTGCTGTCTCTGAGCACTCGGGCTTCCACAACGTACGCTTTTTCTCTTCTTTTTTTCTTCTGATAAAGAAACAAAAATGAACAGCTCTCTGTCGTAAAACATCACTGGTATACATGAACCCTTTGGTACCAAAGATCTGTGTCGTTTGAAAATAGCTTTTAGGGCTGCAATCGTCTCTAATGCTTCTATTGATGGTCCACTTCGGGAACGAATCAAAACTGGCATGCTCGCCTAGGGCACAACCTGGCATTTTATTTTGCGGAGCCGTATTTTACGTTGCCTAAAACCTAGCTCACCGCCTTCGCTCGCATATTGGGCCTGCATGAGAACACGGCACGTCATTTCAGAACACAGAACTCACATAAACTGGGCAACTGTGGACATAAAAACACAACGATGCAGCAAGAAAAAATCTTCCCTGCAGGCTGACTTGAAAGCGGCTCCGTCGTGTCCGGAACACAAACACGAGAACACACACACAATTTTTTTTTTTATTTTGCTCATTACGCGACAAGAAGGAGCTCCTTACAAAAGCGCGTCTTTTCTTGTTTTACGTCCGCCGTAGAGAAGGAAGAGCGAGGACGTGTTTTCTGTATTTTCTTCTTCGTTTTCCTTTTCTCTGTTCGCAGTCATATTTGCTTATATAACGTTGAGTCAAACGTTACGCGCGCATTGAGGCAACCATCAGGTCCAAGTCGGCGCGACTATTTCTGTCGACGCAGTCGAGGCTATTGTTTCGCTCTGGTGTCGATTTCTGACCAAAGCACGCCCTAACTGGATGTGCATGCAGTGTGGTGAAGCACTTCCCCAGGACGCATTTGTGGACAGTTGCTTCGCTTAACCGCTTACTGACCGTTCGATTCGTCGTCGCCTATTCTCTACACTTCCGAACGCCTTTACTTTACTGCCAGCTCCATCCGAGGAGAGCTGAGACCAACTTATCTGCTCGGACATGAAGATGCAGCTGGCGCTTGTCTCGTGGGCCCAGAGCGTCGCCCCCACCTGGAGGCCGCGCCAGGCCGACATGCCTTAATTATTATAAAAGTTGTTTCTCTGGGGTTGTTTCTTTGGATGTGTGTGTGTGTGTGTGTGTGTGTGTGTGTGTGTGTGTGTGTGTGTGTGTGTGTGTGTGTGTGTGTGTGTGTGTGTGTGTGTGTGTGTGTGTGTGTGTGTGTGTGTGTGTGTGTGTGTGTGTGTGTGTGTGTGTGTGTGTGTGTGTGTGTGTGTGTGTGTGTGTGTGTGTGTGTGTGTGTGTGTGTGTGTGTGTGTGTGTGTGTGTGTGTGTGTGTGTGTGTGTGTGTGTGTGTGTGTGTGTGTGTGTGTGTGTGTGTGTGTGTGTGTGTGTGTGTGTGTGTGTGTGTGTGTGTGTGTGTGTGTGTGTGTGTGTGTGTGTGTGTGTGTGTGTGTGTGTGTGTGTGTGTGTGTGTGTGTGTGTGTGTGTGTGTGTGTGTGTGTGTGTGTGTGTGTGTGTGTGTGTGTGTGTGTGTGTGTGTGTGTGTGTGTGTGTGTGTGAAAGAGAGAGAGGGCGGGGGGGGAGGGGCTTTCTTAAGCTTCAACATAGTTTGACGTAGACAACTGCTCCGGTCTCATCGGCGCCGCGCGCTCTGCCATCGGAAATGTTGAAGCTTCAACTGCTGCGTCGTCACAGCGGCATAACGAGAGAGAAAACAAGGCGGAAGTAATGGAAAGCAGGCCGCTCGAACAAAGTGCTTAGCGCGAAGGCACACGCGGCAAAAGCAGTCTGGCTTGTCACGGAGCTTTGTCGTCGCCTTTTTTCTGGCGGTATCACTGTCACTTTTTTCTTGCATCTTCTATCGCTTTCTACCCGCTTGTCCACGAAGTAGCGAGCAATTTCGCTAGTTCACCGTGCGCACATTGCGTGGGAAAACGATTATTTGTTGCTAAATTGCTGCTGATGAGAAAGGAAGGCGCCGCCAGTGACTTATGAGACGTCGCAAGTTTCGAATGGCGCAAAGGAAAACTGCTCTTGCCGACGAAATAGGTAAAAACTGGATTCTCACGTGTGGAAATTTCGTTTGAGGAGCTGCCTAACAAGTGCGATCTCTAAGATAAGTTTATTAAACATAACACGATATTATTTGTCTTGCAATATTTAGAGAAGCACGCGCACATGCGCTTTATATAAGACCGCGATGCCTGAAAACAGCGCTGTATCTGCAGCACTTGTCATTTTTACGAAACAAAAGTAACAAATGGCAAAATTTATATAGCTGAACTTTCATTACAGGGAAGAATTTTTGACACTGATAGTGTTATACGAAGGCCAGCCGTTATACTGCGTTCGAAGTGTGTGCTGTGCACTCGGTGATTTAAAAAAGTCATGCCTGTGTCGAGAAGGAGAGAGCCAGAAAAAAAAAAAAAAGGGGTTCGTTATGTCACTGATCATTTATCGCTTTGTTAATTTGTTTGACATTCCGTTTACCATGTCAAGGGTGTACTGTTGCCTCTTTTGGCCCTTTCGTTGTCCCGTAATCCCAGCAGTGGTTCGCGCTCATGAGATGAAGGAAGCCTCGACTCATTCTATGGCTCATATTGAACGTCGGCAGCGGCGAGGATTCCTTCGGCCGAAAGTGTTTTTAGAGAGTTAGCTCTACTGCGTTCATTTGCTGGTTTCACCGCATGCGTTGCGCATGTTTCATCTCGCGCTGTGCAGCAAATATCGTCATCATTCATGAAGTTGCGTCTGCGCCTCTCTGTCCTTTAACCTAAATATGTCATCAAATTCGCCATCTTGGCGAGTGCGGCCGACACCGCGTGGGTCGAGAAAATTCGCCGTGTGGGAAGCCATTCTCGCTAAAGGCAGAGATCGCAGCCGTGCCTGAAGCTTACCAACGCGGAATCGAACCAAAATCGAAGCGACAGCATCCAGTGCGACGCTGGCTAACACTCTTGAATGGTTCAAGGATAGTTGAATCTTTGAATGGTCATTCTTTTTTCTGAATATCGCAGTTTTCTTCTTGGCTGAGTCATTTGACCTGTGTCATAGCTGCGATCACTTTTCGAGTATTGTGTTCGTTTCCTTCTGTGCCGGCTACATTCACATTTCCAAATGAATTAATCAGCGGAATAACCACTCATCAGTATCCTCATGAGCGTAGATATGTAGCTGTTATTTGTAGCCGTGTGGCTACGCTACTTACTGGCTTGAGTGAAATTAGCTTCATCACTGAGATTCCGCTGAACACATTGGACTCAAATATAGGCTATTTTGGTTAATCGACCTATAATTAAATTTTCTTGTGGCGTTGTAGGGGCTAAAAAAATTACAAGGGTTCAACGCTGCTGAACCAAATATTGAGCGAAACCATCAGCTGCGGGTGACCGAGCGTTCTTCTTCTTCTCTTTTGCTTCTTCCTCTTAAACAAGCCGTATGAACGTGCCTTAGTGGCCTATAGGGGTAACTTGAATTCCAGGGTCCTAGCAGGCTGATTCTGTCATAACCGTCCCATGTGAAACGAGAGACCCAAGTTGGCAACTCCTGCCGGCCCACACCCTAGTGTCACGTGGGGTGTGACGTCACAGCGTCACGTGGCTGAGACGTACGTGGTATACCGCGCCGCGCTACGCTGAAGGCTCGAAACCTAGAGTAGTATTGCTTTCGCAATAAAATAGACGCCGTTTATACAGAAAGAAACACGGAACGAAATCTGCTGGCAATCCACCTTCTCTGTCTGTCTGCTCGTCCGCTGCCCCTTTCTCTACTTATAATTTAGATCCCCTAGTCTAGTACGTGCTACCTGCTACATTATTAGTTTGAAACACTCACCCACATGTCGGCAATGTCTCTGCATTGCTAGTGTGCATAATGCACGTGTTTTCACCTAAAGAAGCACCGCATAGTATTCGCTCGCACATCAAAAATGTATTGACTGACGCCTTCCTTCTAAATTGTTCCCACAGGCGCCCAGCCAAGAGTACCTAGCCGTCACATTCGAGGAAGACGGCGGGGACATCCAGCTACTCGAATCCATTCCCGCTGTCAAGGGAGTCGTCCTCCGGTAAGTGCGATGTTGCTTTGCCTTGCGCGACGCTGCAGCATGTCCGGGACACGCTTCCATGGAGGTAGCAGTACGATGACCCCATGCCAACGGGCACTCAGATCCGAGATAACGTGATGGATCTCTTGCAGTAGTATTCTATTTCTGTCACACTCTTTTCGTCATTCTTCTAGCAACCAATGCTCTCGTTATGGTGCACGGCAGCTGATTCTACCGGTGGCTGTACTGTGTACGCTAAGAAAACAGGCCTGAACAGAGAAGAACCTGTGCCTACCCTGACGTAGTCCCAGAGGCCTTGCTGACTGCAAATAACGGGAAAAGGGAGGAGAAATCATGTCGACCAGTGACTTCACGCCGTGTCTATAGGTTAGACACACAGCTTGCTTGGACGCCCAGCAGCACGAACTCAGCGCAGCCGAACAGCAAGCGACTGCGCGTGAATTCGTTAGATGTACAGGCCACTCCTAACCCGCGTCAAGGCCACTTTTGCAGAAGGAAGAGAGCTGTCCAGTAGAGGCTGCGGCTACTCTGGACGGCTTCTCCAGGCAGATACGATGTAGGCGAGAGGTATTTGCTGAACATTGAAAGTGTCTCAGAGTGCGAGTGCATTTTCAGCTTCTCCAGGCGTCAGTCCCTTGAGATTTTCCTCGACGGCTTCGTCGCGCTTACGAACATGAACTTAATACTCGCAGTGTTTTCTTATGGAAATTTTAGCATGCGCTTTAGCCTCAGTCAAGGATATTTTACCTCTTTTTCTCCGGAGTGCTTGTATCGCGTCGCTGTTCGCTTTGTCGTCGCCTTTCAACGCGATAGCATTAAAAAAAATGTGGTGTCGGCGTTGTGAACGAGAAATCACGAGCATGGCGGTAGCCCAACAGTTGTCATAGCTGCCAACTCGGGCCTCTTCTTTCATGTGGGATGTTAGAGTCAGCCTGCCAAGACCCTTGCATTTTGAGTCAGACACGTCACCCCTAGGCACCTTCATACGGCTTGGTTAAAGCGAGGCTTTATATGTGGGCTGGTAAAAATTGACCTTAAGAGTACCCCATATATATATATATATATATATATATATATATATATATATATATATATATATATATATATATATATATATATATATATATATATATATATATATATATATATATATATATATATATATATATATATATATATATATATATATATATATATATATATATATATATATATATATATATATAGGACGTCCCACGTCCGCTGCTATGGCTGAGGGTGGCGCTGGTGAACACTCTCAAGGTTCGTATACAGACAACATAAATACCCAAGAAAGTAGCAGGGGGGACAGCGGCCGATGTAGCTCAGTTGGTAGAGCACCGGACGCGTTATTCGGAGGTCGTGGGTTCGGATCCCACCATCGGCACGTTGTTTTTTCTTCTACTTTGTGTCTAATTATCTTTCCCCTAAACAGATTACATTACTAATTTCTGTGCTTATCCAAGTAAACATTAAAAAAAAAAGACATAAAAGTGCCATCCCCAACGCTTTCCTTGGCCTCGCCGACTGTTGGCTTCTTTCCTTCATATATATCTATATATATATATATATATATATATATATAGTCGGCGAGGCCAAGGAAAGCATTGGGGATTATGTTTTATGTTTTTGTTAAATTTTTACTTGGATAATATATATATATATATATATATATATATATATATATATATATATATATATATATATATATATATATATATATATATATATTATCCAAGTAAAAATTTAACAAAAACATAAAACATAATCCCCAATGCTTTCCTTGGCCTCGCCGACTGTTGGCTTCTTTCCTTCATGTATTATAACGAGCACCCTCATTTCCCCTTCCTTTATCTGCTTGTAGCTTACGGGGGGCTCGGTTCTGGCAGTCTTGAGGCCATAGGTAGCGTAAGAGGGTTCTAGCACAGCTTTCGCCCTCGCTCTTGGTCACGTTCTACGTGACGCTGGCGGTAACAGAGGACGTTCTACGTCCGCCGCTATGGCTGAGGGTGGCGCTGGTGAACACTCTCAAGGTTCGTATACAGACAACATTAATACCCGAGAAAGTAGCAGGGGGGACAGCGGCCGATGTAGCTCAGTTGGAAGAGCACCGGACGCGATATTCGGAGGTCGTGGGTTCGGTCCCCACCATCGGCACGTTGTTTTTTCTTCTACTTTGTGTTTAATTATCTTTCCCCTAAGTAGATTACATTACCCATTTCTGTGATTATCCAAGTAAAAATTAAAAAAAAAAGACATAAAACATAATCCCCAATGCTTTCCTTGGCCTCGCCGACTGTTGGCTTCTTTCCTTCATGTATTATAACGAGCACCCTCATTTCCCCTTCATTTATCTGCTTGTAGCTTACGGGGGTCTCGCTTCTGGCAGTCTTGAGGCCATAGGTAGCGTAAGAGGGTTCTAGCACAGCTTTCGCCCTCGCTCTTGGTCACGTTCTACGTGACGCTGGCGGTAACAGAGGACGTTCTACGTCCGCCGCTATGGCTGAGGGTGGCGCTGGTGAACGCTCTCAAGGTTCGTATACAGGCAACATTAATACCCGAGAAAGTAGCAGGGGGGACAGCGGCCGATGTAGCTCAGTTGGAAGAGCACCGGACGCGATATTCGGAGGTCGTGGGTTCGGTCCCCACCATCGGCACGTTGTTTTTTCTTCTACTTTGTGTTTAATTATCTTTCCCCTAAGTAGATTACATTACCCATTTCTGTGATTATCTAAGTAAAAATTAAAAAAAAAAAGACATAAAACATAATCCCCAATGCTTTCCTTGGCCTCGCCGACTGTTGGCTTCTTTCCTTCATGTATTATAACGAGCACCCTCATTTCCCCTTCATTTATCTGCTTGTAGCTTACGGGGGTCTCGGTCCTGGCAGTCTTGAGGCCATAGGTAGCGTAAGAGGGTTCTAGCACAGCTTTCGCCCTCGCTCTTGGTCACGTTCTACGTGACGCTGGCGGTAACAGAGGACGTTCTACGTCCGCCGCTATGGCTGAGGGTGGCGCTGGTGAACACTCTCAAGGTTCGTATACAGACAACATTAATACCCGAGAAAGTAGCAGGGGGGACAGCGGCCGATGTAGCTCAGTTGGAAGAGCACCGGACACGATATTCGGAGGTCGTGGGTTCGGTCCCCACCATCGGCACGTTATTTTTTCTTCTACTTTGTGTTTAATTATCTTTCCCCTAAGTAGATTACATTACCCATTTCTGTGATTATCCAAGTAAAAATTTAAAAAAAGACATAAAACATAATCCCCAATGCTTTCCTTGGCCTCGCCGACTGTTGGCTTCTTTCCTTCATGTATTATAACGAGCACCCTCATTTCCCCTTCATTTATCTGCTTGTAGCTTACGGGGGTCTCGGTTCTGGCAGTCTTGAGGCCATAGGTAGCGTAAAAGGGTTCTAGCACAGCTTTCGCCCTCGCTCTTGGTCACGTTCTACGTGACGCTGGCGGTAACAGAGGACGTTCTACGTCCGCCGCTATGGCTGAGGGTGGCGCTGGTGAACACTCTCAAGGTTCGTATACAGACAACATTAATACCCGAGAAAGTAGCAGGGGGGACAGCGGCCGATGTAGCTCAGTTGGAAGAGCACCGGACGCGATATTCGGAGGTCGTGGGTTCGGTCCCCACCATCGGCACGTTGTTTTTTCTTCTACTTTGTGTTTAATTATCTTTCCCCTAAGTAGATTACATTACCCATTTCTGTGATTATCCAAGTAAAAATTAAAAAAAAAGACATAAAACATAATCCCCAATGCTTTCCTTGGCCTCGCCGACTGTTGGCTTCTTTCCTTCATATATATATATATATATATATATATATATATATATATATATATATATATATATATATATATATAATTCTTTTTACGAGCTTCCCTATAGAAGCCGTTTTCATTGGTTGCACGGAGCCATACAATGGCGCCATCAGTTGGGAAATTCCCCATAGTTAGATGGAATGGACTAAGTAGTCTTTGCGGATTTGCCTGTTTCGCACTGATGTCATTCGGGTACATTGAACTCTGCCGCGTATCAGTATTTCTTTCATCGGAAAAGTCACACTTGTCAGCATATAGTTCACACGATCCCAGCGCAAGATTACTGTACCCACAATTTCCTTGCGCACATTGAACCGTTGTGCATACTATCGGAAGCTCCTCGCTGAAGGTATAACTTGCCTCGTCTGTGCTAAATAGATGCGGCTTATGTCGACACAAGCGTGGCGTGATATAGTTCATCGCGCGGAGGGGTCATTATCGACGCCTCCCTCGTACAATGTGACCATTTTTACTCGGGGTTTTCTTTAAAAGTTTGCTATGACGTAGCTGCTTCTTAGAAGCGAAGCAAACTTAAAAGGCGTCCAACTCGCGGTGTCTCGCGTTTTAGCGCAAGACGGCGCGACAGTCTTGCGCTAAAACGCGTTCTCGAGCTTCTTTCTAATGACGGAGCAACGGCCGCGCCTCGTCGCGGAACATCGTGTTTCGTTCCACGGTTTTGGCTGCGAGTGTCGCTCGGGTGAAGACGAGATCATTACTGCGCGTGTGCAGTGTCAAGACTCTCCCGAGAGGGCCGACGCGGGGCCATTTAATCGCGGCCTGACCCGTTTTAGGGACGACAGTAGAGAAAGCGGATGAGAACATCACGCCGGCCTGGAAAAGAAAGCGGGCGGACCAGCACTTTGGCGAGAGAGCTATAGCCTCGTTACACCAGTGACAGCACTGCCGAGGGTTAAGAAAGTTGGAAAGAAGCGACCTTTTTTTTCTCGCCTGAGGTCATTACTCAGGGCCTTGTACGCTGCAGAACGGAGTGACCTCGCCTCTTGAGCGTGGACGTCATCATGCTGTGGGTCCATCTTCCCAGCGAAGCTGGTTCAACCAATGCGTGCGCATTTTGAAAACTAAAGTTGTCATTTACGTCCTCAATTGCGCGAAAGAACAGGTGCCATTCCTGTACGTTTTTTTTTTTTTTTTTTTTTTTTTAACTGCCTAAATCGGCGCATTTGACCGCCGAAGAATTCGAGAGAACACGTATCGCAATATATTTTAAGTGACAGAGTTATCATTGCCCATAAATACGCGCATGCGGTTCCACCGTTTTAGCGCCATGGAGCAGTTCTCCTTTAAGGTTCATCTTTAAGTAGCTGCACGAACTTCATAGTTGGACAGTAAGGTTTTTTTTTTTTTGGGGGGGGGGGGGGGGAGGTAGCATTTTTCTTGCGGCAGACAGCTCCTGAATGCTGGCCTCAAACAAAGGATTCGTGAGCTGAGCGCTCATATGCGACAATACAATATGTTGATTTCACGTTCAGCTTTCGCGTAAATGCTGCCCAACTGCACGTTAATATGGCCTTTAGTCGTGTGAAAGTCGTACATTAGCACCAATGAAAGTCGGCAGTGGAACTCCTCAGGAACCGAGTCTATGCACAGAGGCCGCATTCTGGACGCCGGACGATACAATATACAAAGGCTTTCCACACATTTGTTAGCGTCATATGATGAAGTAGAAACTAAAGTTCTAGGCACAAGAACGCGATTTAAAATACTGTTGTTGTTTTCTGTCTGAAAACAGGGCGTACCCAACTGTACAGACAGAAGCAGTGAGACAGACGCGCGACAGACGTGCTCACCAAAGTGCTTGTTCACTGCGCATTCCACTTTTGATGCAGGATTCGCTATTTTTCGTATTCTTAGTGTTCGAAAAACCAGAGGCACACGCCGTCGCAACCACGACGATGCGTGCGTGCATTTTTTCAGAACAGCCACAGACGCTCGATCGAGCCCCACCGTCATTGGCACGTTCCCTTTCACATTGCTTCTACCAGTGTATTCATTGTCCAAAGTTTACGGGCGATGGAAAGCTTGACCACTGTGGCTGGTTATGTTTGCCGAGTGATCAAAATATCTCAAAAGTGAGAGGATGTCTGACGCGACGCAATGCGAGTTCTACAACTAGCGTTTAGAAGCGGTTCCTCTGGAATTTGTACACATACCATGGACATCAGTAGCATGGATTATCGCACGGAGTGATCCGCCAGATCTCATAAAAATCTATTTATAGCCTTATTAGTGTGCTTAATGGCACTGTATCATACTATATGGGGGCAGTACGCAGTATACGATTGGATGTTAAAATTTAATGAAGGGATTTGTAATGTTTTCTTTTTTAAGTCAGTTCACAGTTAACAAGAAAACGTTATTATACTGTGTACTACGTCAATGAATACACAGTATTATATGGCCTGTTCTGGCCTCAGGCTGAATGTGGTTGCAGGGCAACCAACTTACGAGTATACTAGCCTGTTTTGATTAAAAAAAGTGAGAACTGGAAATGGTCATACTGTTAACTCTTGGCTCGAAGCTAGCTTTCGTGTTGTGTTAGATACGCCTGCACTTCTTTTTGTTTTACATACGGTTTAAGTGGCATCTGTTGTTTCTCTCAACAGAATTCTCTCAACTCTCTCAACGGTGTCTTCAACTTACGTTGAGGACAACGCAGAGAGTTATGGAACAGAAAATGGTATGCGTAACGTTAAGAGATCGGAAGCGTGCAGAGTAGACAGAGAAATAACTCTGCTTACTGAGATTCTAGTCGAAATCAAGAAGAAAAAAAAGTTAGAAGCGTTCAACGCTGCTGAACCGAATGTGCAGCGAAAGCATTAGCCGCGGGTGACTGAGCGCTCTTCCTCCTCTTCGTCTTCTTCTCCTTCTTCGTCTCCTTCCTGTTCTTCGTTTCCTTCTTTTTTTTCTTCTTCTTTTCCTTCTTCTTCTTATTCTTTTCTTCTTTATCTTCTTCTTTTCTTTCTTCCTCTTCTTTTCCTTCTTCTTGTTTTTCTCGTAGCTACGCCTCTTCACGATGTAGCTTCGCCCACCCTAGGTCTCGCTTTGGCTATCGTAGTGTTGCTTTCGCAACAAAAATGGGCCTGACATGTATCACGAAGAAAAGATAACATGTGGTCGTTAAAAGTAGATTCCAAGGGAAAGAAAGCTTAGCAGGGGGCGGCAGAAAATCAGGTGGTTGCATGAGGTTAAGAACTTTGCAAATTGTAAGTGTATGCATTTAGCACAGGGCCGGATTATTTGGAGGAAAATATGAGAGGCAGGCCTTCGCGCTGCAGGGGGTATAATCCGGCTGTTGCTGCTGCTGCTGATGATGATGATGATGATAATGGTGATGATGAGCTCCCTCTCTTCTTTTAGCGGAATGCATAGAACAGTATATGTGAAATATATCTAGAGTCGTTTTATTGGCTTGTGGCAAAGTGTCCGAAATATTATGTTATCGATTATTTAAATAGTACTCACACTGACTGCTGTACATGCAGGGCAGGCACAGTAGCTTATTGTCTTCTAACTACCGTCCTGTTTTATTGTTTAATGGCCAGAAAGATGTACACAATGAAAAACTGGTATCCAGAACGACAAGATAGCGATGAAACGCAATTTCCGCTACAATTGAAATGACGTTCTTGGTCTCGTTGAAGCACTAGACTTAACATCCGTCTGCCTTCATTCAGTGCACTCCTTTTCGTTTCCGTATAGTGCTTCCAAATGCATTTGAAGCGTTACGTCTACTGCGCTCATTTGCGAGTATCGTGTTTTTTTCTGCGTTATTCTTGCATCTAGTACCCCATGCGTTCTACAGATGACGTCATGTCTTCGTGTGCCGTAAGTTCCTTTCTGGCACTGTGCAGCAAACGTCGTCGTACCAAGGGGCGAGAGCACTATGCTCTCGCCGCATCCGATCAAGCCTCTTGTATAGCGTCATTCCGTTCTCTCAATGGTAGGGTCTAGAGTATAGGACCCTTTGAGCAGCTTCACCTGGCGACAAATGGCAGAAATAATGTTAAAACGAATAAGAGAGCATTCAAAGTCCATCATTCCCGCGCTTCTGTGGCGGAATGAATTAGCGCTACATATCTAAACTCCGAAACATCTCTTCAAGTCCACTTCGTGCGATTTTCTTTTCTCAAATCTATAAGATTCACTACATTCGAATAAATAACGAGCATAATTCCTGTGGTGCGCTCCCTTCTAAGTTACATTATGTGGTGTTCTTTTTTTTTTATATTATTCTAAATAGCCGTAAAACCAGCCGTGAACAGAGCCGGGAGGAGACATCAAACGATGGAGTGTGGTAAAGCTTACGCAGCAATCCTTTCCTGCCTTCAGTGAGTGCGTGCTACATTTAGGTTGCTTTCAGAAAGAATTATTAGCGTAAATCACCAATTAACTCGCTGACAGACAACCAGTGAGCAGAAAGAAGTTGCGGAATCCTGCCGTTGAGAGATCGGAATTATGGCCTCGTGTAAAACTGTGGCACACTGTCGCGCTGTTCGTTGAACGTCCTAGCTGTGCCAGACCATCAAATGACGAGAAGCCATGACTAGTTCGTTGCCGAGAAGAGTGCGGAAGCGAGCCAAGATCGAAATGGCGGCAGCAGTGACTGTGGCCTCTGGCTAACGCTCGTGAAACTTGGTACAAGGAGAGTTGAACGTCTAAAATTTATCCAAATATTTTTGTTTTGCTATCTTAGAAGCGCCGGCTGTTCGTGCTTTTTTTTTTTTTTTCTCATGCCCTGCTTATCTGGACGTTACCAGGTAGCGCCATTTGTTGGCCACCAGTGGCCGCCAGTTGACAAACGCCTGCCCCGAGTCGAAAAGGGATCAGGACTTCTCACTTACTTGCACTTACTTACTTACTTATTAATTGCTACGTAACCCAGTCGGAATGGTTTAATTTTGTAATCGCGACAGAAATATGGTGCGCGGAGAGATAGCTAGTGCTCTAGGTGACACCTGCCGGTAGCCTAGTCTTCCTACACGCTGCAGATTCTGCAAAAACTCTGCGCATTCGATTGAATCTGCAGTAAATTACGCGGAAAAATTCTTCCTGCGCTCGCACTTACTCGTTCTTAAAGACGTAGAAAATTGATAAGGTCCACCATACATTAAAAGTTCTTGGGTAAATTTGGTCTTCGGTGCTATGCAGTAACTGCACGCAGCCGTGTGCTCGAGACACTTCTGCCCAGATTCTCTGGGCTTGTATACATTCGAATACTCATTTTTCATTATTTCATTGCTGGTTCCTGCACTGACCACAGTGATAACAGGCCGGGACAATTCTAGAGAGTGCCTGACAAACGAGCAAGTAAAGAATTAAGAAAGAAGTGAGCTGCAAGCAAGCGCGCCTTCTTTCTGCGCTGTTATTTTGATTTTAGTTACAAATACTGTCGCGGCGCAGCTGTAAACGACTCACTCCGAGTCACAAAGTATAACAAGCGAGATACAGTGATTGTTAGAACCTTGTGGACAAGGCAGCACCACGTTATGAAGTACGTCCCTTTTCACAGATATACATGCGAGTGATAACTGTTCAGCGATCACAATGCACTTGTGTTAACTGAAGCCACCACGGATAGCACGTTTCAATCGACAAATGCATGCGAAACGTGTCCTGCCAGCCTTGCCGTGGTTTGAGTCCGGCCGCAGCCTTGCGCAGGCAGGCGAAATGTGTTTTTTTTTTTTCTTTTTTGGCCTATCGGCCCTTTATCCATTCTGGCAGTTAACGAAACCGCTCCTTTCATGTTATCTTAATTGTGCTTCCGGCGCAGAGCTGCTTGCGTGCCTCGAGATAGCGGGTTTTTCCTATCCGCAAGCTCCCTCTTGGTGCCGCCTCTGTCAGGGCAGCCGCTCGGCTGTGAGCATTTCGTTGGCGTTAGCGTAAAGATATGCACTCAGAAATTTCCGGAGTCAAACACGAGGTGCCGATTAGCACCGAGATATGCGTTGCAATAATAGGACACCTTCTGTTAAACGATGGGGCAACAGGCGCTGCAGGAAGGGCCACCCTTTCAGGGCTCGCACTTTTTCTTGAAAGGAGGTCACAGCGTATTTCAGACCATATATAGAGACGCGAGCAATCGCACATTGTGTTACGATCTCATAGCCACCGTTTATGAAGAAATCGCTAAAACTTATATACTAGGGACGAAGAAAGAAAGACTGACTAAGCGTATATACGGTTTTGCAAGCAACGGCGATTTTGTAACAGGCTTACGATTTTCCAAGCAACAATACGACGAATAATGTTCTCTGGGGACCAAATTGCGGAGAGATCCGGAAATCAATCACAAACCAATCTATTAGCCCTTCTTCTATTGGTCTGCTGTGACCGCTGGCTATATCGACCAATAGGAACCGGAATAATGGACTTGTTTGTGACTAGTTTTGTGATGATATCGTTCCAGAATTCAGCCCTAGACCTAATATTGCTGTCAGCAAAACTGCGTACCCATTCCTTAACGTTGAACCGTGCTCGGCAAACGCCTGCAACTACGCGAGAACAGAGGCCAACTTGGCAGAGGTATTCTTGCTGCTTACCGCTCGAATAATCCGCGCGAAGCACTGCCCGAAGCACAGGATTGAGCATGCCCAAAGCGATCGCTGAGTACGTAGTGCATGTTAGAGAAACCCTAAATCCGCTCGAATCATGGTCACCACTGTTTACCTGCGCTTGTGTCCGTCAGAAAGAATAGCTTCCTGTATACCTTACAGAATTCGTTAAGTACGAACACTATGGATTGTAGCAATTACAGTTCAGAACGAGGTTGCCAATTCGGACCTCGGCAGAATGTAAGATTGAGTCCAAAGACAGACTCCGCCCACACTACGTCACATTCGATTGCACATAATGGAGAAAGGGGAAAGAAGTCGTGATCTCACATGTCATTAGTGCTCCTTGTAAAACCGCCATGAGGTCAAAGTAATTCCTTCGCCTTTAACAGTGCGTAACGTCTTTCTTAGGCCAAATAAAGTGCACTTTTTATACCACTTTATGTTGAATGCGTGTGCGCAGGAGAAAGAAAAAGAAGTCACGATGGTCTTAGGCATCCACTCCGCTTAATCTCTGTGACACGACCGGACACCGTTTTACTTCAATTTCGCGGACTCATCTTTAATAGAGTGCCTCGAGTGCATCACAAACGCCGCGGGGCAAAGTTGGGGACGGGAGGGGGGGTAATTCGGCGCCGGGTCGAAACCGAGCGCAAGGCAGTGGCACATCCAGACATGGTCAAGGTGGCTGTGTCGTCCTCGTGTGTCAGTATACTTGAGCGTGCAGAACAGATTTCTCAGAAAATGAGCCATTTCAAAGGGTCGGCATTAGCTGACGATGTAATGCCAATTTCCCACGAATATACCGTCTCTTTTCGGCTGTTCAAGTCTCTACTCGCCGCTTTGTTTGCAAAGCGTCGCTGTTGCGAAGAAGAAAAGAAATATCAGAGTGGTAATAGAGCGTGAGCGCCGCACAAGGCATGCACAGCGATGCCCGCCATCCATGCAGCCATTCGATCCGCACAGGGCACAGCTTCCAGGCTATGCAGCTGGCGCTCACACGCTGCCTTTTCTTCTATCTCTTTCTCTCTGTTTTCTTTTGCTTTGTAGATATCGCCTATCCACGCGCTTGTCGCTGTTGTTGTGGCTGTAGAAAGAAGGAAAAGAAAATGCACGGGCCTGCTGCTGGCTCTGTAGCTGAGCCACCTCCGCTGCCTCTTGCGGACAGAAGAGAAAATACAGAAGAAAGGAAAAAGAAGAGGGAGAGAATGACGTGCGCCGCAACAGCCGTCGTACACCACCGAAGCAGTGGCGGGTGCAATGACGGCCTACAACAGATAAAAATTCGATGGCAGGCTAGCCCCCACCGCAAGCGGCGTTGACTCGCGCTTAGCGGTAGCGCGAAGACTATACGCTTCCAAAAAAACGCCGAGTGGCGCCACCGATTCGTTCATTGTGTATTATTGTTATTATTATTTTAAGTCACGCAAAGTGACAGCGGCTGCTCGATCTTGGGCCGTGTGTGCATCTCTCTTGGGCCCGGTATCTCCTTTCCTCTCCAGAAACTGTACCCGCTTAGCGTTTCCCAAGTCCCTCGTGGGCTTCCCCTGCGGACGCCGCCAAAGTGCGTTTTCATTCGCGTGAAGCAACGCCGTCGCGACAGCGATTTCACCGCCGCCGTCCGACGCTCTTGCGAAAGAAGGCGCTTCTACGCCACCCAGTTGTCCACTGCGTCTACCACTCGAGGCGCCGCCGCTGTCGATAAACCTCTCATCAGGTGCTCCGGCTTGTGTAGCTGTTTCCTTGGCCTTCTCTATTTTGGTATTTATTTGGCACCTATATTCGCACAGCCCATGAGCAACTGGCAGTTCGTGCAGGTTCCCCAGCCGGTTGGACGGTCCGCGCGTGATGTTATTGCAGGCTGTACAGGCCGCGTATATGTTTCTTTTTAAGGTGCCCTCTTGTTTACTCTTTCTAACGTGACGATTAAGAACCTTCGGTCTGAATACCGTGTCTTCATCGTGGCCCCGCTGGAGTCCCATCTTATATTTGCGGATGTGTTCACTCCGCGGATGGCCTACTATATTCGAATACGAACGGGCATAGTGATGCGAGGAAAAAAAATATGTTTGTATTTCTTTTCTGAAACAATTGCTTCGAGATCGCTATTAGACATTCTGATCAACGAGGTAGATTTAATAACAAAGAAATTGGTTTACACGCAAGGAAACGCGCAGTATCTGTCACACTTTCTCTGTGAGCACGCGATCCGCGCCGTAAGGGGGGAGTGAAAGTGGAAAGAGGAAAAGAGGTGTCTGTAGTTGAGGGTTACGTTGTAATTTCAATTACCTGGGGATCTTCAACGTGCACTGACATCGCACAGCACATGGGCGCCTCTCCGTTTCGCCTCCATCGAAATGCAGTCACTGGCGGTCGGGATCGAACCCGGGTACTCCGGCACATCACTACGATGGCGAGGCATCTTAAACGTATGCAAATTCTAAATTTCATAACACCCCTTAGATGATGCGGTTTCTTCACCCCACATGCGAAGCCCAGCATCCATGCTTCATCAACTCAAGGGAGCATCGATGAAAATCGTCTATTTTACTCGTTGGTTCTCGGGTGCGACTGCTTACAGTGCAGCGGTTGTACAGGAATCTTGGTACGTGTTTGAGTCGCTTTCAGAGCGCCGTTTTCACCTTCATCCGATTGGTGAAAACACCGGAACCGGAAATGGTGCAATCAAACTAACATCCGGTTCAACCGACTTGAGGGCGAAAAGGACACTTCTGAAAACGACGCAAACTTGGAATATGGGCCAATGTTCGCTCTGCCACCGTCAACTCATGATCGTATTAGCTGCCGGCGACGCTCTATATACTGCGCAAGCGAGAAGCAAGTTGTGCTGTGAAGAACGCGTTCCGGTCAAGGTAGGTAGACGCTCCAAAGGAGGCCTGACCAAGCGCTGCTTGGGAAGGCGTCTTCGATAATTTTAAGTTATCATCTAAGTAAGGAGTACATTAATATTTGTCTCCTAAGGTTTCAGTCCCGAGGGAGGGTACGAGAGAGGGGAGAGGATGAGAGCCAGGGTGCGACAAAGCTTTTAACGCTGGAACATTTTGGCTGCAATGTAAAAGAAAAAAAAAGCTATATATATAACTCGTTATTACCGAGAAACTCGCGTGATAGTGCAGGTTTTACCTGAACGGTGGCATTTTAATTGGGCCAAAAGTTAATTACCTGCCACGCGTGCCCATCTTCGCGAGTCCCGCGCGCTTTTTGAGCGTCACTATATAGTCACTGGAGGCTTTTGGCGCGAAACAATGATGCGCTTGAATCCTCGAAGAATGGGCTTCGACGCCGCCGCGTAAAAGAGGCCTGTCAGAGACTGCCTTGGTTGGGCTTAGTATCAGCGAATGTGTTCCCTCGTGTCCCGGCTCTAAATGGGGGACACGGTGGCTGCTTTTAAACAGTTAACGGAGCCGTCGCCCTTGGACGCTGTTGGGCCCACATGGTCAGTTAGGGGGCGCTTTCGCGAAGTGTTTGCTGCCTTCACCAATGTACCTTCGCGGAAACGCTCCTTTTTTCGCTGCCATAAGTACGGAAACCGATAAAAACTGACAGCGATGTATCTCCGCTGGATTCGGGTGCAAAATATTCCCCAATGTCGCCTCCGAAAGTTTCAAAGCTGACGTTCGTAAGTGCTGGGAAACATTTTAAAGCGAAACCTTTACTGACCTAGCTGAAGCCAAGGTCATCGACGGGCCAGATTGGATGAGGTGCGGCGCGAGGTGCCAGCGCCGCGCTCCTTCGCACGTGCAGCACGCAGAGCCGGCAGCGCTCGCTCCTGCTGCTTCTCCTTCACGCGCCTGGCAAATTTCATTTGCAACGGTTACCTTTTTTTCTACACCACCACTGTTGGCTCGCCTCCTGTTGCCTACCGCTTCAAAATTCACTTGACACCTTCGTGTCGTCTATAGAACCGTCTTTGGTGTCCGTGAGGTTAGCAGACAACTATGGTAAAACTAGTGCTTTCGGCAGCCTTTCTCTGACAGTCGTGGAGGAGTTAGCACCGTTACTCACCATGCTTAATCGACATTCTAAGCAAGGTTGTCTTAATGAGTCTAACCTGGCTTAGCAAGACAACATTTCGCTTCTACAACCGGACTTCATTAGCCAAACTACGCCGCAGCCATTTTTGTTTTCGTTTTAGTGAAGATTAGGTAAGCATGCCGGCCGATCTTACTCCCTAAAAAGAAAAAAAAAAAACTGTAATCCTGAGGATAAAGACGAATTGCAGCCTAGTCATTATTATTGTGTGTAGCCGGATGGTCCCCCTGGTATCGCGGAAGACGCCAGGTGTTCCCCACTTGTTGGCGCACTTGTAGATCGCACGACTGCGCACTTTTTTTCTTCTTCGTCGTTTATCGTTTGACCTAAAATTCAGTATAAAATATATTAAGAAATAAAAAGAAAATCACTTCTCTGGAGAGCGCGCAACAAATCGGCAAGGTCAGATATAAGCACGTCCAGAAGCGCTTACGTTAACCATTTTATTGTCGCGCGCTGCGCGTACACTTATAGAAACGACCCAATGGAAGAAAGCCGCAGAGAAATAGGAGATACGTTACATCGAACGAAATCACGCCACTATCAATACAACGATTTGCACCAAATGTACAGCATTGGAGATACTGTATGAACCCTGACACTGCTAGCAGTTACTATAAGAAATGACCGCGTAACAACACAGATTGCCTCAGTTATTTTTAAGTCTTGAAACTGCGCCAGCTTCAACTATTTACCTGCGCATAATTGTGGTTCGTTCAACTAAAGACTCATTCTGCTTGCATTACTTGCAGTCTCGATAACGCACATCTCCAGCAGTTGGACAAAACAAAATGGACAAATTTTATAATGAAAATGAAAGTGTACGATAACTTCATATTAGTGGCACATCAATAAGGTTGCCTGTTCGTAATTAGTTCTTCTGAAATCGCTCCGTTTTCTGGCGTCAGAAGTTCACATTGAAGCCTTCATTTGGAACTTCCCCTGTTCATAGCCAGACCTGCTACATGGCAGAAAATATTTACTCGCTGTTAGGTCCTCAGTACGAAGCCCCCTCTGCTGCGAGCCCTGTTTATACAGCCACTCCTCCATGCCACGGCAAACTGTCCAGGGGGTGCTCTCCATATCCACGGCTCTCGGCACTGAGCGAATGCACTCTTTCTCGTGGCAAAATCCCCGAAGATTTGCTCTAAAAGCCGTCTTTCGTTCGCTGCATTTTCCCCATCTCGCTTTCATTCCGTTGCTTCGTCAGGTTTTAATTTACCTCGGTACGTGCGGAATACTAAGCGACCCAGAGGCAGTCCTCCGAACGGTCTATTTACATAAGGCACGCGAAGACTCCTGGAAGAGAGTTCCTAACATACTACTGATTCTCAAAACTCGCGGCAATTTTTCTCATTCTCTCACTGGCTTCTCAGCTTTCTCGAGCGCCTTTTAACTCCTCCCAAGCAATGCATTAGCATAAACAAGATCACCGGCCGAAGCGCATCCCGCGGGCCTAGTAAGGCGGCAGGCGTGAAAGAAGGCTGCGGTGTAGGTTAGAGTGGGAAATGAGGGGACGAGGATTGCGGAGGTAGCGGTAAAACTTGTGCATCTTTTAAAAGGCCGACACGAAACGGTACTTCGCAGGCGACCGGTCAGAAGATCGAGAGTCAGTTCTCTAATTAGCCGCTCGATAGCGCCCCCTTCTCATCCTCCCCCTTTCCTCCGGCTGTGTACCGTCTGCACCGCGCAGCTTAAACATTAGCACACTGCCGTTCTTGCACCTTTCTGCTCGTTTGGCCTCTAGTGCCGCACGTTGCGTTACCGAGGCGTTTCGGCGGCTTCCTCACAGGTAATTAGTAATATATTCCTCCCTCCGGCTGGTTTCCTCCGCCAACGCCCCAGACGCTGTTGCTGCCTTCTGGCTAAAGCTCTGGCTCACGGCGGACACTGCTTGGCACGCGCACTGCGTTTGAGGTCGTTTATTTAGGTCGCGTCTTCTTTTTCTTATTTCTTTTTCGAGCCGGTTCTGTTGCGCTGCAGTCTGGCTCCCGGAACCAAAGTAAAGCATGAGACTGGCACCTCGGTACGTCCTTGATTCTTTTAAACCGACGCAACGAGTGAGGTCGGAATGCCGTCCTGCTAAAATAAAGGGCATCGCTGTTATCCGGGGCTTCTCAGCGTTTTGAAAGAGAAGGAGACGGTTAAAGGAGACGGTGTACTTACAAGTGGAGACAGCGTCTAAGTGAGTAAATATTACCATCTCTTCCACAGCTAGAAAACCCCTAGATAAGGGTAAAGAGTGTTGTGGCTGTGCAGAATAAAAACGAAACCAGTGTTGATATACCAGCGAAGGCAGAACACTGCAATCTCGCTGATATTGAAGGTCCACGTATAATAGATAGTCCTGGGTCTCCACAAGGGATTAGATGACTAACCACGGAGTGACACGCACACACAAAACAATGTATATATATGTATATATATATATATATATATATATATATATATATATATATATATATATATATATATATATATATATATATATATATAGAGAGAGAGAGAGAGAGAGAGAGAGAGAGAGAGAGCGAAGTTTGCGCTTCATTTAAAGAGACATTTATTGAACTCGACGTTTCGACCAGAAGCAGGCCTTCATCAAGAGTGCGAATTTCTAATAAATGTTTTAATTAAATGAAGCGTACACTTCGCTTTGTAGTTTTTTAAAGCGGCCTAGTATGTTAAATGTTCTCGCATCGTATATATATATATATATATATATATATATATATATATATATATATATATATATATATATATATATATATATATATATATATATAACCTGTCACGAAGACAGGGATTTATGGGAAACCGTAACAGGGCAGAGACACACAGTCAAGACAGGGGTTCACGGGAAACGGTAACACAGAGTCAAGAGTGCACAGTCCTAGCTAGAAGACGCGCACGAGAGTCTACAACTTCTTCGTCTTTCAAGCGCTACCTCAAACCCCCAGCTAGCATTATTCCCCCCTCAAAAAGAAAACAAAAACGCAAGATCACAGAAAAAACTGATCCGGGTGGTAAATACAGCTTTCAGCGGGTGAAACACGGCCTCATGCGAAGTACATGATCTACGTCAGACGAGCACTGACGACTACAACTCGGTACAGTTCATCTGGAATAACCTCGTAAGTAATATTTGATAGGCGACGCAGCACTCTGTGGGGTCCAAAGTAACGATTGAGAAGTTTTTCTGACTGGCCTGGGCGCCGAACAGGTGTCCACACCCAGACTTTGTCACCAGGCTGGAACACGACGTAGCAATGTCGGTCGTTATATCGGCGTGCATCAGTGGCCAGGAATTTTGATCAGGGGAAAGGGGGGGGGGGGGGGGGGGGGGGGGCTCAAATTCCTCCATATAAATTTATATATTATTAAATTTATATGCCATATAATGTATATATATATATATATATATATATATATATATATATATGGAAGTAACAGCAGTTTACATTAGGTAGCGAAATACTGGAAGTAGTAGGCGAATATGTCTACTTAGGACAGGTAGTAACCGCAGATCCGGACGATGCAAAGGAAATAAGAAGAATAAGATTGGGATGGAGCGCATTTGGCAAGCACTCGCAGATTATGTCTAGAAGCTTACCGGTATCGCTCAAGAGGAAAGTATACAACAGTTGCATCTTGCATACTCACCTATGGGGCTGAAACGTGGAGGCTAACCAAGAGAGTTCTACTTAAGTTGAGGACAACCCAGAGGGCTACGGAACGAAAAATGGTAGGGGTAACATTAAGAGATAGAAAGCGTGCAGAGTGGGTCAGAGAAATAACTCAAGTTACCGACATTCTAGTAGAAATTAAGAAGAAGAAATGGACATGGGCAGGACATGTAGTGCGAAGAGAGGGTGACCGATGGTCGCTGAGGGTAACAAACTGGATTCCAAGGGAAGGAAAGCGTAGCATGGGGCGGCAGAAAGTTAGGTGGGCGGATGAGATTAACAAGTTCGCAGGGGTCAAGTGGATGCAGCTAGCACAGAACCGGGTTAAGTGGAGAAATATTGGAGAGGCCTTCGCCCTGCAGTGGGTATAATCAGGCTGATGATGATGATGATGATGATGATGATGATGATGATGATGATGATATAATATATACTATATGTAGTTATTATATATAATATAATACACAAATAATATTATAATATAATATATAAATGGGGTCTTCCTCCTTATAAAATTTGTCGAGGAATCAAATATCTGATTAATACCAGCACTGTCATTGCCAATAGCCATTGTGTATTAGATGCTGCAAACGAATTCTTGAACGCTACGCACTGTCAAGACAATTAAAATATTCATTTGATTATAAAAGAACATAAATGTGCCAAAAATTGTGGCAGAAATACCTTATATCAATGCTTCCGCGAATATGTCTATTTCATAAGTACAGAAAATATTAAACGAACTTTAGAACTATATCAGTTCGAAAACAGCAAAGCAGTGCATGTCGCTGATATGAAAACGTAAAGGCTATGAAATGAACAATTTGACGGCAAATACTTTATTGAATCTTTGGCATCCAAGACCCTTGTTTACATTTTTGCTCATGTGCAACGGCAATGATGCTGTCCATTCTTCCGACCTATTGCACAGAAACAGCTGTCACCGGTCGTGTATTATGGGTAATTGCACCGAAATTATAGTCACACAGAGAGCGCACATAAAAAGCAGGAGTTCCGAAAAAAAATATATAGAAATGCGAAGATACAATGGAATATTACAAATGAGAATATACAGCTTGATAAGGGCGAAAAATTACCAATGGAAACAAACTTCACTATATGTATGCGCAAAACCTCGCAACACGACATTTAAATATACTTATAAGTCTCCAATAAATATACACAACTAAGCAAAGTTAGTGTATATAATGCATCAAACAAGGCAAACAGATATGTTGCGCAATCCCAGATAGTAAACCTGACGCACAGAAAGAGCGTTGGTAAGAGTAAGGGGTGACGTTTTCGGACCGCGAGAACAAAACATACAGACAAAAATCAGCAACAAGCGCAAAGTTTTGAGAAAGTGATAACCATCAGAAAACAACTTTAAAGCAATACTAAATAGATAAGTTAAGGTGAAGTATGTAAATTTTTTGTAGGACAAATGTATTACTGGAACTTCGCACTAGTTTTACAAAATATTTGTTCTCTGTCACAGCGTTCGCGCCCCTAGATTTTTTTTTAAACACTGGTTATTCGAACGGAAAGACAGCAAATCGACAGTTAGTCATGAGTGGCATTTCGTGAAGCTGTTAGTGTTTTCTTTTTTTTTTTTATGATAAATAAAACAAGTAGTTATCGAAATTATTTGCCTACCTTATAAATAAATGACCTAATTTAATGGCCAAATGGTGTGGTTTCAAGAATTGTGGGGCATGTTTAGAAAAAAACTCATAATTTTATCGGAAATGCGAAGCGATGAACGCGATAGCAACAGATTAGAGAGCTAACTCAACAAGCATGGCAGCATTCGCGCACGAACCTAAACACATCTTATTCCTCGGCAGCAGACACTTGCTGCGAAACGCACGGGTGAGCAAGCTTGGACGCAGCAGCAGCTACCTTCGTGCTGCCACTCGCTTCAATGCGAACGGCCATAGCCAGAAAGTATTCAATGGGCTGCCAGGCAGAATCCACTCGGCCAGAGAAAACGAACGCGCTCCGAAATGCGCCGCGCGGTGGTCGGGGCAACACAAGAAAAACGCATGCGCTCTGGCTGGCCTTGCCAGCCCCCGGATAGCGAGAACAAGAAAATTGAGAAGAGGTCTTATTGTGTCTTCTCGCATAGAAGTCAAAGTAGAAAAAAATAAATAAGAACACAGTTACCTTTGCTGGCTTCAGTGTCTTGGCATGGATGCCTTGGCGCAGGTGAAAAATATGTTGATATTCTTTTCTGTGACATGAAGGCAGAAGTGAATGACAACAGCGCTTCGTCTCATTCGACCTCCGCTGTGTGCTGTTGAAGGTGGGCACCGTTATTCCGCTTGGGATGTCTATCGCCTGGCCGAGGCTCAGAAGGCTGCTGCTGCTGCGGAGTGACGATGAGAAGGGATGGGCTTCGAGATTGTGGAGAGGATGTGATCGGAGTTCGGAGGCCTAGACTTCACCGCAGTGAAACCATGAGGAGCCGAGACGAAGGAGAAGGAGTAGCCAGGGAGTAGAGGCGACGAAATGCTTCATACAACTGTTTGCATGATGAAATATGTACAATTTGAAGGACGAAAAAGGAGCTCTCGGCGGAGACAATTTCTCCGTTCAAATATGGTCGGTTATCCCGACTTCCCTAGCTGGGAAACAAAGTTCAATTTGTACAGTTCAATCAGCGGGGCAAGGACTTGAGATGCCGCCCACTGCCGAGGGTAGTGCTTGAGCTTCCTCGCATATCTTTCGGTGGCGAGGGCTAGCTTCTCCGATGTTGGTGACGATCTTGTGCATGCTAGCGGTGGAAATTTCCTTCGTTTGACAAACGTTCTTTTTCTTTTTTTTTTTTACGGAAATAAAGTTTTCACTTCACCAAGGCGAAGCAGTCGGAGAAGTCGCCGGTTGGCAGAGGTCATTTCCCCGGTGTTACTTCTCAGAAGGTCACCCGCTTGCCTCAAGAAGTTGGGGAGCAGGGTCAGTACTGATCGGCGATGCGCCTCCGAACTTTCAACAAAAGGTCAGGTTCCCGTTGTCGCCTCCGTGGCCGCCAAGGGGTATTAAGGTCTGCAAGGGCAGCTCGTCTCTGTCCCGAAAGGGGAGCTTAGGGGTGGGGCTTTGGCGCCGCAGCAGGGGACAAAGGGTCACTGCGCCGCCGTCGGCGCCGCTTCGATGCCTTTGGTCGCGGTCGCTCACTGGCGTCCACTAGGTCCGTTTTTGTTTTCAGCTGCTGAAGAATCTGCGCGAACCTCGGCTGGAACTGACGGAGCTGCGCGTAGAGAACCCTGTCTTGCTTCGCAGCGGCGTAGGAAAAAAAAAAAAAGAAAAACGAGGTGCAATAAAAAAAAATCAAAAACGCCCCTGGGCCAGCGTTCGGCGCCTTCTCTTCTGTGCGTAGGAACAAGCGCGAAAACGGAAACACTATCACAAACAAAAAGCGCAACCACGGAGAGAGCGTAGTGTATCGGTGAGGATCCGCAGAAGGCATAAGAAAAAATAAGCATGAAAACAAACATACAGCAGTCAAGACGGGCTGAGGGTTTAGTTGAGGGCAGTGGGATATAGACACGGGGATTTTGAACAAGCGGGGAGTCTAAGGCGATGGAAATGCCGCCTTACAATGGACTTCTTCCTCACTAATTCGTTCAGCTGCCTCTTCGAATAAATTCGAGACCTTACCATCCTGTGGTCACTGCATCGCACCTTTCCGATTACCTCTACATCCTGTATAATGCCGGTGTTGAAATCAATTTCAATTTTAGCCTGCCCGTTAGGACTTTTCCATGTCCACTTCCGGTGCTTCCGTTTGCTGAAGAAGGTATTCACGATTCGGAAGTTATGGCGTTCAGCAAACTAAGCTAGCAACCCGCTATTTCTTCACCCAATGTCATAGTTGCGTGGCTTCCGGCTTGCTTTCTACCTACCTAGGCATTGAGGTCACCCATCAGTACAGTATAATGTGTTCTACTTTCCCCATTGCCGATTCCACACCTTCATAGAAGCTTTCTACTGCCTGGTCATCATGACTGCATGTGGGTGCGTATGCTTGTACGACCTTCATCTTATACCTTTTATTTAGCCTAATTACGATGCCTGCTACCCTCTCAATAATGCTAGTTCATCTATATTACCAGCTATATTCTTATTGATAAGGAAACCTACTCCTAGTTCTCGCCTCTCCGGCAAGCCTTGGTAACACAGTACACAAGGTCAATGTACAACTGGTCGCGCAACTCGGAAGAAAACGCGTGCAGCTGCCTACGGCCAGCGGCATCAACTCGATGATGAGGGCTCCTGCGAACTGTGAGGCAAATTACTAACGCACAGAAAATAATATCTGCCAGAACTCCAAAGAACTAGAAAGTAAACATAATATTCTCGCTCAGGAATGAATGCAGTTTTTGTTTCTTGCGTAAGAAAAAACGTGTCACGTTTTTAATAATATTTTAACTTGTTTCTAACGGCCTCTCTCGGCCACTTATTATCCGCTGCGTAGTTGCCCAAAGCTCAGATAAGCTTTTTTTCATCCGCGTAATGGGTGTGTCGTCGGCTGCGGTTCAACGTTCATCGTTGCGTGCTGCGTACAGAGTGGGTTATCTGTAACAAACAGTCAGTATTTCATTCTGCTGGTTTTGGTAGAGCTTTACTGCAAGGCGAAGACTGTCTGTGCTCGATGAGAAACTGATTGCCGCTGCATGTGCGCATTTCCGGACGATGGGACAGTGCTGCGTCACAGCTCGGCGGCTCGGCTCGGCCTCCCAGGCACGTCGCAAGAGTGGTGGCTTGCTTTACGGATACACGTCTGCATGAGCGGCGTATCGCTGCATGTTTTAATTGAGCGGTGAAGGTGAGATTTTATTGCCCCCAAGAAGCGTGTCGCATTGCTCAAAGCCTTCCGTTCCGCTCCCCTTGCTGCGTGTTTTGCTTACTGCGTCGTATTACCGCACCAACGTTCGCTGAACGTGCTTTAGCTGTTATTACAGTGATGTTCCTATTGTCAATGGGATCTTTCTCATGAACATGTTAAATGCTTAAGTTGTAAATTTGTAACCTCACATTGACTCCTTTCAGTGGCAAATGAAGCGCGAGTAAAATATGGGAATCATGAACAGGGCAAGATTTATTGGAGCGAAGCTATATCGGAGATATTTTCACTTCTCAGACGCATTAACTTCTAAATACTAGCAATCCCAATTTGAATTGCTTACCTAAGCTCTTACAGGTTGGCGTTCTAGCGCTAGCGTTAGTTATTCCGTTCGTTTGTTTTTGTTCTTTGACGCTGATATGTATACTTTGTTAGCAAGATCTTTTACCCTTTTATAATCTCACCGCGTCTCGTTTGGAGACCTACGCTCAGGTCATTTTGTTATCACGAGGATTTCATGAAGACCGTGACGAATGAGCGGTGGTCGCTCTCCTACACTTAGATTTCATTGTCGTGAAGCGTCTATGTAAGTAATCGTGAATTAATAAAGCCTGGCTTTCTGTGCAGCGCAGCTTCACTCATTTATGCCCTTAGTGAAATGCCTCAAGCCATGTTGTTCTATCCATGTGCTTGCCGAATTCACTTGAAGGCCCTTGTTCACAAACGTGCCCGAAGAAATAAGCCCCAGAATGCGTTTACATGACGCGCGACGAAAGGCTAGGCTAACGACGACGGAGGCAGAACGATGCTATGATAAGGTGGTTAGATGCCGTAACATTTCAGTTAACGTAAAGCTTGACAGTAGAAATCAAATCCATGTCAAGTAAAGTTGGCTGAACAGTTACGGTGTCCATTTTTCTGCCTTATCCGAGCATCGTTCTGCCTCCGTCGTTGTTGGCCTTGTTTTTCGTTCATAAGTTAAAAGACAATCAAATTCCCCGCCAAAAGTACATCACTGTGACGTCACAAGCAACGTCACGTGTTTGTTGTGCCACACAGTTCGCAGGGGGCGCTGGGAAACTAAAGCCTCGCTCAGAGTCGACACGCAGGCTTCTATGGGAGTTACGCTACCATTTGTTCTTCTACCATGCAGTACACGCCCGTCCTTCAGTACAGTATATGCCTCATTCGGCCCGCTCACCTCACAAAGCCCTAGGCATACCCTACTGCATACCCTCTAGTTTCTCTAACAGCACTGCTAAGCTAGCTTTACTAGCTAAGGTTCTAGCATTAAACGTTTGCCAGGATCAGTTTTCCAATTGCGGCCTGTCCTCGGAACCAGAAATTCTTAGCACCCCCCTCTGCGTCACAGGCCTGACTGCCGCCGCAGTCAGCGGCTCCGCATCCGCGTTGTGGAGGACTAATCGTGGGATGTTGTGGCCAATTTCTGCACCAGCGTAGCCAACTCCTGTTCTAGTGCGTGGCCGGATGTGTTCACCGGCATCAGGTCGCACCCCAAACCTGTTTTGTATGCAATTTCATCGACACGCGATTTTTTTTTTAATTCGGTGGAGAATTGCGCAGTACCGGGATTTGAACCACAGTCCTCTTGCATGCGAGGGGGATGCTCTACCTCTGCGCCACCGCTGCAACCTTATGTTTATGAATAATTCTGCCCTTTTTGCGAAAATAATTAGTATATAACGAAAGCGCTAGTCCTTTATACCGCGCTCCAATGCTAATACACTGGCTAAATATGCTCGCACAAATATGCGATTCCTCGGGCGTCCCGTTTCTACCGAAGAGTCCTGTCCCATCCTCACTACCTCAGTTTTCGCTTCGTTACCCTGGCTGCAAAGATTACCAACCTCTGAAGAATTGATTTCGAGAAGTCGGACAAAGTTTTGACATTCAGCGTTCCGGGTTTATTGCCTTGCGTTCTCTTAGCAAGTGTACGCATATTTTTAATGATTTCCACTGTCCGTACAGGGCACTGCTTTCGTGTAAAATGAAGCAAAAATAAAACATTCCTTAACCGAACTAAATAATTTGCCTTTTCTGAACCCTTTCCAAATCCAGGAATGTTCGACCCTTCTGGCATGCATTAACAGCGCAAAAATTTGATAGGCGAAAACACCAAAGTTCAAGAAGTGACCGGGTGACCTTCTTAACCTTTCAAGCAAAAAAAAAAACTAAAAAAAATATAGCGAAAAGCGGTCTCAACATTCTTTTCCCCTGTACCAGATCAGAATCTCATTTCCTTGTAATTCTGTTCTTCGACCCGCGGAACGTAAATTAGTGAACCAGAAAGATAGCGAGGAAGAAGGCGGTGAACGAAAATAGCGCCGAACCCCTTCTCCCCCCCCCCCCTTTCCTTCCCTTATTTCTGCATGCATACCTCGACAGGCCAGACAAAATGTAAAATAAAAAAGAAAAAGCTACCGATCCCAGGTGTCCGAAACACACCTCCCTCCCCCTGACCCCCGTCTATCTTTCCTCTAGATCTTTCTTTATCTCTCTTGCATAGAATCTATAACCCGGAGGCGAAAGAGGATAACCGTTCTTTGAGCAGTAGTCGCTAGCGCTTAGCTCTTAGCTCTGGGTATGGGTCTTCCAGCGGGCGCCTAATTCCCTCTCTATGCAAGGGCGTTTTATCACATTAGGATTTCCTAAGAGGTTTCTTAGGCTATACGACTACGTCTACTCGTATCAAAGCGCACCGGAATAGTTAGCGGTGACGCCAGTGGACGCTCTTCTTTAACCTAGGAGATGGTTAGGGGCTGCATGGGAGTGGGAAGGGGTAAATTTATGTAAATAAATTAGACATATCAACATGACAGTGACGTCAGCTGAGCTCGTATCGAAGCAGTATGTGAAATAGAACAATTTATTAGCTTACAACCAGTCATTAATATTTTCATATTTTCCCTCATCGTTTTTATATAAATCATTTATTTGATACCTGCATCACCTTACTGCGTAACAGAAAAACAAAGGGGGGGGGGGGGGGGTACAGAACTTAAACAGAAATTCAAAACAGTGCACTAGATTAGACAATTGGGCTAGTAACAAAACAGCGCAAAGGGATCGATAAAACAGGAAGCAGGACGAGCGCTGACTATCAAGTTGATAGTCAGAGCTCGACCAGTTGTCTTTCTTGTCCCATCTTTTGCGCTGTTTGTTAAGATGATCAAAACAGTGCACAAAAACACCATGCTTCACAAAACTTTTAAGTCAAAGCGTGAAAAAGTGTCACCATTAATTACAGTAACAACTTCGTGCGGTAAAGTGTTCTACTTTAAGTTCATGCGAACAAAAGGCGAATAACGAAACGAGTTTTCTGAAATGATACTTGTTGGTTTTCTGTTCGGGGCCGGTGCCCTTCTTCTAGAGACATAGGAACCTGGTCCCATATATTTTTCGCGGCCTATACTTTTGCGTCACTAATAGATGCTGCGAATAGTTTAAGGCGAAGATTTTCACTACAATCTTTCAGTTCATTCTACCGAAGGTGATCGATTTGAAGCTTTCTTTTTCGTGTTCAGTAAGGAAGAGCAAAGAAATTTGTTTCCTGTTTATGCGCAAGTGATTTGATTCGTATTGTTCGTGCTTATATATGGTTAGAAATTCCTTTTTTTTTTTTTTCGCTAACCTCCTTGCTCCAAAACACAAAGGGATTTTCGTGAGGTAAAGGCTTAGCGTCGAAAGTTTCGCTCGCGGTGATGAAATGAAGCCGTTCGCGGATACTTCTCGCACCTAGTGGAATATAAAGCAACAATTGTTCCTCATATCACTTGCGATCAAGAAATACTGCTTTAATCAATAGAGTACGGTAATCAGTGCAACTCAGGAAATTTAAAACCGTGCACTAAAGGGGCCAATTTCCATTCTTGGTAGCTTTAAGTTTGATAGCTCGCCACCTTGAAACATGGTTTCTTCACATTTCCCCGCTTATAGTCGTTGTGACCTAACGCAGTGGTTAATGGGGAGAGCCTCTCTGTCGCTCTTGACACGCCAGTTTTTTGGTCGTGCTTTATTTTGTCTCTGCTGAAAAGAGTCAGCATTTCTTTACGTATTCCTGTGAAAATAAAAGAAAATCATAGGGAGCACTTTGGATCACTTACTTGTGATGAGGCGAAAGCCTCTATCGCGTGGTGGCCGAAGCTCTTCACTACGGCACCTCTTACTCTGTTTTCACTCCCACCTTCGCGATGACGCGATAGCATAATTTACCAGCCAACATATAAAGCCCCGCTTTAACCAAGCCGTATGAGCTTGCCTGCGTGGCCTAGGGATAACGTGAATAACACAAGGGTCTTGGCAGGCTGATGCTGATATCCCACATGAATGGAGAGGCGAGAGTTGGCAGCACCTGCCAAACGTAATGTCAGGAAGCTCTACTTCCAGTCAGTGCTCGGCCATGTCAGCTGCCAGCTACCGCCTCCCACGTAACGAAAGCGTTACGCACGGACGGACACGATCCATGAGCATGAGCCATTAAAGGCTATCGCCTTGAAACTTAATTGGACTTAATTATCATTGTGTGTGACAGTGCGATAGTGAGCTCCTTGGTGCTCGGGTTAGTGGGTGAGCACGCTGTACTGCGCGCGGTGTTCGGCAGTTCCCAGCAACTTCATGTTTTTTTAAAGAATCATGCTATTATTGTGCCTAACGGTAAATCTACTGTTGAGCTGCATAAAGGAGGGACTTTCGATGTTTTCTTCCACAAATGCAGCGTTATATTTTGTGATCATCACAATGCCGTTACCGTATTTTACTTTTTTATCATTCAAAAGAATGGAGAATCTGAATTACGTTTCTTTTTTTCATTTTCTGTTTTGTCAGTATGTAACGTGTGGCAAACGTGAGGCCCGAAAACCCGACATGAATACACTGCTCTCATTACCCAAGGGCAAGCACATTGTTCTTTGGGCGATTTTGTGTTATTGCTTTTTTTTCTGTCTAGTGCGCTATGACGATATGGCAAAATTGCGGTCACGACACTAAATAAATAAAATTTATTAAATTGGCCACCTCCACAACAGAAGGATGAGAAACCGAAAATTTCTCAAAGACAGCATGTATTACACCACTTTTTTTTTTCATCTAAGAGCCCCAGTCTTTCCTTTTTCTAAACCCTAGTTTAACCTAAACGATAATCGGGTGGACAGAGTCCAGAAGTGCGCAAAGCGATTAGGTTGTTGCGGAGTATGTCTTCTCCACGAGAAAAACTTCACTTAAGGAACGTATGCCGATAACTTTACGCGCCTCATCCTGAGTCACGCTAGAGAGGAACTGACCGCCGTAAAGTCCGTGTGGCAAGACCCAAATAGCGTTTGAAAAACTTCACGGGCGATGGGAGGAAGAAGGAAAGCAGTACATTAAGAAACTTGCGAAGAACATAAAATATAAGCGCTAGACACCCGCGGTGATTTCTTCTTTTTTTTTTTTTCGACTGCGAAGGAAAAAAAAAATGGCGAAGAAAACGCATTACGTCCTGCAGAGCGTTTTTTCTGTCGTAAGATGGTTTAGGGTGTGTAGATAGGGAGTCATTCCACCCGTTCCGTTCCTTTTTCCTATCACTGCTGTTTTATTCGTTTCTTGATTTCGCCGCTTTCAACATTCCAAATGCACTGGTGCTTCAATTTGTATCCGTTTTTTTTTTAATATTTTTCTTAGTTTCTGTTGCGAGAATACCTGGGTAAACTACTTCCGCTGGATCCTATCGGTTCGAAAATCATGCTTGCCAACAACCACTAGCATAAATTGTTTCCCGTAGCGCATTTCCTTTCTTCTGTAACTATTTTTTCTTTTTTCCAATTTTGAACGGGTGGACTCTATGTTCACATTTAACGGCATAGATGGGAAACTACTATCGCGGACCACGGCTGCAGAAAAAAGGGCGAAGCAAAGGCAACAGTGGTGTAGTTTTCATTCTCTGTATTTTGTAGATGATTGCGCAAAGCGTGTCATTTGAGGGTCTCGTCACCTATGTATGTTATTTAATGTTCTTTTTTAACACTGCCTCTCCTTTTTTATCTCAAAAGTTTATACTAACGAAGATAGCAAATTCTTTCGCGCTTAGATCTCGGCTTTCGACCCACGTGTAGCACTACTTCACGAAGGAAAAAAATGCCGGTCTATCGAATTGCACTTTTGAACATGAGAACTACCTGCACTTTTTACTACGCACAGCGCGATATTTCTGTGTTCCCGCGTCAAGTTTTGTGTGAGTGGTCTTCGAAAACGGTAACAGCTCGTGTTCCGTGTAACGTCTTTCAGATCAGTAACCTGCTACCTTGTCCTATTCTGCACCGTAAATCTGACACCACGCTTGTGTTATTGTCGACGACGTTTGCAGCTTCCACGGTTTTTATATTTTTCAAAAAATGTTTTGCATCCGGTAGTAAGCTCCTGTCACTGCCATCGCATCTTCGAAATATGTCGTGCCGGCTCGTAATTTAAAAAAAAAGAAAGTTGTTTCTTGATCCATGTCGGTTTCTTTGTTAAGTCGGCAAAAAGCTAGTGCCACGAAATGGAATAATGCGCATGCATAATCGAGTTTTACAGTGTCTGTTCAAGCAGTGTTCCATATTTCCGAGCGCATATTTTCAGCATTTGGTATCTTTGCAACATTGACGACCAAAAGCCGTCTCAGTCCGAAGCTCTATTAGATATTTTCTGTTAATTTTTTATTATTGATGTTTGCACCATAGCAGCATAATCCCGAGATTCAAAATGATCCTGTTTCCCTGACATTTGAAAGCATGTAATCGAAGGACAGCAAAATGAAGTACGCGAAAAAGAAGCAATCTTGGGCGCCGTAAAAAAAAAATGGAATCAAAGCATCGCGAGTGAAGAAACGCAGTATCTAAGGCTGACACAGAAGGTCGAAATGAAATACCACCGCCATTAAAACTATCGGGGCAAAAGTTGAATAAAATTAGATACTGCCAGGTAGTTTCCTGTTTCTCGACACGAAGAAAATTTCAGCCTTTTTTTCCCCCCTCTCTTCCTAGCGAACTTTCTCGCGCCTTTGCCAATTACGCCGGGCTTTAGATTCGTTCCCAACGCCGAGCACAGTAACACTTCTGAAAGCGCATTTGCCCCCATGACAAGGTATGTCATCACTTTTGAACAGGCTTTCTTCGCCACGTGCGATTCTTCATATTTCTCTCTCGACGAGCTCATTTCAGGGCCATTTTCTCTGCTTCATTTCCCTGGTGATTTTCAAAAACGATGCGCACAGACAGCTCGAGCTTGACAGGCAGAACATCAGTAATCCGAAATATGGTTTTTGCCTCGAACCGTTCATCAGAAGGTTTACTTTGCGCATTGTGAACTTTTTAACTCAGATGACTATATTTGCTCACTTTTTGTTTGCTATCTTTTGTATCCTAAGTAATACTGCGCATTGAATTCCGCGCTGCGGCAACGTGCAGATTACTCTCCGCTGCTGTGAATTGTAATGGGCTTCTTTAAAATTTTCTTTCGCCTTTCTATTTCTATCTGACTTTCTTTTTCTCTTTATGGGGGCTTTAGCTTATGGTGGTAAGCTTACCTTTAGAGTGAGTCACCAACCTGCAACATGGCGTAGTCTTCGCTGGTTGGAGCTTCGCCTCATTGCTACTAAGAGTGCGGCGAAGTAGTTTTGCGGGAACCGGATGTCGCGCTTTTCATATGGACAGAGACGCAACGGCAGAAGGACGAACGCGTGTGTACCGCCCATATTTAATGCAAAAAACGAGCACTCGTTTCGGCACAGACAGTTTTTAAGGCGAAAGCCCTTCTATACTCCGTTTCATACATCAGGTGCAACGAAGCGAAAGCTACGCAAGTAGTCCGCAAGAAAAAAAACAGGAGGCGTATCACTACGCGCTCGTTCTGTAGGCGAGTGGTTCCTGCCGAAACGGGCTCTATTCCGAGCATAGACGTTTGCAATAACATGCTTCGCATGCTTAGACATCTTCACAGAGCGGATCTTATAGAAAAAATGCGCACCAAAGAACCATTTTCTCAAAAAGAAATGAGCAGCGCCGAGGGCACAGCCAGCGCCATCTGGTGGCACAGCTGGCAAGGTTGCGGGGCAGCAAAACGCGGCACGAACAAAAACGACATAAAAAAAGATACAAATTAGCCGAATCCGACCTTTTCTTCCTCAAAAAGGTGCCTTTTATGAATTTGATGGCAAATGTAAAATGTATTAAGCTTGCAGACAAAGCAACTATTATTTTCTCTCGTCAATAGCGGGCACTATTTTTTATTGCGGATGCGGAGAGCGCAAACAAGAGCTGTAGCTTTGGTAGTGTTGCACTTGATGTATGAAACGGAGTATAGGCTCATGGTGTGTCGGCAGAAAGTGACCGCCAGACGCGTCATCAGGAAATGTCCGCTGTTTGAAGACAGATTAAAAAAGGAAAAATAATTGAGAGTGATAATTAGTGAATAATAGAGGGTAAAATAGAGAATTATGCAGGTTATAATGACTAATAATGACTACTAATGACTTGTAATGACCCACATGCCTAACCACAACTTGTACCTACTACATTTGGTTAGAAATGACTAAAATGCTTGTAATGAGTAGTAATGACTAAAATGCCTGCTATTGAGTTGCAAATATCAGTAATGGCTTGCAATGACGACTAATGACTAGTAATGACCAATGTCTAACGAGGACTTGTAGCGACTACAATTGATTAGAAATGACTAAATCTGTTTAGTAAGGAGTAGTAATAACTAAAAGGACTACTGATTATTACTACTACTACTACTACTACTACTACTACTACTACTACTACTACTACTACTACTAAAATTAATAATAATAATAATAATAATAATAATTTATTATTATTATTATTATTATTATTATTATTATTATTATTATTATTATTATTATTATTATTATTATTATTATTATTATTATTATTATTATTATTATTATTATTATTACTACTACTAGGCTTTCGCCGTTCACCTCTTGAGAGATAACCTAAGAGATTATAAAATTTTATGTTCTATTCCTTCATATTTTTCTCACTTTTTTTTTTTTTGGCACAAGGGCAATTGTAAGTCTTCGTTGGCATCGGTAAGTTGGGTCAAAACCTAAACGCTGATAATGCTTTAACCGAAGTTCACGTCGACATTCATGTCAGTTTGTTTTTCTGACCGGGTTGTATCCAATGATACCGTCAGCTCTTTCATCGGCCTAATTGAGATAGTTACCGGGACACAGCGATGAATTTTGAATTGCTAATGTAACAGCGCTGCAAATGAACAGAGATGTGAACCAAAGGGAAATGCGCTTAGAGGATTACTTTTTTTTTTTTTCGGCACTCCCGTTGTTTGTTTTGTTCCCATGTTCTTTGTGTATTGCGATAGTCGAATAAAGGCAACAAACAGCACCACAAATACTGCCGACGGCAAAAAAGAAAAAGAGCCAAATAAAAGCTGATAAAATGGGGGCCCTCAAGCAACCACCGCGCTCTGCGCCTGCCACGTTCTTGGCAGCCGTGCGTGTTATGAGAACGGATGGCGGCTCATTGCGTCTTTTCACCGTCGGCCGTCTTTTGCTCGTCTGCGCTTGGAATCTCCCAAGAGCGGCGGTTGCGTAATCTTCTGCTGTTCTGATTCGCTGTTATGCTCCGGAATGCCCACCTAGGTAGACTAACGTCTGTGGCTCACCCGCTATCCCAGCCTCTGCTTTGGACATGATCTGCCGAATATGTGCTGTAGTCAGAGTCTGAAGGCAGAACGGCGTGCTTCAGTGGTGCAGTAATACGTTTAGACATTTTATACTTGTCACCAGAGAGCACGCATGCTGGCTTCGTGGGCAGAAAACGTTATTGCAGCGATTTCATTAGCGTAGCTGACTATAAGAGCAGTTAAATTCGTTTCCGCGCGTGTCCTACACTTGCTTTTTCTGCATTCTTTTCATCTTGAGCGCTGTTCAGTACGCGTGTTGATGTCTTTCTTTTTTTATGTGCCGAAAACAATGTTCATCGTAGGCGCTTGATCCTGTGCGCTTAGAATAACGCCCCTGGCAGCTTTCTTTTCTGACCACTCTTCCCGCTGTGAGCGCGTTGTGTTTTGTTTGCTTCGTTCTGTCTCACATATATGTTGCATTTTCTTGCCATCAAGAGCCGCAGCCGTATTCGCTCGTCGTCGACGACCTAGCGGCAACAAGAAACGTTTCCCAGACTTCCCCTCCAAGCATATCGTAACTGTGCTTTCTTTCTTTCCTTCTTCCTTTCTTTTAGTGTCAGCCGTCCTGACTGTTCTTCATTCCCCTCGGTACAGGGACCATTGTTGACTGTTCTGCTCAACACTGCTTGGGGATAGGAGCGCGAATAGTACGAGTTGAAAAGGCAGAGGTGAGAGGCTGGTTCAGCCAGAGGTCCATAGCAATGCCAGCTGCCGCGATCTGCCGTAACCTTGGCGGCAGACGCGGGCAACCCGAGCTCTCAGTTCATCTCCATTCTTTCACTCCTCTACTCCGCATCGTTCTCGAGCGCGATCGATTTGAGCTAGAAGGGCTGGACGCCCCCCCTCCCTCCTTTTTCCCCTCCTGATTAATCGGGGGAGGAGGAGGAGAGGGTGCGGCGTGAGGTCTTAGCCGACGTCTGGATTCCGGCCAAGAGCCCACTCTCTGACTGTGGCTGTACTTCGCCCTCCTTTCCCTCCCTCCCTCCCTACGTCCTTCCCTCTCCGCCCTCCCTCTCTCTCTCTATGACTTTCCTTCTGTAGGTTTCTTGAACCCACTACCCTCATTTCTTCATCACTTTATCTCCTTATCTCACAGTCAGCGTTTTTATTATTTCTTAATTTCTTATTGATTCTGTCCTTTCTGCCTCTCTTAATTTTGTTTCTCCTTCTTTTCTTTTCTTTTTACGTTGCTCCACCGCCTTTTCGCTTTTCTCTTTCATTTTTTATGTTTAACTAAGCCGTTTTAACTTAGCTTGCGCTGCTTGCCCTTTTCCTTCATAACTGTCAACATCAAGAACTGCATGGTTAGGTTATTTATCTCTCCTTTCCCCTTTATTTATATATTGTACTTTCCGCTTTCAAACATAAGCGGATGTCTATATTAGGCACTCTTTTCATCTGTATTGTCTGCCTCACAAAAATTTATCTCGCCCTCCTATTTCTTTTTATTTGTTTTCATTATTTTCTGCTAGTGCCTTGTTTATTTTTTTGTTATTGTTTTTTTTTTTTTGCGCCGCCCTTCTTCGCGGCATTGCACAGTGCAAAAAGAAAATGTTCGCCCCGGCGCCGAGCGGTGATGTTCGTGCGTAATGGCGGCGTCTTGTACGCTATTGCTTGCGCTGATCATTTCACGCGTGCGCTGCCATAATCCTTCAATGGGCATGGATGTAAAATAAAACACTTTCTTTAGCGCCCCCTCCCCTCCATCACCCTCCTCTTTCCTTTTTTTGAGGACGAAAGAGGGTGGCCAAGGCAACGTAATGAGAGCATTCACCGCTATAGTTACATAAAACTGCTCTGAATCTCCTTTGCGCGACATGGAAGATGACATGAGATATTTATCAGTCTTTCTCGATCTGTGTACAGACTAACTAAAACGGAATTACTTCAAGCTAGTTTCTATTCGCGTCTGCACGCTCTTCCTCTTCTCCGCGGGTGATAAATATGTTAAGGAGCTCAAAGCCACATTCGTGTTTGCGATGACAGATAGTGTCTTTTATCCTTATTGGCCTTCCCTGCAAATTAAGGTATTCGCACGCACCCACGGCATGACGCTGTTCCCCCCAAAATTAGAGAAGGAGCACTTTTTAGACGAGTTTCTTATTTTAATTGCATTCTCGTAACATTTAGACTTTGCGGCCTCCGCTGGAGTGTCAATGATAACAGCATCATGTCCCCGTGCAGTGGTGTCGAAGCTGTTCGAGCTCCTTAGAATAGTTTTAAAAGTTGTCTAACTGCGCTTTGTACACTAGTTTTAAAGAAATGCTGCTTTATTGCTCGGTCCTAGCGCTGGTTACGAGTACGCTCGTCAAAACGTAAAAAAAAAAAAAAAAAAAATAGAAAAAAGAAAAAGAAAAAAAAAAAAACAACCGCAAAACTGGAGCATATCCGGACATTCTGACCTCATGTGGTCATTTTGAAATAGCTTTGTTTTGGCACCGTCGTCAAGTGGTAGTCACGATCGCTTTTCGAGCAGTACCGGCGTTGGATTTAAAAAAAAAAAAAGAAAAAAAGCTGATCTGAGTTTATGAAAATATTGCATGTGCTATATTTGAGGCTTGCATTATTCCGACGATGTTATCCTTTGAAGACCGACATCTGTTTAAAAATTGCTGATTTCATGCGTTGTTGTAATTATTTCTCCGTGAAATGAATAGGCTTCGTGTGTTCAGCCCTAATGGCTTTTGTTTGCTATAATTCATGAAGTAAGAGAAGGGTGAAATTATACGATGCAGCTCATGTTTCATTTTTCCCGTGCATAGAAAGCGTTAATGACGCGAAAGCGAAAGGAGCCAAGAAAACATATACAAACGAGAGAAAAAAAAAAGGATATCGCTTTGTTTAGCTAAGACCTACTTATCTTAAGGATCGAGTAAAACAGCGCTAACGGAGACGAAACACGTGAACGACAGCACATGTGTCTGTCGTTCACGTGTTTCGTCTCCCCTAGCGCTGTTTTACTCGATTCTTAAGCATGTACCAACCAGCCCGTATTTGCCCTCTTCTGACACCTACTTATCTATAAGCACAATCACTTGAAATGCATGCGTTTTGAGTGTGCACTCCAGTCCTAAGCTCATGCGTGGAATCTTTGCGCGCGTAGTTTTTTTTTTTTTTTTTTTTTCATAATGCTTGCAAGAGGGACACTGAAATTATACCGACTCTCTCCGTTACCTCCGCTTCTGCGTCCACAGCTTCGCCTGGTCTTTTTTCCGCTTTTTTTTCCCTCTCTCTAACTAGCTTTCCTGGCTTTCTTTGCTAACATTCGTGTCTTTGGCTTCAGCTATGATTCCACAGCAGCCTGCAGCGCTTCCTGTTCGGGCACCGCTTCCGGAACTCTGCACTCACGTTCAGCCTTGAGCCAAGGCTGCTGCCATGCCGCTGCATTTGCGGTCACCCTTTACGCCAGCACGTCGAGAAAGTTGGTGGGACATACCACGCGACGATGTCACAACAGACGAGTAGTTCGAATGCACTATTTAAAATTAAAAGAAAAAAGAGGGCCTTTCAGTCACTAGAGCGAGGGCTTGTTTCGATTGTTGTTTACTCTCGGAGTACAGTAGTACTTGCGTGCGGGCTAGTTGGTTAGATGACTCTGAGGACCTGTGGTGCTGCATAGTTACACACAAACACAACACACACACAAGAGATTACCAGGCCAAGGCGAAGGAAGGGATCTTAAAAATTTTTGAGTCGAAAAGAAAGATTTCCAGGAGACAGCATTGCTATGCCCGTAAGCAAGCTGCTGATATGTTCCAAGAGGTGGGCAAGGAAGCATTAACCAAGGAGAATATGGGATGCAAGAAGTTGACCCTGACACCATTCTTTGCTGTTAAGGCACACAAGGAGAGAAATCCTTTCCGAGTCATCGTTGAGGACCGTCCCACATGGCAGCACTGCGCAGCTTCACTTTTTCAGAAGTACATGAATTGTCTCCCAGTAGAAGACTGCTGGTGAGGAATTCAGATGAGCTGATTAAATTTCTTCAACAGGCTGCACCTATCAGGTGTTTCTCTGTTGACGCGAAATATCTGTTTTACAACATTCCACAGCGTGTGGCCATCCTCGCTGTCGAAGAAGCAATTGATGTCTTCGGTGCAGTGAAGTTTCAAAATGAAAGTGGAATGAGCACTGACCGTTTTTAGGTCTATTGAATCTATACCTCCATTGCGTGTATGTTGAATTTGAAGGAATTGTTCTGGAGCAAAAAGATGGAACCTGCATAGGATCTTCAATTGTTCCTATATTGAGTGACCTATTCCTTGCCAAGGGTGATAGGACACTTTTTAATCATATTTTTACTCCCTTAGCGTCGCTACCGAGACGTTCTAGCCGGTTCAGTACGCTAGGTACACAAGGCCAGCGGGAACAACACAGGTACCACAAGACAAAGGTCGAACGGGCACGCACACTTCTTCTTCCTCCTCCTTCTTCCTTCCTTCGTGCTCTGTTTGAGAACAAGTCCGTAACAATATGAAGGAAGCTGGATTTGCCAAGGCATTCCGATATGTATATGATTTTTTGGTTTGCCTGCCGTATAGAGAATACACAGAGAGCAAAGTTGAGATCATTGTAGCACTATTCCCTAATGCACATCCGGGGCTTGAGCGTTTGAGCTACCAGAGAATGCACAGATCCAGTTCTTGGATATACGACTTGTGCTTCACAAAGACCATACGTGTTGGTTTAATAGGACACGAGGAGCAAAAGGCCTTCTTTCTTACGACTCCAGTCATACCAAGTTTATCAAGCGGGGGCTAGCTGTCACGTGTTTACGGCAGATATTGATCAAATCCTGTCCGCATTTGATGGCCAAGAGTGTTAACCTACAAACTAACAGGTTGAAAAGCAGTGGATATCCGAGGAGAATTTTGATATCTGCGGCTGAAAGCTGTTCGAAGAATATGCGACCCCGAAGAAGAGAGCATAAAGAGACGGAAAAGAGGAGACAGTTGTTATCCTGCCCTACGTAGATGGCATCTCGCATTGTCTTAAGAAGATCGCGAGCCGATTTGAAATTAGGGTCTTGCTGTCTGCACCGAAGAAGTTGTATGTGCAGAAAGGTGAACGGAACGAGTGAGACCAAGGAAGGATGCGGCGTGTTGCACAGGGAACGCTTTGTCAACTGCCGCAAAGGTGTTGTGTACAAGACTCCCCTGAAGGCCTATGTCGGGCATACAGGCCGATGCCTCAATGAGAGGCTAAGGGAACACAGAAATTCGTGTGCCGCATTATCGGCTCCGGAAAACCTGGCGACCCATTACTCTCGTTGTCGAACGGAAGACGCTCAACAGGACTCATGAGGTACATTGTGTGGCAAGGTTCACGGAAACTATTATAAGGTGCTGGCTCGCTCAAATGACACTTTGAAAAGACAGATTATCGAAGTATTCAAGGTGATTTCGGGGAGAGAAGGGGAATGCGTGAGTGTTCCGTCTGTGGTGCTCAACAGGAAGGAAGTGATACTGCTTCTTTCGGACAATATGACAAGAAGATAGACGCAATTTGCCATTATTTTCGTTTTATTTTTTCTTTAGAATTTGTCTTCGCATTTTTCCTGAATTCTCTGTTTTCCCCTTCTTATTGTACTCTTCCGTCTTTTTGTGATGCTTTCTTCTTCTTCGTATCACAAATAACAGCCAGTTGGTAGTGAGCGCATCATCGGTGTGAACGTCTTGCTGTAATATCTTGTGCGTGTGTTGTGTTTGTGTGTAACTATGCAGCGACAGATGTCTTCAGAGTTACTCTCTGAGGTTCTCATGACGCATCCACAGTCTTCCCTTTTTGCGTGTGATCGTTCATCACCTGCCACTGTGGCTGAGGATGGCGCTGGCGACCAATCTCAAGGTTAGAATACATGCATCGTAAATACAACTAAAAGTAGTATAGGCGAGACAGATCCTCATTTGATAGAGGCCCGCACGCGGCAAACGGCAATTCGTAAGTTTAGATCCCACCGGTGACATGTGGTTGTCTGCTCTTCTAATCAATAATATTTCAGGTAAAAAATTGCGGCAGCGCTAATTTCCCGAGAATTAGCATCGCAATTGAAAAAAAAAAAAAGTCAAACTTCCGCTGTTTTTTCTTTTTTTTTTTCAGTGACGGCTGGCTTTTTTTTATACGTGTCATAACAAGGGCCTCATTTCCTTGGCTTTGTCAGCTCCCTTTATGTTGAAATGTCGACCGTTGTTGTCATTACTACTCAAATCCGCTGACGTGCGTTTTGTATTCTGTCATCGCATTTGTTTGGATCGCAGACTCGCAGTAGTTCGCAACACCTGTTCCTCCAACTGTTTCTTCACTAGTCGATGCCGTTGTGTCTCAATTGCCAGCCTCATTTTGCCCCTCCGCACCACTGTTCTTAGTCGCGAATATTCGGCCGGACCACCATTCCTCTAACTCCGATGTTTACTCGTGTTTTTGCCCCGTCAACCGGTAGATGGTCAGTTCAGTTCAGTCGTTCAGTCGTGTCCGACTCTTCGTGACCCTATGGACCATATCACGCCACGTTTTCCGGTCTCTCACTATCTTCCTAACATCACATATCTTCATCTGCAGCGCCTCGAGGATGCCATCGAACCACCGCGTTCGATGCCTGCCCCTTCTCCGGTGACCCTCAACCTTTCCCAACATCAAATCTTTCTCCAGAGACTCCTCTCTTCTCATCAGATGACCAAAGTAGCTAAGCTTTAACTTTAGAATTTGACCCTCCAATGAGCAGTCAGGGTTTATGGTCGACAATATAGACTGATTTGATCTTCTGGCAGTCTAAGGAACTCTCAAGAGTCTCCGCCAGCACCACAATTCAATTCCACAGCACCACATTTTGCTTGTCCTGTGTACGTGGTTCCTGCTTTCTTGTGTATCTGTGTATATCGTAGCGCGAAAATTCTTGAAATGGTAAACCAACTAGCCCCCATTGCTGCTTTGCTTACCACAATTCAAACGCGTCAATTCTTCGGCGGTCAGTCTTCTTCACAGTCCAACTCTCGCATCCATACATTACAACTGGAAAGACCATAGCACGAGTTATACGGATCTTGGTTGGCAGTGTAATGTCTCTGCTCCTTACTAGGCGGTCAAGGCTAGCCATGGCTCTCTTTCCCAGAAGCAGGCGTCTCCTAATTTCATGGCTGCAGTCTCCTTCCGGGGTAATCTTGGAGCCCAAGAAAAGAAAATCTGTCACTGCTTCCGCTTCTTGTCCCTTGATGCTCCAGGAGTTGATAGGGCAAGACGCACTGATCTTTGTCTTTTTAATGTTCAGTTTAAGCCAAAACTTCTCACTCTCTTCTTGTACGCGCATCAGAAGTCTCTTGAGTTCCACTTCACTTTCTGCCATTAAAGTGGTATCATCCGCATTCCTAAGGTTGTTGATACGTTTTCCAGCAATCTTCACTCCAGCTGAAGACTCATCCTGACCGGCCTTCCTCATGGTGCACTCAGCATATAGGTTAAATAGGCAGGGCGACAGTATGCAGCCTTGCCTCATTCATTTCTCAATCGAAAACCAATCAGTAAGACCATGCCCAGATCTGACTGTGGCCTCTTGCCCTTCATACAGGTTCCTGAGGGGACAGATGAGGTGAATTGGAACTCCCATCTCTTGGAGAGCTTGCCACAATCTGCTGTGATCTACGCAGTCAAACGCTTTTGCATAATCAATAAAGCAGAAGTATATGGGTTTCTGTAACTCTCTTACTTTTTCCACGATCCAGCGAAGGTTGGCAGTCTGGTCTTTAGTTCCTCTGCCCTTGCGAAACCTAGCTTGCACGTCCGGAAGCTCCCGATCCACATACTGCTGCAGCCTGCAGCCTACCTTGGAGGATTTTCAACATCACCTTGCTAGCATGCGAAATAAGCGCGATCGTGCGGTAGTTGGAACAATCTTTGTGCTTTCTTTGGAATGGGGATGTAAACTGACCTCCTCCAATCCTGTGGCCACTGCAGGGTTGTCCAAATTGGCTGACATAATGTATACAGAACGTTAACAGCGTCATGGTTGAGGTTTTGAAGCAACTCAGCTGGAATGCCATCAGTTCCGCTAGCTTTGTTCTTAGCAAGGCTGGCTAAGGCCCATTCAACTTCACTCACCAGGATGCGCGGCTCGAGATCAGTAATCCCAACCGTCTTATGTTGGGTTTGCACATCCGGGTCCTTCTTGTACAGTTCTTCTGTGTATTCTTGCCGCCTCTTCTTTATATCTGAGACTTCAGTGAGGTCCCTGCCTCGTTTGCCCTTTATGACGCCCAGCTTAGCACAGAAGCTTCCTTTGATATCTTTGATTGTCTTGTACAGAGATATTGTGTTCCTCAAATGGTTGTTATCCTCAACTGCTTGGCGCACTGTACGTTCAGGAAGGCATTCTTATCTCTCTTTGCGCATTTTCTGAAAATCCGCATTGAGAACATTGTATCTTTCCCTTTCCCTCATAACTTATATAGTACTTGGATGTTAAGCCGGCGGAGCAGCAGCTTCTGGTGGTAATGACTCAGGAGCAGCGTCCAACATTCAACGCGGGGACGTTCAGCCGTCCCATCAAACTGGCGGCGGTTTCATTTTACTTTGCCTGCCTGGCTTTAGCTTGTGTCGCATCAGCTGGCGCACACAGCTCCTCCTCCACACATAATTTTTTATTCCGCTTTTCTATCTCTTCGATGCCTAACTACCTATATCATCTAAGATTCCCTCACTCTCTTTCTTCCTTATTCGGCATTTATGTGTGCTGCCGTGGCCCTGCCATATAGTAAACGCGCCATCTCGGCTTACGTCTGCCACCGGCAGTTTATCACCGCCCGTGCGCACGGAGCGCCCTCTTTAGCTGTAATCTTGTGGGATGCCATGTCGTCAGTTACGTGCAGCAGTATGAAGGTTAAGTCGCGGCGTGGCAGCTCGTTGCAGCCAAATGCCACCCAACGCTGCTTGACCCGGCCTTCATTCTCGCCCCTTCTTGTTGTCTCCACTTTTTTTTTTTTCGTTAATCTGCACTTTCATTCTAACTTGAGTTCGACAAAATAAATAAATAAACATGACTGAGAGCAGCGGGGAAAGTTTACCATCTCGTGACTTTGCTATCTATACAAGACCATTTGCCAAAGCGGTGGCTACTGGACTGGCATAACCGTGTTCCTAGCCCCTTTTTACACGCCGCCGTCATCTTTGCGCCGCATTTTTTTTTTCTTCGCACACATTTACAGTTACATTGGTGGGAAAATTCAGGCGCAAAATTTGTCGGAATAGAATCTGCATGAGAATGTCTAAAACATAATTTTGCTTTCCTTTTTGTTGCCCACTGCACGCATATTGCTATGTAAAGTATCGAAGTATATAAAAGAGGTTTGTCTGTAGAAAACCCGTATTCTGACACTGAACCCGCTTTTTCTGGTCAATCATTGCCCGAACCAAACACGGAGTAGCATTTTTTGGCATTATTCATGCACGGTTGGTAAGACCGTTGCATCTTTCTTTGGCAAATGCATGGTAAGTCCCACCAGTGCACGGAAGCAGAGCGGCCTGTGCGTGAGAAGGGGCGGACGGCGTCGCGTTGCCGGCGGACGCCCATCGCTTACGGCAGCCTCTCCTCCGCGGAGCACGAAAGGAAGCCGCCGGCGGCGACCATCTCCCGTCGGTCATGGCACATTCCATGAAACGGCGGATGCCTTCGGGGCGCTTGACATCTTTAGCCGCGCTGTTTGGTTCCGCTGGGACCCGATCACCCCGGGTGTATCACAGTGCCTTGTTTATAGTTTTCAGTTTCTTGTACTGCTTCCGGTAAAGCAGCTTCAGACATAAATTCGGTAACTCATGTATGGTGGAATCAATATTTATTAATTACATGTAAATGCAAGTTGTGTTGTTTTGCGTCTAATGGTGCATGACATAAAAGAAAACATAGATCTGTGGTTCGGTTTGTGGGTTTTAACGTCCCAAAGCCACTAAGAGACGCCGTAGCGCAGGGCTCCCCAAATTTCGACCACCTGGGATTCTTTTACGTGCACGCACAGCACACGAGCGCCTTGCTTTTCGCCTCATCTAAAATCGGCCGCCGGGATGCGATCTCGCATCCTTGGGCACAGTAGTCAAGCGCCCTAATCAGTGCACCACCACGCCGGGCGGAAACATGCATGATGTTATAAAAACTTGTGTCCCATCATTCGAAGGCTCTGGCAGGACCCCAAAACACCAGCATGTAAATAAAATGCAATTGCGGGGATATATTAGCCAGTGATGAATAAGAATGCTAGGGTAACTAATTTCTAATTAATAACGTGGAAAACAAAGTCAGCGGATACCTGTCGGATGTCAAAAATGTTTCGATAGCCTTTTAAATAACTGCGCTCCCTGGCAGGAGTTCACTTGAAGTGAAAAAGTATTTCAAAAGTTAACAGGAGCGACGGAAAGCGTCACTTGTTCATAGTTAGTGGGAACCTTTGGCAGTGGAAAATTATGTGCCGCAGATGGAGTGTGGTTATTTTCCTTAAATAGATGGCGGTCAGATCATTTGAAGGCCAGGAAATTCATTGCAAAGCGTATAACCTCGACAGCGTTTTACATCGTCAAGAGCAACACGGCATGCTAGCACACCTTTATGTGACACACCAGCAAAGCTGCGCGAGTTATCGATTACATGAGGCCTGCTCACGTTATTTCCATTTACATCCAGAAACAGCAGAAAAATTGCGTTTGCGAGCTTACCTCCCGAAAGCGACACTCCGGCTGTAAGGGAGAGACGCCCTATTGGACGGAGACTACTGTTTTAGGTCACGCATGATGAAAAAAAAAATAGGGAAAGAGGGAGGGAGGGAGGGAAGGAGGGAGGGAGGGAGGAAAGGGGGCGCCAGGACAAACAAACGCACCTGTCCCATTGTCTCTCCAGTTTTAAGGCGAAAGCCTTTAATGGCTCATGCTGTCGTGGACAAAGTGTGTCCCACTTTTGCGGCGGCTCTGATTGGCCTAGGCGGGATGATGTCATAGAGATATCAACCAATCACAGAGCACCACCACAGTATGAGCGAATGTGTGCCTTATATGGCCATATGGCAATCAATGATAAATTACTAATAAATTACTTATTAATTGATGACTGACTAAGTAATTCGATAAGGAACTTAATAATAGTTAATTGATTAATAATGACGCATATAAATAACTAATGTCTAATTAATTAATTACTAGTTAGTGCCGCTTTCGCCTTTCATTACTTTAGTCGCTAAAGTCCCTCGTAATTTTTCTTTGGCCTCTCGCCATTTTATTTTTTTGCGAAAAGAGAATAAAGGCACACATTAAGAGTAGATGCGAACCAGTTTAATACCGCGTTTTCATTCCGCGAATAATTTTGTTGTTAGTTTGTTTGAGTTGGGTTTTACGGGAAATGAAGACGTAGTGTCTTTCTCAGCGCCTTTAACACCGCCTTTTTATTCTGCGAATAATTTCCTTTTTTGTGTTTTGTTTAAAGGAAGGCGCAGTATGTCTATGCACGTCAGTGGGCACTTGTCAGAGGTATATATGTCGTAGGTTCGAATCCCAAACTAGCTTCCAACCTGGCTACAAGATTGATGCTAATTGGGAAGCGAAATGGTGCGACACCCACAAAGTACGACTGCCTCACATTTTCGATACGAAAGCACGCGCTTATTTTCTCCGCCTTTTCTCAATTTGGGTTTCAGCGATCGCTTTTCGGCCCAATACGAGCTTCACGCGCTTCCTGTGGAAAAGAAGCATGCGACCCAAAATGCCCGAGTTGCAGATGCGAGCTGTAGTTCTCTGGACACATCCATGATAATTGATACATCTGGCACCGCTTCCTTTTCGTCTCTATCTAAACCTGTATGTCTTCGTTCGTTCGTTTACCTCTTTGTTTACGTGCTGCTTTGAGCGAAGTGGCATTTGGTATTAATGAAAATATTTCTAAATTGGTATTATAGTGAATATAAGCAGCTGTTGGTAACGAATCGTTTTAAAGTGACGTTGCTCGGTGAAGATCATCATAAGGGCAGACATTGCACATCGAAAATTGAACTTGCTGATCAAATAAGTGACGTTTCGGAAAATCGCTGACTTTCCGACTTTGGCGATATATTGTTTCATTGCGAGCCACCCGGAACGTTGTATAGGCGTTTGACACGAGCGTGTGGAAAAATAAAAATTTACTTCGGCGCCTTTACGCAATTCACTCGCCTGTCAAGGCAGTGGGGATACACCACCCGCTGGCAACAACTAGATCACGAGCCAGAGCTACATTGAACTGGGTCGGCTTAACTTGTGTTCTTAGCTTGCAGATGGCCGGTCCCAGAAGATGTGATCGGCGATGGCTTTGCCGCCACATTGGCTGCACTTCGGTTTGTGTCTATCCGGGTACATGTCATGTGACTTAGGATGACGGGATTGTGAAGTGATTTGGTTTTTATTTGCCTCCAAAGTACCTCCTGTTCTTCAGTTAGGTTGTGGAGGTAGAGTCTTTCTAGCCTCAAATGTAGGTAATGGTATGGGTTCAGTTTTACGATCGTCTCCCCTTCGTACAAGCGCAGCTCGGCCGATATATTCTCGAGCTGTCTCGTTCCCCGGGTTAGACCAGTGGGGCGGAACCCAAACCCGTTTTGCCTGTATTTGGGACAATTTTTGAAGATTTCTGCTGTGATTGGTGAAATTTTGCCTTTTGCGAAGTTGTCAATGGCTGCTTTAGAATCGATTGCCGCTGTCGGGTTAGTTTGCGCCATGACGATTATTGCTTTTTCGGGTACAATTATGAGGATTTACTTTTTACTGTCGAATTGGAGACGCGTTGGCCCTCCTTGGTTATGGCGTGCGATATTTTGTCGGCATAAGCGGCTGCGTCGGCCTTAGAGTCGTTTGGCCTGCGCTCTAGCTTTACGTCTGCCCTCGTGCAAGATGGGTGCATGTTTTTCGGTAGTGGTTTTACCCCTATAATCTCTCTCGCGTTGGGTTTGCGGGTGGCCACTTTTGGCGGGTCGCCTGCATCTCGCGAAGTATTGCGATGCCCGTGTTTGTGTGTGTTTGAGCTCTTTTATGCGCTTCTATCACCTCGTCTAACTTGTTGTGTATTTGTAGAAAGTGTTTGTAGACAGTTCCTGGGCCGCTTTGTAAGCCTGTCTGATGAGTCCATCAATCTTCATTTTCTCGGCTTTATACAGTTCCAGGTAGGGCAGCGCGTACGTCACTATGCCAGTGAAGAATCTTTGCACTAATCAGCAGAGGTCTTTATGGCCTCCCGTCATATCTGCGATGTGCCGGATTAATCTGATGGTTGAGTGGGCCGAAACGCTGAGTCTATCTATGGTTGCGATGTTTTTTTCTTTTTTCCTGGATTATTAGTCCAAGGATACTTACGGAGAAGACTTGTTTTACGGCTTGTACATGCACAGCTACAACAATATATATATTCTCATATAGCATGACGCCCCATAAGCTTTTGCGACCGATATTATATAAAGGTTCTCGTGCGCGTTAGTTGGAGCATCAGGTTTTCCTAACTATTCCGACGTATCAAACTATAAGCACATACATAACCTCTCGCAGATCGCGTGTTTGTGCTTTTCAGTGTCGCAGAGGCCGTAATTCTGTTTTATTGTTGTGTTTCTGATTTTTCTTGCGTATAGGCCTCCTGTGCAGCAGCAGAATTTAGTCGCTTCTGGTGAGATGGTCGTGTTGGGTTAAGCGGTAATTTGGTTTATAGGATGTATACGTATACCCAGGTAGCACAAAGTGGGCTATGAAGGGGGGCCCCTTGTGGGTCAGATGTAGGCAATGCAGGACAGCCCCGGTGGGCTCAATGTGGGTGCTGCAAGAGGGGCCGACGTAGGCCTGAAGGGGGCTGTCGACAAAGCCCTGATGGGCCCCACTAGGGACCGATGCAGGCAGCCCTTGCGGGGCTGCCCACATTTTTCCCGCATTGCCAAAAGGGCACATACCGCCAACTCCCCACGATGGTCCTACTTTGGACAGATTCGGGCAGCCGCTTTGGATGAACATTTATTTTTTTATTTCGGTTAGCCCCTCAGATAATGACATAGGACCGATGCGGGCTCTATAGCGCAAGCCGCACTTGGGCTTGCCCACATTATTCTCATAGGGGTCCGACGCATAAAATTGATCGGAAGCCCCTGTCCAAATTTTCCCAATCATTAATTATTCACATAATTAGGTACTTATTTTATGCATGTCTGCCCTTTCTAAACAGCCACAATATTAAATTTTACAATAATTCTTAACATTAATGTAGCCTAAATGCCTACGTGTACATCTTGTTCAGGCTATGAAGATGTGTGTTCTGAACAGCAGTTTTGTGCTGAGTGTTGCAGGCTATCCACAGCAACCACATTAGGAGCAACAGTTAGCAATCAGTATGTTTTAGTATTATTAGCGCTATTTGCATAAGCGCTAGAACAAAGCCACGTAATATTTCTAACCGATTAAACATCCATGGCAACAACTGTTATACAAATCATCTCAAATAGTAATATAGGATAGCATCTAAGACAAATAAAGGTTGGAAATAATCATTGCACAATTGCACGCATGCCTTCTAGCCCCATTGCAGCCGATGTGGGACCAACAGCGGTTTTGTGTGGGCAGCCCCGATTGGGCTGGGTGTTGGTTTTGAACCTAAAGCCCACTTGCTGTTGCACGTGCCTTCCAATTCCCCACAAGGGACCGATTTCGGTATCATGCAGGCCTGCCCGCCTTCCAGCTCCATTACGACCCATGTGGGATATAAAGCAGTTTTTTGCGGGCAGCCCCAATTGGGTTGGGTGTTGTTTTTGAACCTAGAGCCCACCTGCGGTTGCACGTGCCCTCAAATTTCCCACAAGGGACCAATTTTGGTACCATGCGGGCACGCCCGCCTTCCAGCCCCATTACAGCCTATGTGGGACCTAAAGCGGTTTAGCTAAGGCTGCCTCATTTGGGTTTCACGAGGGCTTGTCCAAATTGAGCTCTTATTCATATTTCACCTGCCCTCAAGTAACCTACAAGAGGCCGATTGGGGCAGCATGTGGGCATGCCCATTTTTTTGTCCCACTACGGCCGATGTAGGTCGCACAAAGATTTTATGGGGGCGACCTCATTTCGGATCTATGAGGGCTTTCCCACAAAGAGCCCACATTTAGACTGGATTGCCCTTAAATATCCGACAAAGGACCCTTGCGGTCTAGATGAAGGAATGTGCTCTGCATTAGGTCCGAGCAACGCCGCTATGGGACCCATGCGGAAGGAACAAGGGCAAGCCCAAATGGGGCTTGCCCACATTTGCCCCATCGGGGACCGATGCAGGTTTTATGATGTAATAGAAGAGACATCTGGGCGAGTTGGTATGGTGACATGATAGAAAAACAGCGCAACAGACGTGGACCGAGGTGAAGAACAGCGCCCGTCCTGTCTGTTCTTCACCTCCGTCCACGTCTGTTGCGCTGTTTTTCTATCATGTTTTATGATGGTTGCCCCAGCCTCACTTGCCTACATCGGACCTACTGGGGCCCCACATTCTGTGCTACCTGGTGTGTGTGTGTGTGTGTGTGTGTGTGTGTGTGTGTGTGTGTGTGTGTGTGTGTGTGTGTGTGTGTGTGTGTGTGTGTGTGTGTGTGTGTGTGTGTGTGTGTGTGTGTGTGTGTGTGTGTGTGTGTGTGTGTGTGTGTGTGTGTGTGTGAGAGAGAGAGAGAGAGAGAGAGAAGGATAGAAGCCAGCAATCGGCGAGGCCAAGGAAAGCCTAGGGGAGCTTTTTTATTTTATTTTTTGCTATCGACCTGAGTTATTACTTTAATCATTTTAACGAGAAACATAATTAAATTCAAAGTAGCAGGGAAAACAACGCGACTATGGTGAGAACCGAACCCACGACCTCCGAATATCGCGTCCGGTGCCGTCCACAATTGAGCTACACCCACGGCTGTTCGACCTTCTACTTGCTTTCTTTTTTTTTTACCTATTAATGTTGCGTGTAAGCGAGCTTTGAGAGTGTTCACCTTCACCCATAGCGGTGGACGTGGAACGTCCTATTAAGATACTTTGTTGGGCGAGTTGGTACTTATTCATTATTAATTTAAACAGCGCGAACACGAAGACAAAGGACAAGATAAAAGAAAGCCACAGTACAAGCCCTGACTCACAACTATGCGTAAGCGCTTTACTCCAAGACCCAGAAAAAACATACATGAAGAAAACGAAGCAATCACGTGAAACAACCCCTGGATTCACCTGCTGCACAAAAAGTCACTTAAAAAAGACACCTTAGGCATAGTTGCGAGTCAGCGCTTGTACTGTGGCTTTCTTTTATCTTGTACTTTGTCTTCGTGTTCGCGCTGTTTAAATTAATAATGAACGTCCTATGTTGCCGCAAAGGTCACGTAGAACGTGATCGACAGGAAGGGCTGCGAAGCTATGCGAGAACCTTCTTCCGCTACCTATGGCTTCAAGACTGCCAAAAGCGAGACCCTCGCAAGGAAGCATGGTGCTAGCTGCTGCACGACTCGTCATGTGCACAGAGCATTTGTTTATTTTCACGCGTGATTGCTTTTCGAAGAAGGCACTTAGCTATTAACAATGGGCACACCTGTGCATTTTCAGAGCTGCGGCTGGGCGGAGAACCAGGAAATGCCGCATACAAATATAGTTTTGGCGAATTCTGGGAAATAACATTTGAACGTAATTTCCTATGCATATTATTTAGAGCTCCACCATGCCATTCAATATATCTGTAGATCCTTCGTTGTCAGGTTCATATCTCTTTGCTATTTAGCTTCAAGAAATTGAAGTTTAGCGCATTTCTACCAAAATGTGTGTAACAGTATTTTATGATAACCCAAAATTGCCTCGCAAATAAATAGCATCCCATAATTTAGCTGGACTCGAAAACATTGAAGTGTGGGAATGTCTTCCCTTCCTTGTGTCTTTTTTCTTTTTTCTTTTTTTTTTGCTTTCAGAAAAAAAGATTGTCAGCATATAAGCCGGGGATTAAATTTCAAAATTTACGAAATCTTACTTTCTGCTTTACTTTTGTGTTCACGACAAGAGAAATTAGTATTGTTGTTAAGCCTCAGAATATTTCTCCATCCAAAAACTCGTACCGCTTGTTTTCTACACTTGAAAGCTGGATAACCTGTTATCTAAACTTACTGTCATGCCCAAGGCTCTACTTTTCTTGGCATCGCGAAGGCGTTATTATGACGCCACATCAAAGAAAGAACCGAGTGGCATGGGCGAGCAAACTGCGTTGGCCGATGCCCGCGGGTGCACTTCTTGGAGGACGCGCTATATAGTTGGCTCCTTCGTTTGATGGCGCTTTAGCCATTGGATTCCTCTCGTGTTTGAGTGTTCGTTTCCTCGCTTGCCCTTAAAGGTACCGAATACGGTGCTATAAGTAAGATACCAACCAGCCTTTTACATTTTTTCCAGTGAATATATCGAAAGTTCCTGATTCTCGACGTGCCTTGTGAACAAAAAGCGGTCTTGGCTACCCCCGGATATCGAGGTTTGCAACATGCCTCATCAGCAATTTGCGCCTACTACTCGATTTCATATAGATATCATAAAATTGTAACTTTTTCGCTGACGTTCGGAGAATATAATCGTTTTACAAAGAACTGAAAGAAAATAAGGAATGATTGACTCAGGACTCGCTACAGTAGTTTTAGCTAGTGGTGGTGGTAGCGGTTTTTTAATAAATAATTAAAAGAAGGAAAAGAGTGTTTCCGGCCTCGGCAACTGCTATCTAAAAGAACTGAAGCACCTGAGCGGCGGCCGGCGGGAAAGAAAAGGGGATAGGGAGAGGATATGGAGGAGAAGTACAGAGGGGAGCGATATGAAGAAAGGAGTTTGAGTTGCAGAAAGCTGGCATTCGGACCGTTGTCGATTAGTTTTCTTGTGTGTGTCTGTTCACGTGGTGGTCCTACAAGAGAAATATATTCAGTATTTGCTCCGTTTATCCCTGAGCGACAATCCTCCGTGCCGCTCGTGCGAGGGAAGTTCGCTGTTATTGGTAGCACAATGGGCTTCATCCGCTTGTTATGGCGTTTGACGGTGAGCTCTGAGGCTTCCCGTGCACGTCATTTTAGAGGCAGTCATGCGAGTGGCTGCAGTGCGTTAGCGTCGTGCCAGGTTTTCGATTTTGTTGCGCATTTGTCTTAGCAGCCTTGGAGGCAACTCAGGGCCGATGTAAGGCTTCTGTTTAGATCAACGCAGTAACGTCGTTTTCTTTAAGGCCGCAGCAGAAGAAACGATCGGGGAGGCAATCTATTTCAATCGTCAACCTCGCGATCGAGAGAAGAAAGCAATCGTTCAAGACGTCTTGCGTGCGGAGCAAACATTGCTCGTGCTTCCCAGGAGCATCGCGCTGCCCATGTGGTTCTTTGCTGGGAACTCGTCAAAGTTAAATGACAGTCGTAATGTTTTCAAACTCGCGGTATATAGCTCGAGTGCTTCAGCCATGACAGTTCCAGCGAACCGGAAACGGCATGCAGTAACGTCGCAAGTCTTGTATTCTTCATTTTCCACGATTATAGATGTGTTCAATAGATTTTTCTAAGTCTGCGGTGCAGTCGCCGTCGTCCAAGTTTTCTTCGTGACCGAAAACTTGCTGACGTCACCTTTTGAGAGGCCGGAAGAGTGAGAGTGGGAACGGGGGATCAGCCAGGCCCACTTCCCCATTCTGCACCCAGGAAAATATGGATAAAAGGACTGAGACACGAGAATCAGAGAACGGTTGAGTTGAGGTGCACACACCAATGAGCAGCGAGGAGTGTGGGATGGGCTCGGCAGTGTGCCCTCATGTTATGTGAAGAAGCCGCAGATACGTCTCTCTCTTTCTCTCTCTCTCTCATCGCTCCGAAGGGAGGGAGGGACGGCTCTAAGAGAGTCCAGCAGCTCGGGGCTCTCATTTTGATCAATTCAGTTCAATTCATTTGTCATTTTTGTATAGAATCAAAGTGCAGGAAAACACCACAAAAAGGTGCTCTCGGAGTAGCTCGACCGAGTCCCCGCACTTTACCTGAGTATTTATTGCGGCAGGATCGAGTATTGGTTGAGCAGAAGGGCGAACCACTCGCAGGATAGGTCTTTTTTAACGGAAGATTATTCAAGCAACTATATAGAAGAAGCAGTACTCGCAGACAGCATAACAATGGCCTAAACCATGACAATGATATAAACTCACAGACATGTGAAGTAATAGACGCAACTATCTGTGGAAACGAAGTATTTCATATGTCTGGTTTTGATTCGTGTAGTAACGTCCGAATGTATAAAACTGTCTCAATAAAGTTTCGAGTTAGTAGGGCCATTTTTTTTTAACCTACATCAGCTACACTAGTGTAGTAAAACACCATTGGAGGTATTGCAGATTTGCTACACCGGTGTAGCTAGTTTAGGGTAAAAAAAAATGGCCCTAGTATTTGTTGCTGCCTGGACGGACGGACGGACGGACGGACGGACGGACGGACGGACAGACGGATAGGAGCGTCCCTTTTGAAACGGGGTGTAAGCAGTTGCTATCATGCTCGTTTTTTTTCCCCCATCATTCTATTTATTGAATTTTTGTTTCTACATTACTAACATTCTGCTACTTTTCTGCTTTTAAGCCACCAATCTTCCAATCATGTTTTGCCAGCATCCACCACAGGTTCATTCACCCGGCCACTGGTATCTCTTAATCGCGGGGCCTCAGAAAGAGTGGCTGCGCCTGCAGCGTCTTTTCCGGCATGCCACTCGTAAACTACTTAAAAAAAAAAACAAAAAAAATCAAATTGTAACGCCTGTTTGCTTGTCAAATAATATCTTGGCGATAGTGCTGGTAGAAAAAAGGAGAAGAAAATTATGTCTTGCAGGCTGCTTGTATGGCGTTCGGAAACATAAAATTCTGCGTTTTTCTCAGTTTTACGTCCTGCCTGGTTCGCAGAACTTTTTCATTTGAATCAATATTTCCCATTCTGCTCTAAAGAACTGCGTTTAGTGTATTACGCTTTGTGTACCGCTCGTTTCTTGTGCTTGGCGTATGACAGCCTGAAGTGCTTTTGCGTCATTAAGCCCAACACTGCACAACACAATGTAAAGCTTGGTCGCCTAGAACGAAACGCCGCAAATTTAGGAGACATCAGTTATCTACACTAATAAGAATTCTGGTTTGCGCTGTTCCAATCAATAACTGAGGTCGTTGAAATTTAGCGTGGCATGATGCAAACGGCGTCCTTCATTTCATAACGGCACAGTTAATGACGCAGTTCATCTCTTTGTGAATGAAGCCACTCGTCGGCGCGTGCGCAAAAGGCAGCACCAGTTCCTTCCTCACTATAAAGAAGGGCTCTAGCTTACCGACTTGAAGTTCTTCAATATGTCGTCTGTGCCTATAACTGGTGCTTTGTTCCGAGGGATTCTGCTGCACGTGTAATAGTTTGCGACATTCTCAACAGGTCATGTTTGGACCGCCAAAGGTATCATTACAAATCCACCCCCTCTTATTGGACTATTATTCGCTTCGTGACACCTGCAACACTTCCGCTTTCTGTTGCTAGCCCACCTGCTTCGCCGTTATAAGAGGGGCGGCTCTACTACGCACGAGCGGGAAGTGAAGCGCAGTGTGGTTGAAGGGGATAAGTAATCACCGTTGGCTGTAAAAGCGATCGCTATAGACTCTTCCGTCGCGATGGCGCATGCGTAGTTTCATTAGGCTGAGACAAGCTCATCCTACAAGGCGTACTTCCATTGCCCCACTGTACCGCACACGCTGCTTCACCCCACGCTCGGCGCGTGCAACGTAAACAGACCTCACCGGGCGCGTAAAAAAACACGGCGGCCGCGGCTGCTCCTCAAAATAAACGGATCTGGGCACCACGCGGCAGCGCTTTCTGCGCGCCGCATTCAATAAGGCCTCTTCGTTGGTGCTGGCACTGTTCCGGAAGAATCGCACAGCGGAGGCGAAAACAAAAGATCAGCCCGTTTGCCGGCCCGAGTGGCCGCTGCCTTCTCGGCCGCTCTTCAAGACGAGAGAGCCTCAACTACGCGAGCGCGCGAACGATCGGGTGATTTCTGGCTGTGAGTGATATACGTGCCCTGCTCCCGCAGTGTATGAGAATGATCGCTGGCTCTTATTTACACGCTGCTGCTGTTTTCCACGCAGCCATGGCTCGTCTCGTATCTTTGTCGAGAGGTTGAAAAAAAGTCGTCTCGTCTTTGACAAAGGTTAGCGCAACCGATCACCCGTGCAGCCGTCACCGAGATCGCACTCGAACTGACCGTGAGACCAGCTGCGTGAGTATGCTGCACGCACCTGGTTCGCATGCTCTCGAAGCACTTATCTTCTCTTTGAGTTCAGCTCCCGTGACCTTCAGCGACGAGAAGGGCCAACTGAGTTGCGTACATTACTGAGGCTTTCAAGGCACCGGACGTTGGCTGAAGTTCTTGGTCGCCCTCGTGTAGACTTATCTAGATAATTTGTCTGCAGAAACTGGGCCTAGTGTTTACAATATTTTTGTGACCGCGTTGCCGCTTCGGAGTTCCTTCAAACCACGCATCGCGTGAGAAGAGGCACTTTACTACAACTATAGTGCCTAGAATACTATAACTGACAATAAAAGATATCGTAAATGTATCTTTCTGGCAAATATCTTGGCGATCACAATATTACGCGTACAAATTCGGCGTGCTTATGGTAGACAGGCAAATGCCACACTTAGATTGCTTATTCTGGACCTTATCGCCACCTTGCCAATGCACTGTATTTATCAGTAACTGTTCAGTGCGTCCGACCTCAAAAGGCGAAACCAATCCGAAACGTTTCCTGCTTTATCGTCGCTCCTTGCAACCTTTCTTTCCTCCACACCTACGGCGGTGGGGCTGCATAATGTAGTATTACTCATCGGCGTAAACAACTGGCACGCTGGCCACATGTATAGTCGTTACATTCATGTGGGGCTCTGCGCTGCTTTCTGCGTGGACCCATGTCGTCACTACTGACGCGTCCCTTTCGTTTCGTCTGCTCTGCTCAAAAAGTGGTCATGATTTACGCCGTGTGTGCGCTTCCGCTCGATGCGATACCAAAAACAATCAGCGTTTGATTCTGTAGGTACAGGCAGGAACATTAAAAGCACCAACGTGTGTCCCTGCGCCAACCTCTCTCCGTCAACGTTTTGGCCGCCCCATTTCTTAAAAGCATGGCAAACTTTATACGCGCCTCCGCGCATCCACTCAAGCCGGCCACTCGCTTTCACACTTTTGTCTAAGCGAAGGTTCTTGCTACATTTCGTTTCTTTGCCTTCCGAAGGGCTCGGTTAATCTCGCCGAACACTCACTGCCGCCCGGAAAAAGACACGCTTTTAAAAGGAATCTTGGAACGCGCACACGAAGACCTTGGCACGCGTTTCGTGCTCGGTCGGATGCTGTGAGCCGAACCTAGTGGAGCTATCCGCTTACGGGCACAAGACATATATTGACGCGCATACATCGAGAGAGTTTTTTATTGCTGCAATGAAAGAGGGTTGAACAGAGTTGACAAACAGGCGCAACTCCAGGACGCGTGGCAATGACGCCGGTGCCGAGTAGTGCGGCCTTCGTCGTCAAGGTGCATTCGTTGCTGGTTCACGCTCATCGAGTGCAACGCTTGCGCTATAGCCGCTCTGTGTGTGTCTCGCACTTCTGAACACACATTGCCGATACTGTTGCCTTCCGGTTTTATATGTCAATACAGCTCTGCGCCGTATGATGGTTTTCTGTCAATGCACGCAGTCTTTCACCGAAGTGCCTGGCCTTTCTTAATGTTTTTTTTTTTCTATGTGTACGTGGGCCACATGATAGCGAAAGCATCCAGGCTATCAAATTCAAGGTGTGTGTGTGTGTGTGTGTGTGTGTGTGTGTGTGTGTGTGTGTGTGTGTGTGTGTGTGTGTGTGTGTGTGCGTGCGTGCGTGCGTGCGTGCGTGTGCGTGTGCGTGTGCGTGTGCGTGTGCGTGTGCGTGTGTGTGTGTGTGTGTGTGTGTGTGTGTGTGTGTGTGTGTGTGTGTGTGTGTGTGTGTGTGTGTGTGTGTGTGTGTGTGTGTGTGTGTGTGTGTGTGTCCGTGTCCGTGTCCGTGTCCTAGAGGTATAAGTCGCGATACTGACAAACAAGGAAACGAACACCACCACAGAAAGGGATACCATCAGCATAAGTAATCTGTACGCTGTAGCCAGCAGCCATTTCCGAGATTAGAACCTGTGACCGAAGCATAATGGCTTCTTGCTCTGGGTAGCGCTACGAAGTGACTCGCTTTATGTGCAGGGTAATCTGATAAAAGATAAAAAAAAAAAAAGTTTACAACCCTTCTACCGAAGGCAATAAAATAGCAACAAGAAAAGAAAAAAAGAAAAACTAGTTTTCGCTTCCCGGCCTTCAATGATGCCTGCCGACGGGGGTGTGCAATGGGCTGAGTATCTAGCATTAACGAGGGCCCACAAATGACAGTTGCTTGCAATTAATTTGCCTCGACGTTGCTCGTGGCTTCCTCGGATATTTATTTCTTCGTTCTTAGCTGATCAGTCATAATTCTGGCCATTTGTTTTCGCAGCCTGATAGTTCGTCATCCGCACTTTGCATCATTAGCGGGCAGCATTATGATAGTCCATCGGCGACTGCCACGGCCCCACATTAAACGGGAGAAAATTTAATACAACGCTCGTAAGAAGAAAGAAAAGAAAAAAAAAGCGTGCCGTCTCTCTTTACCCTCTTCTCCGCCGACTTTACGGCGCCGCTTGTTAGCAGTCGTCCGCCTCACTATACAGCGCAGAAAATGTAGAGTGGTACTTTTTTTTTTTTGCTTATCTTTTTTTATTATTTCGCTTTCACTTATAGCACTGTTCAGAGGCACCGATTTTAAGATACCAAAAAAAAAAATAATAATAAACCGTGTCTAACAGTGAAGTATCGCAATACTGCACTGTATGTTTTTTGTTAGTATAGGTCAAAGGTCACAGCCTCAGCGAAAATATCTGCTCTGTGTACAATGGATTTCCAGGCGGTCTTGGCTTTACTCTCCAGGAGAGATAATTAGGTGTTCTGAGACATGTCGGTCGTTTCTTTCTGCTGTTTATGTTCTGACTCTAAGTTGTGAGCGCGCACAGATAAAAATCGCTCAGGACAATGATGAAGGGATGGCTTGCAGTCGAACAATTAATTGTGCCTCTTTATCCCTGCACTGACCTTGACTAAACGCCAGTACTTTGCCTCAGAAAATTAATGTGCTTGCTCGACGCAGTCTTAAAAACCGGACAGAATGAAAGCCTCACTATGGTAGTTGTTCACCGGCATTGCTCCGAGAGGCTAACCACTCATCTGAACGCGCATGTCTCGATTTGACGCGTGCTAGCACAGTAGGCAGCGACTGGAAACCATGGGCCTGTTAGGTACGACACCGAACTGGTTGCTGACACGAGCATGTCTATAAACCAAAGCTTAAGCTGTCAGGAAACAAAAAAGCAGGGACCATGCACCCAAATGAGCGTATACCTGTCGGCTGCAAAGGAGATGTGTGCGTAGGTTTGTCTTTTATTCGCCGCTGAAAGGGAATTGCACTTCAGTGGGGTCTCTAATGCGATATGATATTAGCTATCTATAGGGTCGTTCGTCTAAACAATCCATGGGTGGGCTGGAGCCAAAAAGGCATGGTCGAGTCAGAAGAAAAAAAAAAAAGATTAGTTGTGGTTTAACTCTGGTTAACCGTAGTTGAATTGCGATAGCAACGGCGGAAGCTTCTTTTGCCTGCTATATTATTGCCCTATCACGCCCTATCAGTGTTAGGTGCTACATTATTGGGGACACTTAAGCTCATCCTTTAAGAGTATGACGCGAGAGCGTAAGTTACCATTCTTCTTCTTCTATTTCTTCTCCTTCTCCTCCTCCTCCTCGGCTGTTTTATGTCAAGCGTGGCGTCAGCCGGGGATACGTGACGGCTCAAAACGGGGCGCAGCATTGCTATCGTAATAAAAACATTGTGTAAATGTTTAGTTTTTTTGTTTTTGTTTTTAATTTTATGGAGGGGTTGGGTGATGGGAGGTTGGGTATTCGCCGCGTCTTCCGCATAGTCGTCGGGGACCGCATACGCCTCTAAACATCTAGATCGGAGCCACCTTGAACAAGAGGCAATCCGGGGGCCAAATGCATTCACTCATATCCCTCTAAACACGTTCCCTTTTCCTTCCACATTAGGCGCTGTGACCCATTTAGCTAATACTGCAGCCGCGCTCACCGTGTAAGTTGGCTTCGGTCCATCGGGCGTTCCGAGCGCATGCATGCGTCCGCCATAGGGCGATGCCTTCGGCGCAGCACAGCCTTGAGCATCGACGACGCTTCCCCGCTGCACCCACGTGCAATAAACGCAGCTTGTGTGCGAGCACGCGCGTAAAAGTCGTTCGCTCACCTGATCTGTATTCAGGCTGACGCGCGCACGTGCGCTCGGGTGGGCACGCCGCGGCCCATGTGTGGCTTGAGGCGACTGCCGTTACAGCCGAACCAAGTGACACAGAGAGTATCTGATGCTCCGGCATATACCAGGAGTGGTGGCCGTCGACAGATTCATACTTCGATGTACGCTCACTTTTCTGGTTACTTGCCAGAAGCTACGAAGGGCCGATCGGAAGAGAATTGCGAGTGCTGCCGTCAAGCTGAACAGTGCTCTTATTATTGGCTGTTTCAAATTCTCGCTTCAGTCAGTGGAGGTATTTTACTGAAGAACCGGAAGCGAGCGCGTCTTCACTCGCCAACTCTACGCAAACGGCATGAAGTTCTCTTTTCTTCCGGCGACATGTGCGAGGCACCTTGGTTTACACAGCGTCGTCGTAGCTCCAAGTTGCTGCGGTTATTCATGCGGGCGACTTCGAGGCCTTCTCGAGAATGGCCCATGCGGTGGTGTGTTTCTGGGTGAACCATCCAGTGGGCATTCAGGGATGGTCACCCCGTCAAGTCTTCTGTCTAGGGCGGGGCGAAATTCGAGGAGCTCTTGTTTTTTGTTGTTAGCTAGATCGCCGCGATGTTTCTCGAATGCGTCATCCGTGACTTATTCTCACGTTTTTCTTTGTCCTTCCTTAGTGAATAAATACCTCGAGCTTTCATAAAAGGAGTACTTCCTGATCTAACTGAAACAGCAGACAGAGAAGCAAAGTGGGCACACCGCATTGTTGGGTGAGGTCTGTATGCGGACGTATACTGACCTCTAAACATTTGAAGAAGGCTTATTGATCTACCGAAATCTGAATAGAGCTACGGCAATCGCGTTGCGCCTCCACGCCAGGCCGCGCACATCGAGCCGCACCACACCACACAGCGCAAAGACGCACGCGTATGAACAAGTGACCCGAGGGGAATAATTTGGAAGCAAATAGCTATGTCCATGACAGCTGCTCCATTCTGTTGCTTGAGAGAGTCACAGCAGCCACCCGAGCCGAAAGAAGCAGCTATATCTAGCAGTTATTTATGCGTGTGCGCGGCGCAGTTTCACACCCCATCGCTCTTTCTTTCTGTAGTCATTTTGTTTGACCAAGGCTACCGTGAAACTAGTCCCGACTTTCCTAGAGGCCCAGAGTACGAATGGAATGCTATTTGCTTGGCGCCGCGGAGACGTTTGAATGCAAGGAACGCGACTGTAAAGCAGCCACGCCGGCGAATTTGCCACACTTTTCTAGGAATTTCGCGCATAGAAACGAAAAAAAAAAAAAAAAAAGAGGGCAGCCGAGTGATATCGACTTCCAAAAGCAGGAATAAGGCTGGAAATTTCACATCTCCAGAAGAAGCGCCGTCTCCTCTGCGAAGATGTTGTTCGTCAGAGTTTTTCTCCACGTTTCATCGGGGCTGGCCGTGGAAAATGAGGAGGGCGCGCTGTGACTACTGCGGAAATAAATATCACGTGCTGCCCCTTTTAAATGGCCGAGTCCAAGAGAAAGAAAGAGTACGGCAGGTGGAAGGCGTGGCACTATGACTTCGCGAACAACACCACCCTGGATACCATCGAAAAATAAGCCTTATCTGCATGCACATTCAGTAATCGCAGAACTAAACTGTTTACTATAAAATTAGTGGTGCTGCGGGGCACACCCGTTGTCAAGGGTGTATGGTACGAAAGATTTATTTCTATGCCCAGCTGTGTTGGCAGGTGGGAGGGACTGTTCTCCTCACCCTTCAAAGACTTGCAATGGTACTGCAAAGCCCCACCTACATGGAAGCAAACCTTTTGGAATCCAATTCTTTCGCCAAATATAAGCCTGTACTGAACATCGACAATATGGGCGACAAATGGTAGTGCAGCTTAGTGGGCATATACATCCAAGATGTATTTATTTACTAACATTAGAACATTAAACGTCACGCGAATTTTGTTCACCCATTCTAGCCACATTCTTGCATTCTTCTTTAAACAAAACGCGAAACGCTCTACAAGGAAAAAAAAATAAAGAAACCTTACTGCTGTTATTTTCAAAGGAAGAGGGAGGAAGGGTGTATATCTAAAATGGATTTTAAGTTGTGGAGTTATAATGAAACGCATGACTGCGAAATTTGAGGGCAATCTTCCAAAAAGATCATTGGTATGACTGGCAATATGAAGCAAAAAAAGCGGCAGAACATGCGCCTCACATGCTTCTCACATATTTATTAATTGGTTCGAATCCCGGTGCCGCGCAATTCTCAACCGCACAAGAAAAAAAAAACGCGTGTCGATGGAATTGCATAAACTGGTTTGGGGTGCGACCTGATGCCGGTGAAAACCTCCGGCAACGCACTCCCTCACCAGAACAGGAGTTGGCCACCCTGGTGCAGTAATTGGCCGCAACCTCCTATGATAAGCTCCATAAAACCCCGGCCCTCAGTCACCAGCGGCTGCGGAACAACTGACCACAGCGGCGGTCAGACCTGTGACGCAGCAGGGGGTGCTAAGAATTCCTGGCTCCGCTGGACAGGCCGCCATTGGAAACTGAACCTGGCTAATGAAGAACGAAGAACCCTAGCTAGTGAAGCTAGTTTAGCAGTGCTGTTAGAGGAACTAGAGGGTTTGAAAGAGGATGTCATAGGGCTTAGTGAGGTTATGAGGCCGAATGAGGCATATACTGTACTCAAGGATGGGCACGTACTATGTTATCGAGGTTTGCCGGACAGGCGAGAACTAGGAGTAGGTTTCCTTGTCAATAAGTATATAGCTGGTATTATAGATGAATTTTATAGTATTAATGAGAGGGTGACAGGCATCGCAATTAAGCCTAATAAGCGGTATAAACTGAAAATTGTACAAGCTTATGCACCTACATGTAGTCATGATGACCAGGCAGTTGAAAACTTCTATGAAGATGTAGAATTGGCAATGCGAAAAGTAAAGACGCAGTATACTGTACTAATGGGCGATTTCAATGCCAAGGTAGGGAAAAAACAGGCAGGAGACAAGGCAGTAGGTGACTATGGCGTTGGTTCTAGGAATAGCAGGGGGGAGTTACTAGTTGAGTTTGCAGAGCGCAGTAACTTACGAATCATGAATACCTTCTTCAGCAAACGGAAGAACCGGAAATGGACATGGAAAAGTCCTAACGGAGAGACTAAAAATGAAATTGACTTCATAATGTGTTCAACCCCCGCCATTGTGCAGGATGTAGAGGTAATCGGGAAAGTGCGATGCAGTGACCACAGGATGGTGAGGTCCCGAATTAGCCTAAATCTGAAGAAGGAACGCAACAGATTAGTAAGAAAGAAACCCATCAACGAATTAGCGGTGAGGGGGAGGGCAGAAGAGTTCAGGATCTCGCTACAGAATAGGTACTCAGCTCTAACTGAGGATGGCGACATTACCCTAGAGGCAAGGAACAATAATTTCAGAGATATCATTACTGAGTGCGCGGTAGAAGTAGGCGGTAGGATAGTTAGAGAGGATACCGGTAAGCTGTCTAAGGAGACGAAAGATTTGATTAAGAAACGCCAGAGTATGAAAGCTTCCAATCCAACAGACCAGATCGAATTGGCCGAGATATCAAAGCTAATCAATAAGCGCAAGGTGGCCGATATAAGGAAGTATAACATGGAGAAAATTGAGCGTGCTGTAAAGAACGGGGGAAGCCTTAAAGCGGTAAAGAAGAAATTGGGCATAGGCAAAAACCAGATGTATGCGATAAGGGACAAGGCGGGCAACGTCATCACTAATATGGACAAGATAGTCAAAGTAGCCGAGGAGTTCTATACAGATCTCTACAGCAGCCAAAGTAGTCAGGACCGTAATGAGTTTGACGGTAGGGAAAAACAGTCAGACGTTCCACCAGTGACGAAAGACGAGGTCAAGAAAGCATTAGAAACTATGAAAAGGGGGAAATCAGCTGGAGAGGATCAGATAACTACAGATTTGCTGAAGGACGGGGGGGATATCGTGCTAGAAAAACTGGCCACCCTGTATACGCAGTGCCTGTTGTCATCGACGGTACCGGAACCATGGAAGAATGCAAACATTATCCTCATTCACAAGAAAGGGGACACTAAGGACCTTAAAAATTACAGACCAATCAGCTTACTGTCTGTTACGTATAAGGTATTTACTAAGGTAATCGCTAATAGAATCAGGACAACCTTAGACTGCAATCAATCAAAGGATCAAGCAGGGTTTCGGAAACGGTACTCTACTATCGATCATATCCATACCATCAACCAGGTGATAGAAAAATGCTCGGAATATAACCAGCCCTTATACATAGCATTCATTGATTACGAAAAAGCATTTGACTCAGTTGAAACCTCGGCGGTGATGCAGGCATTGCGAAATCAGGGGGTAGACGAGCCGTACGTGAAAGTGCTGGAAGATATATATAGTGGCTGCACAGCAACCATAGTTCTGCATAAAGAAAGTAACAAAATTCCCATAAAGAAAGGTGTTAGGCAAGGAGACACAATCTCCCCAGTACTATTCACAGCTTGTTTAGAGGAAGTATTCAGAGACTTGGAATGGGAGCAGTTAGGGATAAGGGTAGATGGAGAATACCTCAGTAATCTGCGATTTGCTGATGACATTGCCTTGCTAAGCAACTCGGGGGATGAACTGCAAATAATGATTGATGACCTAGATAGAAAAAGTAGAAAGGTAGGCTTGAAAATCAATATGCAGAAGACTAAGGTAATGTTCAACAGCCTCGGGAAGGAACAGCAGTTTACATTAGGTAGCGAAATACTGGAAGTAGTAGGCGAATATGTCTACTTAGGACAGGTAGTAACCGCAGATCCGGACCATGAAAAGGAAATAACAAGAAGAATAAGATTGGGATGGTGCGCATTTGGCAAGCACTCGCAGATTATGACTAGCAGCTTACCGGTATCGCTCAAGAGGAAAGTATACAACAGTTGCATCTTGCCTGTACTCACCTATGGGGCTGAAACGTGGAGGCTAACCAAGAGAGTTCTACTTAAGTTGAGGACAACCCAGAGGGCTATGGAACGAAAAATGGTAGGGGTAACATTAAGAGATAGAAAGCGTGCAGAGTGGGTCAGAGAAATAACTCAAGTTACCGACATTCTAGTGGAAATTAAGAAGAAGAAATGGACATGGGCAGGACATGTAGGGCGAAGAGAGGATAACCGATGGTCGCTGAGGGTAACAAACTGGATTCCAAGGGAAGGAAAGCGTAGCAGGGGGCGGCAGAAAGTTAGGTGGGCGGATGAGATTAAGAAGTTCGCAGGGGTCAAGTGGATGCAGCTAGCACAGAACCGGGTTAAGTGGAGAAATATGGGAGAGGCCTTCGCCCTGCAGTGGGTATAATCAGGCTGATGATGATGATGATGATGAGAAACTATGAAGAGGTGGAAAGCAGCTGGAGAGGATCAGATAACTATAGGTTTGTTGAAGGACTGAAAGGATATCGTGCTAGAAAAACTGGCCATCCTGTATACGTAGTGCCTGGTGTCATCGATGGTACCGGAACAATGGAAGAACGCAAACATTATCCTCATTCGTAAGAAAGGGGACGCTAAGGACCTTAAAAATTACAGACCAATCTGCTTACTGTCTGTTACGTATAAGGTATTTACTAAGGTAATCACTAATAGAATCAGGACAACCTTACACTGCAATCAAGCAAAGGATCAAGCAGGTTTTCGGAAATGGTACTCTACTACCGATCATATTCATACCATCAACCAGGTGATATAAAAATGCTCGGAATATAACCCGCCCTTATACATAGCATTCATTGATTACGAAAAAGCATTTGACTCAGTAGAAACCTCGGCGGTGATGCAGGCATTGCGAAATCAGGGAGTAGACGAGCCGTACGTGAAAGTGCTGGAAGATATATATAGTGGTTGCAGAGCAACCATAGTTCTGCATAAAGAAAGTAACAAAATTTCCATAAGAAAGGTGCTGGCAAAGAGACACGATCTCCCCAGTACTATTCACAGCTTGCTTAGAGGAAATATTCAGAGACTTGGAATGAGAGCAGTTAGGGATAAGGGTAGATAGAGAATACCTCAGTAATCTGCGATTTGCCGATGACATTGCCTTGCTAAGTAACTCGGGATATGAACTGCAAATGATTATTGGTGACCTAGACAGAAAAAGTAGAAAGGTAGGCTTGAAAATCAATATGCAGAAGACTAAGGTAATGTTCAACAGCCTCAGGAAGGAACAGCGGTTTACGTTAGGTAGCGAAGCATTGGAAGTAGTAGGCGAATATGTCTACTTAGGACAGGTACTAACCGCAGATCCGGACCATAAAAAGCAAATAACAAGAAGAATAAGATTGGGATGGAGCGCATTTGGCAAGCACTGGCAGATTTTGACTAACAGCTTACCGGTATTGCTCAAGAGGAAGGTATACAACAGTTGCATCTTACCTGTACTCACCTATGGGGCTAAAACGTGGAGGCTAACCAAGAGGGTTCTACTTAAGTTGAGGACAACCCAGAGGGCTATGGAACGAAAAATGGTAGGGGTAACATTAAGAGATAAAAAGCGTGTAGAGTGGGTCAGAGAAATAACTCAAGTTACCGACATTCTAGTGGAAATTAAGAAGAAGAAATGGACATGGGCACGACATGTAGTGCAAAGAGAGGATAACCGATGGTCGTTTAGGGTAACAAACTAGATTCCAAGGGATGGAAAGCGTAGCAGGGGGCGGCAGAAAGTTAGGTTGGCGGATGAGGTTAAGAAGTTCGCTGGGGTCAAGTGGATGCAGCTAGCACAGAATCGGGTTAATTGGAGAAATATGGGAAAGGCCTTCGCCCTGCAGTGGGTATAGTCAGGCTGATGATGATGATATATATATATATATATATATATATATATATATATATATATATATATATATATATATATATATATATATATATATATATATATATATATATATATATATATATATATATATATATATATATATATATATATATATATATATATATACATATATATACATATACACGATGGGGTACTGAGAAGTTCCTGGCTTTGCCCTCTTTGATGTCGAATTGTAAAATTAGTTTGGTACTATAAAAAGGACGATATCTTGTTATGTAACTGCGTAAGTATCAGATATTTCTGATTTTTATAACTATTTTTAATTTCATGTAGAACGTGAGATGGCAGAGGCACAAACAAGTTTTACTCCTTTGGAGTTACGGGTCGCGATTAAGTTTTTGTTTCTGCAGGGAAAGTCTACAAAGGACAATCACAGTGAGATCACACAAATATCAGGGGGGAAGTGTCCTTCCTACAGCACTGTCAAAACCTGGGTTGCTCGTTTCAAGACTGGGAATTTCACTGTTGAAATTGAGCCTCCTAGTGGGCGCCCCACAACCTTAACAGACACGGCAACAAGCGATTCTGTCCATAAACCGATTCTTGAGGATCGGCGAATATCCGCCAAAACGATAGCCCAGATACTGGACATCTCCCGGGAGCTTGTTGGTTTTATTAGTGTCAATATCCTAGACATTCTCAAGCTTTCAGCGAAGTGGGTGCCGAAATGTTTGAACGCTTAACAGAAGGAGGCTCGAGCTGAGGCATCCAGAACTGTTTTGACCCCTTTGGATTCTACAAAAGACTTTTTGGATAGATTAATGACTGAGGATAAAACATTGCCCTAAATATTTGACTAACACCATTCCCACTTCTAGTTATAGATCAGTTCGCTCTCGCCCTACCATCTGATCTGCTGACCGTCCTGGTTAGCTCAGTCGGTAGAGCGACTGCCCCGGAAAGGCGATGGTGCCGGGTTCGATTCCCGGATCAGGACGAATTTTTCATAACTACGAAGTTTCTGAGAAAGCTGTATAGCTTTCCTTTGTAGCCGTATGGCTGCGCTTGGGTGGATGTAATTACTCCCTTATTCTCATTGATTTCGGCGCTGTACTCCGTCATAGGACGCCTATCGGCTCAGCTTTCGACGCTCGTTCGTTCAGGGGAAAAATAACTGAGAAGGTATATACGAGGATCTGCCAAGGATGAGTAGAAATTTTGTGTTCCAAGACTCGTTACCTTAATCTCTACACTCGATCAGCATGCACTTGTATACATTCCGGAGAGGAACGTAGTGGTTTGATCGACTACAAGTGCTTCCGTCGTCGTGTCGTGATCGCATGGACCACGCAAGGTCAGCCGTAGAACGTGCATCGCATCTCCGTGACCACGCAGCCGCCGCGGCTCTTATGCGTTTGCGTGCTTTGTCTCCGTTGCTGCGGGGGAAGTCACGACGTGAACTTCGAATTTCCGGTAGTCCGCACACATCCTCTGCGTCCTTTGTGGCGTCCTCCTTCCGCTACACGCGCGCGCCATGCGTCCGCCGCCGTCATTTCAAGCGCTTCCGCGAGACGATACCCAGCATACGCGTCTTGATGTTCAGAGCAGGCGCGCTTGAATCTGTGAATGAAGTTGTGGCAGTAAGTGCGCTTCGCGTGGCAACATGCATTAATAGCGTGCTCTCAGCACGTCGACTGTTCTGCAAAGTTATTTAGCACGTGGCGCTGTGCCACCAGCAGAAACCATGAGCCAAGTACGGCATTACCAACACTTTACCAATATATGCCCAATTTTTGTGTTTCTGGGGACCATTGCAAGCTGCGTGGTTTTGGAGAGGGGTCATGATGAAAAACAGCGCAAAAAGTACACGAAGGACGACACGGACAAGCGCTAACTCGCAACTGGGGTTTATTGCTGAAGCACGCAATAAATACTGGTCACTTGGAAAAACAAAAAAAAAAAAAAGCAAAAAGAAGCAGCCTCCTATTTGGGAAGCTAGGTCATAACATAGGCAGTAACAAACAGTAACACGTGCCACTCATTGCTGGGGAGGGAAGAAGGAAAAGGGAAGATACACCTAAGTAGATGAGTAAAATCAAGGTAAAGTATACAGGCTAAGAAATCAAATTCGCAATCTACCAAGTTAACCAACGGCTCGCTGACACACAAATTTTGACATTTTTTATTATGGTAAGCCTCCATAATTTCACGAACCAGCATGTCACGATGTCTAAAAAGAACGGTGGCCCTAGAAAAAAGTGGTGTGCACTTTTTTTTTGTTCGGCTTATGGTCCTCTTTATTGCTACAAGCGCGGCAATGCTCCGGAAGGTTTCCAGACTGTTCTTTTAAGGAGTTGTGGTGTTCCCTTAGCCTAGCCGTCACTGGGCAGCGTTGCACAAGCGTGTGTCGCTCGCGCGTCCTCAACATCGGCCTCTCTCCCCCCGCATCAGTCACTCCTCACGGACAGCCGACGTGCGCGCGTGGTGCTCCTGGTGGTGGTAAAAACATTTAATGCCAATGATATGAACCCATCCTCGTCGCCACTGTTGCGATCTACCGGCCAAAGGCCGGCAGCTACGCGATGAAAACCAAGCAGATTCACAGAGCGAAAAGACGACGCTTTATTTCCGGCTCGGAAATATATAGAGAACAAAAGAAAGGAGGGGAAGAAGGAAAGAGGGACTATCGACGTATGCGCTGGTTATCTGCAGCATTTCCTTCCCCTAATAGCCGTAGCGCTCCACTGGCTTTCTAGTTCTTGTGGACCGGACCTCGGCTCTGAGCCGCTCGCCGCATCGTGAAGCCTGGGGAGGTGTTGGGCTCGACCTGTCTGGAATTTGGACAGTTAGCGCTAGACCGACTGAATTTTGGAAAGGGCGGCCGGTTGCTGCAGGACAGAGAGTGTGTTTACAAGCCGGCTCATTTTTCGGAGGAGTGTCTCGGTAGCGCGCACGGCGGCGGCCCCTTCTTTTGCGGTCCAAACGCGGCTCGCAACCCTCTGCAGTCCGGAAGCGGCTTGTGCCCCTTTTGCGGTCGCGAAAACGCCGCCGCCCGCTTCGGTCAGGCGACAGACCTTGGTAAACGGCGTCAAAAGAAGTGGGGCGACAGAACCGGGGAGTCGGAGACACATAAACCGACAGTCGGTGGAGACGCGGCCGCTTGGACGCTCAAGTTCACGCAAGGCTGACAGCGGACGAGCATAGATCATCTTCCTCGGCTCCGAAGAATTACCATTTCTAAGGAGGGATGATACATCAATCGACCAGCGTCGGGGTGGGATTACCGGCGTGAGTGTGAAGGCACCGCCTTATCGTGGGCGGGGTTTCGTCAACGAATGTGATTGGTTAATTAGGAAACAGCAAAATATCTCATCGCAGTTCGGAAGGCTTAAAATGTGACATCGACAAATTCTTTAACATCTTGATCCTCGATGTTGATCCTGACTTGTAAATATGTAAATAAATTGTGTATATCTCGTCTTCGGCGAACCAGCTGCATCTTATTCTGCACTTCGTTCGGGAACCGAAAAACTTCGGAGACCATCACGAAGTATACGAACCATCACATCCTAACTGCGTTTAATATCAAAGCAAAAAGAAGCGTAACAAAGTGTAGAATGTATAGCAGTGATAAACTGTGCTACGCACCTACTTCGCATTTAACTAGGCAAATCGGCCGTTCTTTTTTTCGTCCTAAAATGTCGGACATTTACTTGTACATTTACTGACTGAAACGAGGATGTTTCTGGAGTAGCACCAGTTGGAAGAGAAGGGCAAAGAGGGAACGTCGCTGAAGGAGATTGCTTCAATGAATGCAGCGTGAGATGCACGGGACATGAACGTGATGAAAAAAAGAAAACGGGCAGCCGTGGCTTGATCGATCTTCAGCAGCGACCTGACCTTCTGGCCTCC